>NC_060119.1:245612664-245922789 GCF_021461395.2 Schistocerca americana | reverse complement strand
CTTTGTTGTGCAAACACTTATACAACATGGGTACATATTTTCTGCAAAATACAGAAGGAAACAGTGAATGACATTATTTGCACTCATTTTCTATTTCATGTTCTTACAGTTATACTTAAAGATGCAAGTAGAATTGAGATTAAAATCCAAAATTAACATTTCATCTACATTACAGTCATCTGAAATAAGGAAAATCAACAGCTAATGTCACTCTGATGCTGAAATCATTAGTGATGCAGACTGGAAGATTATGGGTGAGGGACAGCCAGATAAGGATATGAATCCATTGCCTTCAAAACAGGCATTTACTGTATTATTAGAAGTACTTGTTTGTTGAGTATAATCAAGAACTACACAGAGATACGGAGAGTATTTGATATGAAGCAGCTCAGTACCACACTAAATCTGTACTCTTTCTTTCAATCCTAATTACACAGACACATAGGACAATCTACAGTGTTTTCTGGATTTGACTTTAAGAAGGATATTTTACAGTATCTCAAGTGTTTCTGTACAGCTGCTCTTACACCTGCATGTCTTGCAGCTAGTGACCTATACCTGTGCTTGCCCCACACCCACGTAGAGGCACATATGTAGGTGCATGCATCGTTCTCAATGTGTGCACCTGAGTAATTCCATTCACATCTAAAGAGGAAAACATATGGTACTTCAGTGATCAAGATGCTGGTTAAATATGACTGTGCAGCTAGCCAGTGGGCAGTGGGTTTGTTTTTATGAGAGCCTGCCAGTTGTGCTGGTGATGTGCATTAGTGACGCTCCAGCATAAATATTTCCTTCTTAAGGCGTGCTGAGTACCACCAACATTACTCGCGAGGCTTATTGTGAAGAATTAAATACTTACTACATTCTTAAATTTTACAATGAACAGATCATGAATATTTATGTATGTGTATTTTATTTATCTCACAATAAGAATAATCATAATAATGAGTCCTAAATATGAAATATAATTTTATATTAAGAAAAAAATAACTATCATCAAATCACCATGCTTGTAAAGTCCTTCATTTTATATAATGAATGCATATTTTTACTTCACTTGGAGAGTTCATAGAGGGAAGTATTACAAGGAGTCTGCAAGGTCTTGGCATTTTGTTACTGCTCTGATGGATTTGATTCACTGTCTTGGGTGGGTGTAATGATGAGTTGAAATTTCTCATGCACAGAGGGTAGCAGTTTCTGCAGTATATGGATTTACAACACATAATTAGTACTGGCTGACGGCTAATGAAGAAATATCAGACATCAAATGGTGAGTTTCCAAATCAAAAAGTACTTTGTGGATACACATTTCTGATCAACACTGGAGACATGCTGCTAAGTTTTGTTATCTTCCAGCAGTATGTTCTCCAACGAAAGTAACATAATAAACCTTTCAAAAACTTGTATTATCTAAGTGCATCAGGGTAAGAGCCTCATCACTGGCAGTGTGTACTTAATCAGTTACTCTCAGCTTATGTTTTAGACAGCTCTGACAATTTGTTGCGGTGTATCTTTTCCAAGTGCACACCTAGAACTATTGCTGTCCATCATATGGGGCCATATTTCCTTGCTGTTCTTCCACTACCACATTGTATCAATGACGCCAAAGGAAAATACAAAATACAGACATACTACACCAGTGGCAACACGGTTCGCTCTAACATTCAACCTCTTGCTACCAAGGACAATTACTCCAATTTGAAGCTCCAGTTCAAGGTTGAACTGGAGCTTCAAATGGGGAGAACTGTGAACAGGCACACAACTGTTGCATGTGTCTCCCTGCCTGGTTTGAGGACACTGCAGCATTTGTGCATGGGGGCTCATTCACACAAATCAGAGGCATGCATGACTTTGCACTGACAACAGTGCCTCCTTGCCTCTTCATGAAATGGCAGCATGCACCCAGTGCACATGGAAAGTCACACAGGTGTAAATGCACCTTTAGGTTGTCTTCTAGTGAATGAAGATCTGAATACTTAATCAATGGGTTTGTCACTCAAATAAATAATGAATGAAATTGGTGTGAGTGTGATTTCCTGAGGTAGACTTCGATTTCCTTTTTTTTTTTACCAAGCATAACAATGAATTGGCAATTAGGCAGCATATATCTTATCATTCTAAATTGACAAATTTTAGTCAGTTCAAGCCGATTATCAAAAATGGCATTATAAGCAATAATTATATCCACAAAGCACACAATACTTATGTTTATTTTCAAAATGGTCTTCAAATTGCACGGTTTCAGGTTTAAATTTTGGTCAGTACAGGATTGTTCAGCCCCGAATCCTACCTGTTCTGTATCAAAGTTCCTTTCTGCAATAAATACAGTGAGCAAACAGTGAAATTTCAAAAAAACTCATACTGAAACAAAACCAAGACATGAAAGGTTTCAAGGTCACCTGACGGCTTCCCTGGCTTGAGTAATACCATGACTGCCCGCCCGACTAGCCATGCGGTCTAACGCACTGCTTCCCGAGCGGAATGGTGTGCTGGTCCTTGGCACAAATCCGCCCAGTGAATTAGTGCCGAGGTCCGGTGTGCCGGCCAGCCTGTGGATGGTTTTTAAGGCAGTTTTCCATCTGCCTTGGCAAATGCGGACTGGTTCCCCTTATTCCGACTCAGTTACACTATGTCGGCGATTGCTGAGCAAACACTGTTACCCCATATGTGTACATGCAAACATTTGGGGTTACACTCGTCTGGTACGAGATGTTCCCAGGACGGGGGGTGTTCACTGTGGGCCGAACCGCACAATAACCCTAGGTTCTTTTTGGGGCGGCAGAGGGGTGAGTGGACTGCTGAAGCCTGTTGTGGGGCTGTGAGCCACAGAGGGCTACGGTGGAGACGAAGTCTCTCCATCGTTTCTAGGTCCCCGGTTCAATACACAAATACCATGACTTGTGTTTATTGTCAATTTTTGTGATTTTAAGAGAAACTATTGAAAGTTCACTGGAACATATGTAATTGCTTTACTGCCAAGATATTTAATTAGTTCAATATATTATAAGGTCGTCAGATTTGCCACTGTTAATATTTTTGAAAGCATTATATGTCTCCCCTTGTTGAAATGGTTTCCTTACACTACTTGTTCCAGGTTCCTTAATCTAGGTATGATATTGGTAAGGATTTGCCCATTTACTGGGATTGAAATTCAGGAATAGTTCGGTTTCTAAGAGATTTACATTGACAAAGGCTTAGTGTGTCAAGCAAAAACTAAGATTCTCTCAATTACGGCCCAGAACTTTTTTGTTTTTGTGCGTGAACCCTAAAGTTTCCATGAGACGGCTCAGTGTATATCTCCATGACTCTTGAGGCAGATATGAGTAGATCTTCTCTGGTGATTGCTAAGGTAGGTCCATCACTGGTAGTGTTCATCAAATAGTATCATGTAATTCCTAAAAGAACTGAACTGAAAGGCAACTGAATATCCCATGAAAGCCTACTTAAAAAGCTGTACAACTAACTTTAAGTGATAGGTCTATGAATATAATACAATCCCCTATGAATTGCTCCCATAGGAAACATGAAGACAAAATTAGACCAACTACGGTGTACACAGAGGTATTTAAGCAATAATTCTTCACACATTCCATACTTGACTGGAAAACAAAAAAGTCCAAATCACTGTTACAATCAAAAGTACCCTCTACTGTTACAATCAAAAGTACCCTCTGCCATGCATTTCGTGGTGGTTTACAATTTACAGATGTAGAGCTGAACACCTTCTCCATCCAACCCTAGAATGTAAGCTGTTCTGTCGTGAAACTGAAATTTCGCAGCATGATTGTATTCTCCCTATTCACCTAGTTGTGTCAGCAGGCATTCAACTTTCATCAGTGGGTGCTGGTGTTGGCATACTGGCACAGGCAGCACCATGTCGAACCTTGCTGTAGTGTGTGACACAGCTGTGGGAAATCTGGCACATGATGAGAACATAGCAACAACATGAAGCCAGTGACGTCCCCCATGATTAGGAGGGGGGGTTGCTGCGCCTGAAGAAGGTTGTGCAGGAGCAACAGGGAGGGAAGTGCCCCTCACCATCAAGGGAGCAGGTGGAGTCTGACCGCTCTGAGAGCCAACTGTATGCTGCAGAACGGAAGATGGTAGAACCGTTGTCGTAGTGGTGGCATAGTTTGACGTCATATGCACAGGATGTAGCCTCTCAAATTTTCTCTTAGCCTCATTGAGTCGGTCCAGGGTCTTGTATTCCATTATTTTTCTTCCTTTTTGGAGACTCCTGCATTCTGGCGAGCAAGGCAAATGGTGCTCTCCACAGTTGACACAGATTGGAGGCGGGGCACAGGGAGTATTGGGATGTGCAGGATGTCCAGAATCCCAACAGGTGACGCTGGAAGTACAGCGGGAAGACATATGCCCGAACTTCCAGCACTAAAAGCACCGCATTGGGAGAGGGATATGTGGCTTTATGTCACAGCGGCAGAGAATCACGTTGACCTTCTCAGGCCAAGATGAAGGCACTGGTGGCTACCTGATTATCCCTCGGATCCTGGTGGACACACCAGACAAAATGGACACCTCGCTGCTCTAAATTGGAGCACAGTTCATCGTTAGACCACGAAAGAAGGTCCCTGTGAAATATGATACCCTGGACCACATTTAAGCTCTTATGGGGCGTGATGGAAACAGAGACATCACCCAGTTTGCACAGGCAAATAGTGCCCATGACTGGGCAGAGGATGCTGTTTTGATCAAGACTGATCATGACTGCATTTTGGACAAGCCCTCCACCTCCCCAAACTTGTCCTCTAAGTGCCCCACAAAAACTGAGGTTTCATTGACAAGAAAGATTCCCCATCAACTCTTGTACATACGAAGTACCGGGTTGAATAAGCTTCACTGCCATCCTTACCCCAGTGTTCCTCCCATGGTGAAGCCGGGGTCGTATTTCTTAGCATTGAAGTTAGACCTTGACTTGTTAGAGACTCCTGGTGCTTGACCACCAGCAAGAGATGATGTACTACGCTTCATGGCGTGTCATCTATCCTGATGCCACCCACTCCAACCAGGGGATCACCACCACACGGGTGCCACCCAACCGCAGCAAAGGCCACCTGGGAGGATAGCCATTGCCGGGAATCCCGGTGACCCAGGGTGACTGTCATTTACTCCTTGGCATACATACGGCGGAGACATCAGCAGAGTGACCCCTGTGTAGTCAGGGGGCTACAACCAACAGGGTACATGGCGGCCCCACCACAACAGACTGGCAACTGTGCTGGATATAAGGCGCAAATGAGCTAAGAAGTCCATTATCGTCAACAGTGCAGAAAGCTATACTGCACAGAGGATGGAGGAAAATGCACTCAGGAGGGTGACCTCACTGGAGAATGAGCGGAAGTGCAGATCCACATTGACGAAGGATGCGAGAGGTCTCAGCGCATGATGGACATTATGCACCATGTAAGGCCAGTTCCCCAAGTGGCTCATTCTTTGTGAAAATTTTGAAAAATGAAGGTCAACACTGCAGGGGACAATCATATAAATGCCAAAACGCATGAAACGACTCCTAGTCACCTCTTACGACAGGCAGGAATACCTCAGAACTATTCTAACCCCCGGACCTGCAGGGGGGGAGGGGTGGGGGGTCACTTCAGTGGAGTGGATAGTTAGCCTACAACTGTGAAACAAGACAGATCCTGGAGAAGCAGACAGTGCTGTGGAGCAGCAGAGCAGTGCAACGATCAACAGGTGGTGTGGCCGGTTGTCACGTGGACATCATATGGCTGGGGCAGCAGATGGCATTTCCTCCATTTGTGCAGGAGATGCGGCAGCTAGGAGCAGGGAGGAATTGCAAAGAGTGTTTCCTTTATGATGATTCTAAAGCAGGGCATGCGTGACTTACACCATTGAGTGTGTTCACTACCACTACTGCACATGTGCTGGCATTAGTGTGTGACAGCGATCTGCACCTGTATTAGTCGACAAGTACTTATGGAGTGGTACTTGAAAAGGCATGGCAAGGCTATGGTGCACTGTGATTGCGTTGTAATTGTAACTGAATGAAAAAGGCACAGGGTGGCCGTGGAGTGTCTAACAGTGTCAGAGATAAACTGTGTAATTGTGCCACTGGTTAATACTTGATTGTAGGTTAGCTTGTTGTGTCCATGTTAATTGTGTTGCCCGTCTGGTGTGTGGTTAAGGGTTGGTTATTTGGAGGAAGAGATCAAACTGTGAGGTCATCGGTCTCATAGGATTAGGGAAGGACAGGGAAGGAAGTCGGCCGTGCCCTTTCAAAGGAGCCATCCAGGCATTTGCCTGGAGTGATTTAGGTAAATCACAGAAAACCTAAATCAGGATGGCCGGACACTGTGGTTAAGGTGTTGGTTGTAGTAGGGTGATGCATTTTCTGATGGGTTAGCATTGTTGTGCAGTATTACTTCTGTGTCCTTTTAAAGTTAGTTTCTGTGGACTGAAAACATATTTGTTATGAATGACATGCATATATATATCTTAGGTTAAGTATTATTCTATGTTCTTAGTGTCACCTTTGAATATTTTATTACAGTAGTGCAAGTGTTTGGTTAATGTTTCATTTGAAGTTAATTGATGTGAAAACTGAAAGTATGTGTTTGCCTTGTTTATTTCTGTAAGCACTCTGGCACAGGAAATTATTGTTAATAAAACCAAATAGTTGGTGTTTGTCAAAGACACACAACCTTTAGCCAAAGACCACTCCCACTGAAATCCTGCACCACAGTTTGATATCCTTGATGAATGCTATGCTCAAAATTAAGCTACCTTCTGGAACAAACTGACACAGGCTGCATACAGTAAATGTTTGAGCATTGGACTGGTATGCAATGAGTGTAGGAGCAGCCATAGTACTTTTGTTACTGTTTGTGTAATCCTTTCAGAATTTGCTTACTGAAGAGCTGCTCCACTGATGATTTCTAGCAGTCACTACTAATGTAACACTGACTCAAGATTGATCCAGTTTCTGTGTAACATCCCCCACGAACACAATAATAAAACGTATTTCTGAGATGAAGCTAAGATAGGTGAAGTCCTTATTGCAACTTTTGATTTCACAAAATACTTATTCTCAACCATCTACTGTGACTGCACAGATTCAATAGTTCAAATATCAACCTTTTCATAAATCTCAGCATGCTGTGGTTGTCACAGATCTGACTGTACAAATGCACGTAAAACATGCAGGCTATGGGTCAAATAATGTACATGACAGAATAAACCTTGATTTATTGTATAAGTGAGAATAACTAAACAAGAACACAGAGCATAGAGTTAATAGTTCACTTTTTTTTTTGCATTCATATGAAATTATACTGAATGACACAGAAACCTACTAGTCCCTGGGTTCCATACATAAAAACCGATTGTTCCACATTTAAGACCTTGAGTGGCAGCAGTGTTTACCAACTACCAATGAGACTGATAGACAAATATATTACACCGGCCACTTACATTTTTGCAAACCTTATGATAGGAAGTTATAAGTAACTCAGTAAAATAATGGAGGGGAAGAACTGAAGAAAATATGAGAGCTGCATGACACAACATACTGACAACTTTTGTAATAAAAAAGGTCTCCTCACAAACCAAAACAATATGAAATGTGGTATCATTTTCAGTGAGTTAGGTCACATATTGGATACTGAAGTACAGTTTTGTACACTCACATGTCAGCAGACATGAGAATACTATCTGTGATATATATTCTTACAGAGTTTGTAATGTTCAGTTATCTACTCTTGTGTGTTGATAAAAGAAAGAAATGCCTCTGATGTCTAGTAATTGCAAACAAGTTTGCAACCATCTACTGATCTCAAGATATTATACTGAGAAGCAATTTAACTGTGGCAAATACTCGATTCACTTCACCAGTGTTGAAAAGTCAACCAAATTATTACAGAATACAAACATACATAAACTGATAGAAATTAGCTTAAAAATTTATGTATTTTTAAGGAGTTATTACCTTTTGACAATTTATCTCTCAGTGAAAAGTTTTAGAGGACAGAGTACACACAAAGCATTTTAGATTACGTCAAAACTGCTGAGTTGAGATACAGCCACAAATGAAAAAATCATATGGTGAGAGATCAGGTGAACATGGAGGTCAATGGAAAAGGCCTCTCTCGAACTGACCATTATGACCATTATCCTAGCGGAATAAAATTTTTAAACAACGATGAATGTTCTACGAGCATTAACATGAATCTCAAAATATAAAAAGATAGATGTAATATTTTGTAATTATACAGTCTTGATTAACAATCTTTCATAAAATATTAGTAATTAAGAATTTTTCTTTGCAATGGGAAAATCCATGATGAAATGTAACAATATTATGAGAAGGAAAGGTGCTACTCACCATATAGTGGAGATGCTGAGTCACAGATAGGCACAACAAAAAGACTTTCACAATTAAAGCTTTCGACCACTGGCCTTCATCAACAATAGACACACACACACACACACACACACACACACACACACACACACACAAAAGCAAATGCAACTCACACACGCGGCTGCTGTCAAGTGTGTGGTTTCAGTTGCCTGAGACTGCAGCCATGTGTGTGAGTTGTGTTTGCTTGAGTGTGTGTGTTTGTGTGTGTGTATGTGTGTGTATTGTTGATGAGGGCCTATGGCCGAAAGCTTTAATTCAGGGTGTATACGTGCACAAAGAAAAAACATTCCCGGATTTCTCCCGGATTTACCGGTTAAAAATACATTTTCTCCCGGGTGAAAACATTCTTTTTCCCTGTTAACTGACAGTATATTTTCCCTTGGAACTGTATAACTTATCAGTCCTTTAAATGATTATGGTTTTATACACGGGAGTAGAATTTCCGGCGCTTTATGAAACTAAACACAGGGGGAAAACACGCGTTTCGGAAAGATCTTTCATGTGCAGCAACATATACGCTCCATATTTTCGTATTACGAAAGTATAAATTCGAATTCCACCAAACACCGCATGTTACTTTCCGAAGCATTGAAATTGAGATTGCGATGCGCTTTTGTAAGCTGTTCGTAGCTCATGTCACATTATCTCGCCAGCCGATGACAGCGGATATTCAGAGCATAGGACACGTGATGTAGTCAGCCAACAGCAACATCACTGTTAAGTAGCACGAACACACAAACAGGGAAAGTTAATAGCTTAAATTAATATACATGGTGTTGCTACAAGAAAAGCAACGCTTTCACATATAATATTGGTCTGTAAGATTAATACGCTGCAAGAGAAGCTAAGCTTTCACATACAGTGTCGGTCTTTTATGCTCATATTACAATTTAAGATATATCACACAAATGTGATCGTAAAATTTTTAATAACGACTTAAATGTCTGATCTTTTGGGCTCGAAATTCTTCTAAACGGGTCATCATGAAAGAGTTGATTTTTAAATGAGAGTGAAACGCTCTGTGATTTAAGAAATTCATCGCACATAGCTCCGTTGTAACTGCCAGAATGGTACTTTGATGGTAACGCTTTTCAAACCACCACTCAGAATATTTTCCCGTGACCTGTTAGAAATAGGTTCGTTTCCGCAGTTGCCAGACAGCGCCACATGACAGACGTCACCGCGCTTGCGCAGCTACGATGTCGCAGGGAGCCTGTATGTTCGTACGTGTAAAACATTAAAAGATCGTGCTTTATGTCATAAAAGAAACAAGATATCAGATGGTACTCCAAGAGCATCGGAATTTCGAGACCCATACTAAAATGTGCACATTTAAAGTGCACATTTGTATAACCATATTCCCAGTTAAGTAGGCCATGACCTGATATTAAGCTTTTCAATGTGGTTTTCGGGATGTAAATTTTCTTGGAGTACCAGTAGTGTGTTATCTCAAGATTGGTTCTTTATTATGGCACACTGCCATACGTGCTGGAAGCTGAAAACGTGCACCTGAAATGCAGCGAACAGTGTGTGGAATTAAAAAGAAAATTTCTTTAGCAAACTGACAAAAATAACTTCATTGTTCTGCAAGGCAATTAATGCTTGACTGCCAGAAAGGTGGAAATCAGAAATCTGTTTTGTTTTCATTTGACGTGAGAGCAGTAAACGAAGAGGAAACAGCAAAATCACTAAATGTAAACACGGGTCACGTGGAGACTACCCACTACCCCACTGTAACTCAGACTGTTCTGCGCATCAGCCCCGGATCTACAATATTTCCGATCTGTTGCAATAATCTGCCACTCCCTCGAGCATTTGAGATAGGATGTCAAAAATTTTAAAAAATCGAATTTTCAAAAATATGTTCATTTTGTAGCGCACATCTTTCTGAAGAGTCTGATGCATAAAACATGTGTTCGAGGAAATGTAAGACGTGTTATTTGGTCGTAAGAGTACCAAAGGACAGTGCCTCGCCTCCTCACACAGCATTCTTCTATTGCGCATCACTGTACTTCGCTCTGTGAAACTGAAACGTGTATATTTTGTAAAGGATGCCATCAAACCATATTCAGGACAGTGGAAATTAAAATGTCCTGTGGTGCCTCTCCTGTTTACAGACGGCCAGTTTGACATCCTGTTCCTCTTTTTTTAAACCAAGAACTCTTCAGAAAATTTGCACTCTTTATTCCCTATCAGCTAACAACTTGCTGCTTTGTGTGACATAAAATTAAATATACGATACATAAACCCAGTAAAGATATGAGAATAGCAAGACAATACACATTTCTTCAATCCTTAGCTTCTAGAATTTTTTTCTCTCTAATCTTCCTACAGCTTTACATGGCGTGCTTTCCTTTCTGCGAAAGAATCTATTACCTCATCAAAGTTCGTCAAATGTTTTGCTACATGAAAAGTCAAAATCTCATTGTCTAATACTGAAAAAGCTGTTAATGCAAATAGGACCCAAGACTGGTGTGGTTTCCCGATCTGATTACGTCTATTTTGTCACTCTCTGCTAGATAAAACAAAATAGGCCTTTCTCATACTGCAACTATTGTCATACACACCAAATAAACGAGACTGTTTTGGCACAAAAGGTCTTGTTTGTAACGACAGAATATAATTCACAAAGTACCAGTATCAAATACCTATTAGACCTACTACAAGCAAAAAGCCTTACGTTAGGAAATAGTTTCACACTTCATTCATGCGCTCCAGTTTCTCAAGTATAAGATCGAAAAGTACTAGTACGAAATTTGTATACAAACTTGGAATCGTCATATTGTTCCATAATTTATGTGATGTCCACGTTTCTTCTCCTTCCTCGTTCTAACAAACAGTCTTGTTATCAGTAATTCTGAAACTATTCCTGCCATTTTTTTTGCACTATTTGCACGTTAGCTCCACTAACTCTGCCAGAATCGCCGGTTTAGCTATCCCGCAATTATTCTCCGGTTAGGTGTTGCTACATGTTCGTACAACGCGTTTTCCGCACTTCTTCCAGAATAGAATTAAAAGCGGCTGCTAGCCGGGGACTGTACAACTAGCCCTCACTAATATAGCAATGTGGCTAAAAATTTTCTGTCAAAATTTCATTTTCTTGGATACACCTAGAAGGTAATACGTAATCTTTCTTACCTGTTATTCGATTATTTCCACTCCTTTAGTCTGAATCTATGGATTTAGCTAGTAATTATAACAACGCTCATCTTTCGCAAACCCAATCAACCACACAATCACACAGCAGTTGTCATTCATCCTTTCGGCCTTACTCCGCTCAGCTCGTATAGCCCCTTTTGTCTGTAGGAAAGTTTGTTTCTACATGTGACGAGGAGTCCCCTGACAGAGACATCATGTACACTATGGACGCATTCACAAATCAACTTACGATTGATTCAGAAATCAACTTAGAATGTGTTCAAAAATGTTCAAAAACCGACAGGGATGCGTTTCAAAGTCATATGAATAATCTGAATATAATAGAGGGAAACATTCCATGTGGAAAAAATATATCTAAAAACAAAGAAGATGTGGCTTACCAAACGAAAGCACTGGCAGGTTGATAGACACACAAACATACACACAAAATTCTAGCTTTCGCAACCAACGGTTGCTTCATCAGGAAAGAGGGAAGGAGAGGGAAAGACAAAAGGATATGGGTTTTAAGGGAGAGGGTAAGGAGTCATTCCAATCCTGGGAGCGGAAAGACTTACCTTATGGGGAAAACAGGACAGGTATACACTCGCATACACACACATATCCATCCGCACATACACAGACACAAGCAGACATTTGTAAAGGCAAAGAGTTTGGGCCAATCGATAGACTAACATACGCTGGATGCTAGTCGCTTTGTAAAACAAGGTTTTTCCCCGCAATAGTATGAATTTGCCCTCCACCCCCGTCATGGAACTGCGCATGCAAGAATGTGGCAGCTTGGGTGCTCCAGTAAAATTTTTCCCTGTAGCATCTAGCTGCTTGCTGCGACTGCTTACACAGCCAAAAGCCACATTTCTGTAGCCAGAAGCGGGAGAAGGTACTACTCAACTGTGCATGCGCATGATCCCGCTCGTAACTGCTAAAACGAATCTAATGTAAACAGTTGTGACGCCACGTTCATCAGAGGCAATTTGTTGTTACGGAACATTGCATAGTCTTCCTAAAGCCTTTGACACATTTTGCTGTTGGCAGACGCTTGTATGAGCACTGTGTTTTGTTGCTGTATATGGCGCATTTCCTTTGCAATTTAAGTTTTATTTTCGTTTTTTCTCTCGTTCATATTTTATTGTTGCAGTATTATTCTGAAATAGTGGTATACAGTAATTTCCTTTGTTAGAGTATCGGTTCTTGCCAGTCAAAATTACAAAAATTTAACTTAAAACAAAAACAATGAAAACTTCCCAGAATTCTAAAAAATTCCCAGGTTTTTCCCAGTTTTTTCCCGGATCTCCCGGTTGTCCTTGGTCATATACACCCTGTAATTGTGAAAGTCTTTTTTTTGTGTGTATCTGTGACTCAGCATCTCCGCTATATGGTGAGTAACAACTTCCCATTCTCATAATATTGTGACAATTAGGTATGTTAATTAGCATGTATTTGATTCATTCCATATTTAAATGACATAGGTAATCAAACTGAACAGAAAAAAAGATTGAAACAAGACTCAATCTAGTGATTACAAGTCTTGTGCACTTTATGTATTCAACCCTTCACAGTAATGCTTGTAGAATATGCATTTTTGTTTAAAAATTTAATTCCACCAGGCTTCCATGAGTGAACGCTCTAGTACAGAGTCCTATTTTAGCATACTAAACATGGTTGGAAAACTTTAAAAATTCTTTTGAAAATAGGCTAAGGTGCACTGAACTGCTTTGGGAGAGGTATATTTGAGTTCTGAACTGCACATACCACAAATGTAAAAAATTACAAGAATCTCATTGCCGGGTGGTCCCTTTGTTGCATGAAAAGTTGCCTCTTCAACACCGTACGATCAAGACTAACACTACAGTCGCATAGTTATAACATAAGCCACAATCATCTGAGTTTAAAGCATGTACTTAATGTAACCAGTAAAGACACATGCGTCAACATTTTCTTAAAATGTTTCACACTGCCGTCTTTGGCAACTGAAGTTCAAGACTTCCGTTCCAGACAGACTTATTAGGACTACAAAGATAAGATGCTCTGACATGGTTAACTTTCTCTTCGGATACTTTTAGTCGTCCCATGCTTTGCCCTTTACACACACATCTGACTGTTTCATACGACTAAGGCACTGGAAAATGTTTTTGCAACACGGAGGATAAAAAAATTTAAACAAAATGCATGCTGAACTGTAATTACAGATTCACTCTCAGCAAACTGCAGAACACAAAACACTGTAAACTCATGAGTTGCCATTTTGCATATTATGTGCTGCAAGCACAAAGAGAACAAAGCAGAGTACCGCGTACACTTATCTAATTGTGTCCTTGAATCAACACTCTACAATCCTTACAGTTGATACGAGCATAGTTTATAAAGGGTCATTCTTTTAAGGACACCCTGTTTTTTCCCATTCAGTGACGTCATATATTAGTACGTAGAGCAATTTAAAGACATCAGTCACCCTGGCCAAAGGAAGCCAATAATCTATACCACAGATGCAAACCTTAAGCTAACATTACGGTTTAGTTCAGTGCGGAGCGAAGAAGACATATTACTAAAGAAATACATAAAAGAATTAAATATGTAAGATGAAGACAGAAGTGCAAATCCTTCCACATGTGGTGGGATGCCTGGAATGCAGTTTAAAATAGACATCACAATAGTTGGCAAATGTGCTACCAGGATGATCAGAATCTGGAAAGTTAAAAAAGGCCTCACCACGAATGATGATAATGTTCTAATCTCTACAGTTGATTTCTGTAGAAATGAACTTCGGAGATAATAATGCATTAAACACATTAAAGACACAATACAAGACAAGGAAAGCTGATTGGAAACACCTAAGGAGTATATTCGACTGTCTGGACACAGTGGAAATAGATGACCATGGGGACACAAAAGCTGAAGACCTTATCACTGTAATACAAGAGACCATTAAAAGTGCAATATTAGCCATAAAACAAATGAGTCAGAGTTCACAGTTACCACAGAACAATGGCGTCCAAAGACTGAGAATACTAATCATTACCAGAAAGGCCGAACTGTGGAAGAAAGAGCTCACATATTGGGCAAATACATAGACCTTAAGCAGCTATTTAAAGACCACCTGCTGCAGGCAAAAATGGAGAGCTGTAAATGATTCTTGGTACCGAATGTATATCTTGACCCATTTGGAACACCACATGAAATTGTCTGTAAACAGGTAAAATCACAGACAAAGTCATCAACTTTAAAGTGAGCAGATGGCAGCATGACAAATTGGTGGCAATATGCAAAATTACTGATGCAGATGCACTTTCCAGATGACACTGCAGAGGAAGATAGAGAACTGTGTAATACAACAAAGGAAGCATATGGTGAAATGGGATAGATCTTCCATTTTCAGTATAGGGTGTCAGGAAAAACACCCAGGAACTGAAAAGGAATAAATCACTCACCCTGATGGAAACCCTGCTGAAGTTTTACATGCTCCTCATATGCACCTAAGATTATGTTAGTGTTAACTCTATAACATTGTGTTTACTGTGGGGAAGAATATCAAATACTGGGAAGAAAACCAAATGTGATTATCTTGCAAAGGGTGAAGAGTAATGTCCCCTAGCTCCAAAGTTCTAGATCAACTTGCTTTCTCAATACCTTAGAGAAACTGCTGAAGAAAATGCTGTGCAGTGCAGTACAGGAGAAAAGACTTCATGGAATCAACTCCACACAACATGAGTTCACAAGTGTGAAGTCAACAGGAGGCGCTGTGAATGCTCTGCATAAATACGTTATAATCATAATGGTAGATATCATAAGGGCATTCGATCACTTGGAAAGCATTCATTGACTGCCTGTGGGTCTCTGACTGTCCATGACTGGTATACAATCATTCTAATAAATACTGCTTAAATACAGAAACAACTCTGTGGTGCCCAGGAGACACACTTACAAAAGAAATTTCAAATGACTGCTCACTGGGATCCGTAAGTCTTCTGGGATCTGAACACTAACAAGTAACAAAACAACTGAAAGAAGACAATGCAGTTGTAGGAGTAGTGGCTTAAGTCAATGACATAATAGTTACCAAGGGAAGTTCCAGAAGTAACATGGAAGAAGGATGTAACACAGCTCTTCCAGAATTATTTCATACGTGCCAAGGAGTTAAAATTATCTTTCGCACCAAAAAAGACCAAGTACATGTTACAAAAAAAGATAAGCTTTGAAATGGCTTATCCAGCTAGTTACAGGGGGACCTACAGTTTAACATGGATTCCAAAGCAAGGTGCAACTTGCCACTTTCTACTTCAACAAACACTGCCAGAAATGAAAGACATGATAAGTGACAGATAAATATCATTGGATTGACTAAACATAGCACCCAAGACTTTTGTATTTGTAGTATGGCACTTTTGACTGTGACTCAGAGTGCTTGATTAATAGATCCCAATAGAGAAACACGAAGCTCGTCAACGAATCTGACATAGCCCGAGAGAACAGTTTCAAGCAGGATGTGACCTCCCACCACCAAATAATATACTTCAGTGTATCTTTACTCAAGCTTAGAAATCAGTTTCAACATTATAACCACGTTTCACAAAAAATATGATGCGATTCTAAGTTTATGTAACACTATGTATCCAGTATGCGCATCTTCCACTGCAAGCTCTTTGAATTAAGTGTGATTGCCAAGATGTGAAATAAGTTTTTAAGTTTTCATATAGAAAGTAAAGCTTTGCCCAGAAATAAATGAATGTAAATTTGGATTCTTTAGATAGAAATATTTTTAGAGACACAATGGATGATATAAAGTCCATCAATATTTGAGTCCTTCCCCTCTGCCACTTCTAAACTGCCATGCCTGACAAGATTTTGCATGCACATACAAAACAGGCAATACAATGAACATTTGGGACATAAGAAATAATTGTGATTAACTTACAGCTAACCACAAGCACCCATCTCACTGAACAGCAAATAACATCGTTATTTTAATCAAGCATAAAATTTATATCATGAATTAGCTGCTCACATACTACAAAATTCTCCAGTTACGTCGGTGCACATTATTCAACAGATTTCCTGAAGCACTGCGCACTTCTTATATAATGATTCCATATTCAGATGCAAGTCTATCAGTTTACAGTATTCTAAAGAACTTATACACAACCTGTAATTGAAACTTTTGAAACATAATTAACGAAAACTATCTTTACCTGTGATAGCAGTGTACACAAGATCACGAACTTCTAAATTTGTTTCATCAATTCTGCAGTCCAAATGTTTAGCACTAACCCAACTCAGTTGCCGTATCCTACAAACAAATAAATGCTACTTATTACAAAAATCACTTCTAACCATACAAATACTGACACAGCAATAATACCCATGACTTTAACATAAAACCAGTAATAGCTTCTCTTCAGTGTCTGATGGTGGGTGCAAACAATAACACATCTTCAGTTCAATGGAAACCAATATGGAAAAAAGAAAACAGTAGCTGAAGGTACATATGTGAGAGCACTAAACTGGTTTGTATGCCCACAGTAAAATGACTGAACATAACGTTCACTGTGATATTATGTTTGACAGCAGTACTACGGTTGAATAAACTCGTCTACATTTCAAATTAATCATTATTGACTGAGTTACTCCTGGGAACAAATTATGAAGTACGAAAAATTTACAACACCTCATAAGTAGAAAAACATGGTTTTTTTTTAATATAAATCTTTTTAAGCACCAGACTTTTATAAAATACATCCTCTAAACCAAAAAAGAACTCAAGAACAGTTCTTGTTATCTAGTCCAAGGGAGGTAAAAAATGTTTAGCTATATAAGAAGGTCACACATCCAGACAATTTTGACAACACTTATTGGTTCCAATCACACTAGACATTTCACCGAGTTACAGAGGAACATCCTTTACAACAAGATTAGGTTAACCTTTTATTTTCCCTGTGTTCATTTGATGAGGTAGTGTACATATGAAATCTCCATTTCAAATAAAATTTTGATTGGTAATGCACATTCCACGTCAACATGCAAAACACAAAAGACAAAGATAATAGGAGCAAGAGGCTTGAGGCGACGCCTAGAAAATTAGATGAAAGACAATAGAACAGTTAGTGAAAGAATGGAAAATCCAGTATGGAATAATGACAGTATTATGAATAGGGTAGTTGCTGCTCACCATACAATGGAGATGCTGAGTCACAGATAAGAACAATAAAAAGACTGTAAAAAATAAGCTTTTGGTCAACAAGGCCTTTGTCAAAAATAAACAGACACATGCACACACTCATGCAAGTGCAGCTGACACAAGCACAACAAAAGTCTGTGGCAGCTGAAGCCACACTACGAGTAGCAGTGGCAGTGCCTGATGGGAGAAGCAACTGGGTAGGGGTAAGGAGGAGGCAGGGGCTGGAAGAACGAAGGATAGCAGGGTAGGAGCTGGGGGATGAAGTACTGCCAGGAAGCGTGTAGGGATGAGGTGGAGAGAGAGTAGGGCAGCTATATGCCTCTGAACATTTCAAACCTACTAACCACCAGCAATGCCTCCACTTCGACAGCTGCCACCCGTTTCATGCCAAGAAGTCCCTTCCATACAGCCTAGCCACCCAAGGTCGTCCCATCTGCAGTGATGAGCGGTCCCTCTCAAAATATACTGAGGCCTTTACAGATGGTAATTATCCTCCCAATCTTGTACAAAAACGAATCTCCTGTGCCTTATCTTCCCAGTCTCACCATCCAGCCACAGAGGAGCATTCCCCTTGTAACGCAGTACCACCCAGGACTGGAGCAACTGAATTAAATTCTCCACCAGGGTTTCGACTACCTTTCATCATGCCCTGAAATGAGAAATGTCCTCCCCCAATATCCTTCCCACACTGGTATTCTGCCATCTGCCGAACCTACACAATATACTCGCCCGTCCCTAAACAACCTCTGCTTCCAACCCCTTACCACTTGGCTCACACCCCTGTAATAGACCTATCCAAGACCTGTCCCATACATTCTCCCACCACAACCTACTCCAGTCCGGTCACAAACATTACATATCCCATAAAGGCAGAGCTGCCCGAGAAACCAGCCATCTGATCTACAAGCTAAGCTGCTGCATTCTTCATGGGTATGACAACCAACAAGCTGGCTGTGCACACGAATGGCCACCGACAAACGATCATCAAGAAACAACTGGACCACCCTGTTGCTGAGCACGCCGCCCAACAGAACATTTTTCATTTCAGTGACTGCTTCACAGCCTGTGCCATATGGATCCTTCCTACCCACACCAGTTTTTCTGAATTGTGCAAGTTGGAACTCTCCCTGCAATATATCCTACATTCCCGTAACCCTCCTGGCCTCAACCTTCATTAGTCACTGTCCTCACCGATCAGCTCCTTCTCTGTTCCCATTCCAGCACTACACAGCCCTCTATTCCACCAACACACATTTTACTTCTCTCCTTTTCTACTACCACACTTCTATCACACTCTCTGTCTAACCTCCTGACTGCACCTAGCTGCCTTACCCTCTCTCCATCTCATCCCTGCACACTTCCCAGCAGCACTTCACCGTCCCCCACCCCGACCCTTTTACCTCTCCCCCTCCCTGCCCCACACTCCTCCTTACCCCCATCCAGTTGCCTCTCCCATCATGCACTGCTGCTGCTCAGTGTGGCTTCAGAAAAGCTTTTTTGTGACAGTCTTTTTGTTGTGCCTATCTGCAATTCATCGCCTCCACTATACAGTGAGTACCAACTATACTTTTCATAATATTGTTACATTCCATCCTGGATTTTCCATTGTTTGGTTTCTAAAAGTTAGGACAGCATGAGAACGTTTATGTATGTATACTGGCTGTACTAATCATTTCTTCTCGCGGCAGTAAATACTGGCCAGCGAATTTCTGTCTAAAATGTTATTGTACTTTGTTGGAGAGAATTTTTCTTTTGTTTCACTACTTCATGAAAATAATGGGACAGCCAGAATTGAAAGACAAATCGCGTAAGGGTATTCCATATCATCAAAACTACTCTCAGAAGCTCTAGAGAAAGTGTACAGATAACTTGGAGCATACCTGAAATACCTTCATTTTCCTGAAGGCAATAATTTTAGAACACAGACCTTTGAGATTTTCACTCTGCAGTGGAGTGTGCACTGATATGAAACTTCCTGGCAGATTAAAACTGTGTGCCAGACCGAGACTCGAACTCGGGAGCTCTGCCTTTCGCGGGGAAAGGTCCTGGGTTCGAGTCTCAGTCCGGCACATAGTTTTAATCTGCCAGGAAGTTTCACACAGACCTTTACTTATAATCAAAAAACTTATTAAAAATGTTATTAAAGTAGGCCAGAGAAATTGATCATAGAATTGGCTAACCATAGCTTATGACTACTCCTCCATGACACCACTGAAAGCATTGCATTGTCTTTTCTAAACACTTAAATGTGGAACAGCTTATGATGCAGTGTCGTTGTCAACTACTGAACTTCCTACATATGCAGACAATCAGAGTTCTTCAGAAGCTCCATGACAACAATAGTGTCTGTCAAAGCCCATGTTTTTTGCTTAAATTGTGAATACAAGTAATTGATTGTATAGCAATGGTCAAGGCAAAACCTGGCAGCTACTTTAGTGGAAGACAGAAACATGCTATTTCCCTTGGCCTGCTTTGTGCTGTTCTTCATTCCAGCAGGTCTTTCCCTGGCACATATTTTAGAAACGTGGTTTTCACTGAGGTAGTTTTCCTTACATCATTCGTGCTGTGTTAAAATATGGGATCTATTTAATGGCATGGATTTCCTAAACTTGTCTTTGTGCACTGCCTCATAGTTCAACACACTCAGAAGATCTAAGGCAATGCCAGACACATACAGCCTTTATGATAGAGCCATCAGTATGTGGAACTGTATTCATTTTGAGTGGGTAGTAATAGTATGTACACAACAGAGTTTCTGATGATCCAAAAGATGCATTATAAAGCTCAGTGTTTCCTACATGGAGGAAAACATACATTATACAGACAAATTTGTGATGTTCATGGGTTAACTTTCACAACAAGTTAATAGAACAGGCAATAAATCATAAAAGCTGAATACCTGTTTTGGATTGCTAAATCCTTTTCTTCATCAGTTGTCCAAGGAGGACAAAACAGTAGTCTATACACAGCAACCATAAGATATTTCTCAAAATAATCCAAAAGCATTTCCTTGTCCTCCTGTGTGAGACCTAGAAAGAAATATAGGACAATGTTATATACAAGAACTTATTTATGATAATAACAGTAGTTAGGTACCAGCATTGATTTTACACAGCCTACTTCAATAAGCTGAATGAATAGCCTCTCACCAATGTAACTGGCACTTGCATCCATACGTTTTGCAAAATTCTGGTAAAAGTTCTGCACAACCTCTGACACATCTGCATCACTAGCTGTGATTTGTTCTGCACTTTTAGAAACCGCCTTTATTACTGAATGCACATATTTGTGAACATCCTGATCAGCCCTCTGTCCAACAGCCTCAAACAAAGCTTGATGCTCTTGCTGCAGTTTTTCAAGTTCTGGAGTTCTGACATGCGTTTCATGGAGCAGTTCAGTTCTTCCAGCATCTAAAAATAAAGATGTCAAAATGCACTACTGATTCCTTCCAAATATGGTTTTTAATGAAAGCTATAGCTAATATCTTCATTTTGCAACTGCACTCACATTTTTGTACTATGAACACAAAGTACAGATAGTGGAAGTATAGGCTCTGTAACTTATAAAGGTTTTTTTTTATTAACATCAACTTAAAAACATGAGCATATCAGATAAAAAGTCAACCAGAATATGAGCCAGTGTTGCAACCTTTAGCAGTCTCTTCCTTGGTATTTCATCTAGAACTGCTGAAATTGTAAATTCAAGCCACAGTATAGAACAGACAATACATACAAAAACCACAGAATACAAAAATCTCAAACTGAGAGAACAAAAAGTTCCTTTTCCTCTTAATCAGAGGAAAGAAGAAGGAAAGATACCATAGTCATACACACCAGCTCTAATGAACTTCTACACAGCATTTAACGTGGACATGACAACCACCCAACTGACCATCGTAATGAACGGGCACCACCAAATTGTGCCCAATAGCATGGTTTACCACCCAGCACCAGTACGCACAGCACCAGTATGCACTGTTGAGTGCAACATACTAGATTTCAATGGCTGCTTCAAACTCATGTCATCTGGATCCTTCCACAAAATACCAACTTCTCTAAATTATACAGATGGAAATTGTCCTTGTAACACATCCTCCTATACCATATTCCTCCTGGCCTTAATCACCACTAGCCCCTACCACACACACACTTCCACCCCTGTCCCTAACTTCATTCATCCTGCACTCACACTCACTTCTCCATAGTCTCCTCTTCCTCAGTTATATCACCCCCTCCCAGTCCTCTCCTCCATGTCATTGTGCAATGCACACAGCTTCCAATACCAGCACAGAGAATGAGCTCACTAGTTGCACAAAGGTATCCCATGCCCCTGGTGCTTTTCCCTCCCAACCATCAGACGCCCTTTCTCAAGCCTCTGTCTCCCCGTCTTCTTCTTCTCACTGCCCACTACATATGACAGCTAGTCACCCCCTTCTGGCTGCTAAGATGGAACAATGCAGTTAGCCAGTACAAAGTTGTCATGCAGGTGTGTGTGTGTGTGTGTGTGTGTGTGTGTGTGTGTGTGTTTGTTGGGGGGAGGGGGGGAGTGAAGAATGTGCCACATGTGCATGTATTCTGTTAGTCCTGAAGCATGACCTGTCCAAAAGCCAGCAATGTTCTGTCTTATTTATTTGCCTGTCAACAAATCAACGCCTCAGCTATATGGCAAGTTGTTATTCTTACCCCTTCCATTATTTATATTCCACCGGAGAATTTCCATTATCATATTAATCAAATACTCATCTTAAATTTTGTCAAACACAATCCTCCCCCAGCTTTACACACAACCATTCATTCCATTGCCATATTAATCAAATATTTGTCTTGAATTTTGCCATGCACGATTCTTCCCCAACTTTACATACAGCCACCACAATAAATTCATTACTTCAAACCTGAATTCAACATCCTTCCTCAAATCCATTTTCAATAACTCAAATATCACAGGTACAGAACGAATTGCTTTCCATGACTTAGTAATTCTGAGAGAGCCTTCCTGCCACGCATCAATCATCTTCTAGTGAGTGATTGCCTGCCCAAAGTTTTTGTTTGTTGTTTCTTTTATTATGAAATTTCTACTATATTTTCATCTCCCTTAAATACAAAACTGTGACATGCTGCACACTCAAATCAAGCAATGCTTGGCACCTGGAACAAATGCAGTGGTAGAATTGTAAAAAGGAATCTAGAAAAATAAGGACACTAACAAGATGATAAAATGCCAGTCTTCTATCCATGAAACTCAATTGTTCGTAAGCTGTTTATTAAAATGACCCAACATCTAGAGTACTTCCTTGGCTTTTAGGAATTCCCCCAATTCTCTATAGATTTAAGAGATAATCTTATGACCTCTATCATTCCTTAATAAACATAAAAATATTTGTAGAATTCAGAAGTTTTATCACAATTACTGTTTCACTGTAGACTACCCTCCTCCTCATTACAGATGGCCCTCTCTCATTCTGAGGTGTGGCTGACATGTTCTTACTTTTAACTTTTGCTAACATACCACTTTCTCACTGAGAAAACACCTTTTAGTTCCAAAAAGCAGGTAGTGAGTCCTTTTTACTTCTGTGTGTGTCTGTAGTATTACATATTACGGCTCCTGAAGGTAAGTACCAGCCAGAAATTCTCCTTCATGCGTTATTAATTTTCTCGGTTAAATTTTCGTATCATACAAA
Organism: Schistocerca americana; assembly: GCF_021461395.2. NCBI lineage: Eukaryota > Metazoa > Arthropoda > Insecta > Orthoptera > Acrididae > Schistocerca > Schistocerca americana. The sequence continues at coordinate 245,899,383 of NC_060119.1, read as the reverse complement.
TTCCAGAATTATTACAATTCAAAAATTGGAATTGTTTTGTGCTTGCTTAGCTTTAGTTTTTTCCATCTTTTTTTTCCTCCTGATAATATCATCTTACCTTTGGTTTTCTTGAAAAATTTTGGCAGCTTTGTTCTTTTTTCAGCTTGCTGACGCTTCTTAACTTCAAATTTTGTAAATCCAGCAACAGAAGTTCTTGACTGTCCTTCAGTACTGTGTCCTCTGCAAAAAGAAGATGAAATATTTCTGCAGACTTCTATTACTGGTTAATGCACCACTGATACTTCAGGTAATTAGAAACTGCATCACAGGAAATAAATGCATCATGAACAATGACAAAAAGTGAAATGAAGTGAGAGTCACTATGCCAAGTTAACTAGGTGCACTATAAATATTTACAGTCTTTGATGGGGGGGGGGGGGGGGGGGGGGGGGGGGAGATAACGTTATATTCTGAGAATTTTCTAAAATTTGGCTCACAGTCTCAATAAAAAAAATTGCAAGCATGAGAAAGGAGCTATAATATATTATACAGTGTCAGCAGTTCTCTCTCTCTCTCTCTCTCTCACACACACACACAGACACACACACACACACACACACACACACACACACACACACACAGCAAGGAGGAGGGGCGGAAGAGGGGGAGAGAGCGGGGCAGAGGGGGCAGAGGGGGCAGAGGGGGGAGAGGGGAGAGAGGGGGGGAGGGGAGAGGCGGAGAGGGGGGAGGGGGAGAGGGGTAGAGAGGAGAGGGAGGGAGGGGGAGATGGGGAGGGAGGGGGAGATGGGGAGAGAGGGGGGGAGAGAGAGAGAGCAGCAAATTATTATAGTATATGGAGGAGCCATAATTTTGATGCATGTTTAATCCTCTTATCTAATATCAACTAAGATACTGAAACAAGCATTTTCTGTAATATGGGTCCATAGCTCCTATAATTTTTTTTAAAAAAATCTCATCTTTCTATCAGTTGTCAGTTTGTTTTATTTCACAACTGCAATTTTCGTATTATGCCAGTTTGAAATATCACAAAACATAATACAATGTAATGAAAACAATGTTAAGTGGGCTTACCACAGTACATACAAGTAATTTTGTGGTTTGTTGACATTCACATAACCATCTCCCCCCCCCCCCCCCCCCACACACACACACACACACACACAAGCTGCATTATGACTACTAGGTCTGCCATCTTATTACTTTATGCAGTCTGTAGTGCTCCACATAGACAGCTAGCAAACCACGGCCACCACCGCACAGCAGAATAAAGCTACACAGTTGAGACGCAGGCACTGTTGCCCATACTTGAGTTTGGAAGCAGGATATTATAAATTTATGGTATATTTTAGGAAGAGAACAAAAAGAAAACAGGAAAGAGTGGACATCTCTGTCCCTTCATCAACAACACCTACGGAGGGGGACTTTGTATTGAAATTAAAGCCCAGTATCCCTATGTGGTGCTACCCATGTTAGTATTATCTGCATGATCATCACTCTGTTGTTTGTTAGCACGCTCATATACTAACAAAATTTTGACATAGAGGTTTACGTTAAGGCAGAGATTACAATGTAATGTGTACCTTACTATAGTGCCAATGATATACATAAAACTAATGTACAAATCAAAACTGAAAATTTGTATATGATGAAAACAGATAGACATTTCCCTATCAGATCCAGGGAACACACAAACATAAGCAAGAACTGCAAATCTTCATTTAGTGCTCACCTACAAAACTACAATCATAATACTGGCCCAGCAACATGGAGAAATCTTTAAGGGTGCAAAGGGCGTTCAAAAAGTTTTGCACTGTCGTCTCTAATTTTTTATTTTTTGCAGGAGGAGAATGAAATTTTTTGTGAACATACTTGGAACATTTAGCTATAAGTTGGTATATAAAAGTATTTTCTTTTATTTACAGGTGAGACATAATGGACTATGAAGTAGATGCTACGTTGTGACGATGGAGGGTATGGAGTTCCTCTTCAAGACTGGCAATGACTCTGCCACATCAATTCAAAGGAAGCTGCTCCGTGTTTAAGGGGAGGCACAGCGGATCACAGCAGTATCCAGAGGTGGTTGCAGAGGTTCAACTCTTTCGCTACGGTGAACTTCTGTAGAAGTCGAGAGCGTGCTGTTCAGTCGGTGTACTGCTGCAGCAGTTGGGTATGGCCTGTGCCGCCCAGCCAGGACTGCTGTAGCAGTTCTGCCTCACGTCATATTTCTCCGCTTCACTACGCTCCACTTGTGTGGAAGTCTGACCCACGCACCATTATTCATACACCAATATTTTCTAAACTGCTACCTAGAGACCGATTTCAACATATCTTGCACTTTTTTACATTTCGCCAATAACGAACAGCCTCATGACAATGACTATTTGTACGAGCTATCAGAAACATGTGCGATTTGTATAAATATTTTCCCGAAGAAATATATAGTATAAAGTCCAATAATTGTGATAACACTATAAGTGTGAAAGCAGGACAGAGTAGCGCTGCAGGCAGTGTGAAAAATGTGCCATACAGAGGGCATGACCAGGCGGGACTGGCGCTCATCCACAGTGCACAATGCAACAATTACAGTACTGACGTGAAAGGGTTAAAGAAGGTGATTTCTCTCTACTGGACAATCCACAATGCGGTAGACCATTGACTGCAGTGAGAGATGTGAATAAGGAGACCACTGATCAAATCATCCAAAACGACAGATGTGTGACGACACGACAGCTTACTGAAATGAGTCGATTGTCATTGGGTAGTGTGGTATCACAGGTACAGTCACTAGCGTACAGAAAAGTCTATACACGTTAGGTGCCCAGATTACTTTCAAGCGAAATGGAAATGATGAGGAACAATGGGTGCGAGAGTCTCATGAAGGCCTTTACTGAAGAGTGAAAACAGTGTTTTGACGGTGTCATTACCCAGGATGAAACATAGTTGTTTTTCCCCTAACTAAGAGCAAAACCCGACCCATGGAGTGGCGTCATCCGGGTTCCCCTAGGAAGAAGAAACCAAGACTTTCAAGAACAGCAGGCCAAAAGGTGATAGCCTCCTCTTCCTGGGATCAGTGTGGTGTCATTTTCATTGACTTTTGGGATCCTGGCTCCACAATGAACTGGGACCGTTATTGTTTGTCATTGGACATTCTGTGATGTGCGATCAAGACCCACAGACCACAGCTTCAGGGTCGGCTCATCAGACTACACCATGATAATGCCAAACCCCATACAGCCCTTATGATGCAGGAGAAAATCAGGAAAATGGGTTGGAAAATTTTTCCTCGTCCTCCCTACAGTCCAGACTTGGCTCTGTCTGATTTTTACCTCTTTGGTCATCTGAAGGCGCACCTGTGCGGTAAAACATTTGACTGTGAGAAAGACCTTATTTCCTGTGTCAAACAATGGTGTAAAAGTCAATCCCCAAAATTTCAACAAAGTGCATTTACTTCATGGAAAGAACGTTGGACCAGATGGGTCACAGCTGATGGGGTCACAGCTGATAGAGGCTACACTGAGTAGGCTCTATGTATAGCTAAATGTTCCAAGTATGTTCACAAAAAATTTCATTTTCCTCCTGCAAAAAATAAAAAAATTAGTGACGACTGTGTAAAACGTCTTTAATGCCCTATGCACTAGATAGGTTAGAGGAAGACAGATTAATGGACACTCTGGAATAAACTGAAATTTGTAGCACCTTCAAGGGACAACCACAATACATAATCAAGTAACAGAACTAGAATTAAATATTTTTTGTTGAGTGTTTTAGACATTTACTCTATTGTATTCAAGTGCACACTTTTAGATGTGTCACCTGTCATGATATATATAATCCACTCAAGATTGCAGCACATGAAAGGGATTATTGACCAGTATCACTGATCAACTGTTCTTCGATGAGCATATTACATTATCATCTCTGTCTAACATAAACATGGCATAATGCCAAAATTGCAATCATAAAATAACTGAAACAACTAACAACGGAAAGCGAGAAGACATCATTTGAAAAAAAATTTTTTAATTGAACAGTATACTTATTACCAGCATTCAAAAGCTCTTGAAAGGACGAGTATAGTGACATAAAGCTTGTTATGTTGGCACTCATGACTTTTCACGAAAAATCCAACATATCTGCTAAAACTGACAGGCAACTTGGAAGGAATATACTAATGCAGTGTAAACACTGTCAAGTGGGACTCTCTTGAGAAACTTTGTCATGCATGAAGCCTTGTGGTAGTTTACTTATTTATTCAAAAGCTGTTCACTTAAACACGAGTATGTATGTACATTTGGAACAGCTTTCCTAACCCCCTTATGATCTGTTAGAAGTTAGCATGTAGTTCAATCTACAAATATCTTAGCTGACTCTACCTCTATGTCGCGTAAAGTGAGGGTCAAGAGGAAATATATTTTAGCTTATTAGTGCAGGCCTATTTTCTTTCTGCGTATAATGATGGAGCTTAGCATGAGACTCACTTGGCAGTATTTGGACTGCAAAAGCTGATTCCAGCCACATTAGGCTAAGGTTCACTTATGGTGTCAGCAGGTGCTGTGTTGCATGCTGATGTTGGCAGTTCATTGGTGTTTGTCATAGCCAAATGGGCGATGGTATATGGCAGCCAATGAAAATCACTGAATCTAAAGATTTCATTTGACAGCAGATACGAATTGATAACTTTTGTTCTTGATATGGAGAGTGCCAAATATTTTTCACTGATCTTGTTATTATGAATTTTAAAGTTGGATACAGATTTTTGTATTTATTTGGTGAATGGAAAAATTAGTTATCTCAGGGACTGACAATTTGCTTGAGTGTTGGCGAAGACAAGAAATGAATACAAAAATAGGCAAATTAAATGACATAATTTCAGAGACTTTACTGGTCTCTTACAGATATGATTTTGTGTTTACCAACTGAAACACTGAGTGAAAATTTGTACCAAGACCAGGAAACTAACCCAGGTCTCCTGCTTACTAGACAGGTGCATTAGCCACTAAGCCACCTTGACACAGTGACTTGCACAACTGCATGGATTACCCTGCCATGCATCCCTCCTTGATCCAGATTCTCATTGCTACCCCAAACTACTTTAAATTCCCCCTTAGAGATGAACAGAAAGTAGACTAGGGCAGCAGTGAGAATTGAGATTCAGGAAGGAGCCATGCCAGGATAATCTGTGCCTTTTTGTAATGCACTGTGCCAAGGGGAGCTTAGCGGCTAACACACCTGCCTAGTAAGCAGGACACACAGGCTCAATTCCCCACCTTGGTACAGATTTTCACTTGTACTTCAAACTACATACATAAAACAAAAATAGGATCCAATAACAGACTGATGTGTAGTGTAGTCTGACACATACATCAGTCATTGCAATTACCTACTTGTAAGTCTTACTTCCAGTTTCGCCAAAAACTGTGACAACATGATTAAATTGTAACCTAACAGAACAAAATACACAGTAATTTTATGTATGAACCATAGAAAATTATGAACATACATTCTCATTCCCTATCGACAAACAACTCCATTCATTGTACTCAGTTCCCAACATTCATCACATTAATCATTACCAGTATTGGCATGCAACATAACATCCACTGACACGGTAATTGCAATTTCGCCCCCTTACATTTCTGTTTCATCCCATTTCTTGTATACTTTTGTGTGAGTTTCACTTTCAACATTAACAAGCATTATAACACTGTTCTCTTTTATACCAAAGCTTCTGAATCCCACTAAAAAAGTAGCATCACTTGCCAAAAACTGCATTTCAATACCTTGAACTATTCATGATATAAAGAATGTTGCCTCTGAATAACAGTGGCTTTTACTGATGATGTAATGAAGATGGGGTTCACCAGCAATTAGACACATGAGCAGAGGTGATTGGCTTATCTGGTATGAAATATAATGTAAGGAAGACAGAGGTCGTAATTGGGACCTTGAAGAGGGAGACTATTCCAAGATTCGTGCTGGCAGAGGAACAGCAGAAAAGTTGACAGCTTAACAAATCTTGAAATTGTGATGGAAACAAAAGGGAGAAATGATGAAGTCAAAGGGAGAGGGAAGCAAACAGTAAAATTTCTGAGAAATGTCGGTATTTTGTTGTGGAACAGAGGCTCGCACAGAAAATCAAGGGAATAATACATCAAACCTACTATGTGCCTGTCCTGACCTATGCTTCTAAAACCTGGCAATTTCAAAAAAAGAATTTATGCAAAATGCAAGCATATGAAATGAAATACTGCAGAAGCAGAGTAGGAGTACCAAGGATGTACAGGATGAGAAATGAAGAGGTCAGGGAGATGGTAAAGTGAGTACCGTTACAGGAGCAGACAGAATAAAAAGAGAAACCCGGAACAGAGTTATGGCAGAATGGTAGTGAGAGGATAGAGGAAAAATGGAAAGGCTTATTAGCAAAAAAATACTGAGAGATGTGGCTGGAAACATGACAATGATTAAATCAAGACAGCACAGACAATGAGCAAAAAAGATCAGCGAATACCATAACAAGAAAATGCCTCTTACAGGTGGAGATCATATGAGACTGTAGAGAGGCATCTAACAACTGCTACTGAAATAGGGACAACTAGACTATGACACACTCTCTCTCTCTCTCTCTCTCTCTCTCTCTCTCTCTCTCTCTCACACACACACACACACACACACACACACACACACACACACACAAAAGAAACACTAAACTTCCATTTTTCAGGCACTGTTTGCTATGGGGCTGACAGAAAATAAAAAAGGTTGATGTGTAACTGTACTATATTTCCAAAAGCATCTTAGCTGTGTTCTTTCTTCACAATCCTTCTAAATATTACCCTCAACAATGTCTCTTCCTTCCACATGAATGCCACCAACTCTATCTTAGAAAGCACCAAAAATCATGTCATTCACAGTCAGCACTGCTAACATTTCTTGTAACATTTTGTCCTTGACTAAAATCAGTGTTTTGTTCAAAAGAAAGAAATAGGGTGAAGGCTCTAGTTTTGGCCACTACCCCACTTATGGCCACCTTGATGTCAAAGGTTAATTTTTAAGCTTCTCTGGAATACCAGCCAGTTCTACTATAGATTATTATAAACTTTGTGAAAGGCTCTCTTCATTTGTCTACATAATCATTCTTTTGTCTGTTTTTGTTTGGAGACACCATTTTGTGAAATGATCAGTGTTGCAGAAGCTGGGTTTTGCAGAAGTTTTCTTTAAGCAACACATGATCTGTTTTTTTGTATTTTACATGTTTAAATAAAACATCAGAAGAAACTTAATCTGTTCAGAGGTAAGATAAGACATTATATTTTCATTTCTTTAAAGTTTTATATCGCTCAGCCTAAAAACATGTTATCAAAAGTATGTGGCCATTAACAGATCCATATGTATCCCTGGTTCCGTGTTATGGCCATTTATGTGGCCATAAGTGGAGACATATATGTATCCTGTTTTGGCCACTTCTAAAAACTGATACAAAAACATCAATATTAGTGTTCTGTCCTACATTACACTAGGCTAATTTTATTTAAATAGGCTTATTAAAATATTTTTGGTATTTTTAAATCAATGTATACCTCATTGTTAGTATTGTCTTGGCATGTCATACTAATTTACCTATGCTTGTAAGATACAAAATATGCAATAGGCACTATTCAAATATGCAACATTCTTTAACTAAATCTTTGTGCATTATTTATAGGAAAAATGAGTCAACCAAAGAATAAGAAGTTTCAGTATTCTCCCAGCAATGTTAAAGATGCTCTAAAGGCTATTGATGAGGGAATGAAGGTTGCTACTGCAAACAAGTTGTACAAAGTTCCAAGGACAACATTAAGAAACAAAATTTCTGGTGTATCTCCAAAAGAATCTACAGGGCACTGTGGTCCACTTTCTGTCTTAGGAGAACAAATTGAAAAAAAAATTGGTGGACTGGGTTTTGGACTGTTCTAGCATGGGATTTCCAGTTACTAAAGAAAATCTCTGTGCATCTGTGCACAAACTTATTGAGAATGCAGATATGGAAAGTTGTAAGGCTACATTTACTAACAATCGACCTGGAAAAAAGTGGTATTATGGATTTCTTAAGAGGCACAAGGTTCTGTCACAAAAACATGCAGAATATGTCAATAGGTCTAGAGGTTCTGTTACAGAAGAGAAAATAAGAAACTGGTTTCAGAAGTATCCATCACTTTAAATGATATGGATGTGTTAAATGACCCAAATAGAATTTTTAATATGGATGAAACTTCTTTTTTTTCTGGCTCCTAAATTGGAATTAATCATAGGTCCTCGTGGCCATCATGTTTATGAAGAGTCGTGTAACTCTGACAAAGATAACGTTACTACATTGTTTGCAGTGAATGCTGCTGGAAAAGTTGCTCCTCCCTTAACACTGTTCAAATATGCAAGGATTCCAGCATCATTGGTGAAAGCAGCTCCTCCAAACTGGGGCATTGGAAAAACAGAAAATAGGTGGATGACAGGTGAAAGTTTTTTTGAGTATATAACAAATTTATTTGATCCGTTCTTGAAAGAAGCTGAAATTTCCCGGCCTGTAGTAATATTTTTAGATGGGCACTGCTCTCATTTGACACTTCATTTGAGCAGATATTGTAGGGAAAATCAGAGCATTCTAGTTGCTCTCCATCCCAATTCTACACACATCTTGCAACCATTAGATGTAGCTGTCTTTGGACCTATGAAAAAAATGTGGAAGAAGATTGTTCAGAAGTGGCATTTTGAAAATAATGGCACTGAAATTTCAAAATCTGATGTACCTTCTGTTCTGTCACAAATTATTACAGAACCTAAAATGGTGGCAAATATTCGTGCTGGTTTCAGGGCCACTGGTCTGTTTCCATTTAATGTGAAGAATGTAGATTACAGCAAGATAGTTGTTCGTAGTATACCAGCCTCAACCACAGTTCAGACAAATGAGGAACTTCCGAGACATTTCTCATACATAGAAAAGCAAATTGATCCTGTCCTTCTAGATGAGTTCAGAGCAACCAAGAGAAGCAATCATGAGTGGGAAGGAAATCGAGAAGCATTATTACTTTTCAAGTTCTGGAGAAAAAGAGCTGATGAGGTTGAAATGCATGGTGCTAGTGGTAACACTGATGACATTCTGACAGATAGCATAGCGCCTCCCTCTGAAGATAATCAAACAGAGAATGTTTCACAAAACACAGACAGACTTAGTCAAAATGTTGATAATATTGACATATTTTCAACACGCAATTCAGATATTCCTTCAACACCCACCAACAGTCTTATTCCTGCAGATATATCAACAACCCCCAACAGTATTTCACTTAATTCAGGTACCCCAATATCCAACCATAGTCCATCTTCAGTGTGTATCCAAGTGACACCACCAAAATCATTAGCAACAGTTTTTGAAAGTGTTATCACTTGGCCAGAACCTAAACAACGAAGCACAAAGAGAAAGAAAGAACATACACCCACTGTTCTGACTAGTGACAAGTGGGTGGAATATCATGAACTGAAGGAAAAAGAGAAGCAGGAGAAGGAGCAGGAAAAAAGGAAGAGAGAAGCTATGAAGGAATTAAAGTCCAAAGAGCAGCACTTGGCATTATCTCACGTAAAAAGGGGGAAAACAAGAAACAGACAAGAGTTAAGTGATAGGCCAACAAGGTCTTCCGAGGAACGAGAATGGACGGACAATGGAAGCAGTTTCGATGACTATGTAGAAGGAGATGAAGATGAAATACCAGAAAATATGAAACTATCTTCGAGTGAGAATTTGAAAGTAGGGGACTTTATTTTGGTAAAATTTAGTTTAACAGGAAATAGAAGAACAAGACCTGCAATTTTTAAGTATGTATCTGTAATTTTGAAAGTGCTTTCTGACTTTGAATATGAAATTCAGTGCCTAAAAAGTTCTAATGTTCAGAAAACTTGTTTCGAATACATTGAAAATGATGTTTCGACTATAACAGGTGAAGATATTTTAGGGAAACTGCCAGATCCAGTCTTGATGCAAGAAGGACGTTCATTAAAAACAAAGTTCCCTGGTTCCATTGATACTCGTGAGAAATAAACTTGTGTGGAAATTGATTCAAGTAATTTTTGGGACAATTCTTTGCCTAATGAATTTTTTTTTCTGTTCATTCAGTTTCTGTACCTTTTACCTATTTGATGTAGGTTTGTTGTCTGTTGTCTTATATACTTGTATAAAGCACAAATTACTTTCTGGCACATGGATTGACAATTATTTTAGCCATAGTTTTATTATAATATGAAGTGGCCATAAGTGGGGAAACAACTGGCCATAGGTAGGGTTAACATGGCCAAAACTGGGGAAATGCGCCATTTATTTTTCAATATTTTTTTCTGCTTTTGTTAAATAACTTAGAATATTTGTTTCTACATGGTTGTAATGTGTAGACTTTGAAGCAATAGATACGATTTTTTTAAGTAATTTGTATACTTTCTTCCTATACTAAAAATGTGGTGTATCTCGAATTGCCCTTAATGTGGCCATAACTGGGGCCTTGACCCTAACATAGAATAAAAACTGTCACCGTTGACTAAAAACTGTCAACTTTGATCAATGACAACATCAACAAAGGATCTATTTCACCATTCACTGTGGCAACTATGACTTCACACAAACTACTAGGGCATCCTTTGGAATATAGGGGTTTGGAGTAGGTATATTCTTGTCATTAAAGGTTTCAGATATAGTAAAATTTTGCAGATATTAGACAACAGTGGGAAAATGGATTGTCATGGCAAATTTGTTGGCTTCACCAACCCACAACGCAGTTATCACCTTCCAAAATCATCTACAGCTTGAGTTATGCAAGAGATTGGTACATCACAACAACTTTCATTTTTAAGTAGTGGTGATTTTGATGTCATTGTTCTCATCAGAACAACAACAACACCAGTACCACAACCTTCACTGCACTTGTTCAAGATTTACTTCACACCAATTTCTTTTACTCAATCAGATTTTCCATTAAGAAACTTCAACTGATTAAAAATGTGAGAGACATTGGGACTCCAACCAAGACCTCTGTTTTACTGAAAATAAGAGAGGGGTACTGCCAAAATTCGAGATGCAGATGTAATTCATGAGTTGTGTCTGTACAGAGTAGTAACAATATTGCAAAGCACAGTGCTGTGTTGCCTTCAATAAGTCTACTGTGATTTGGTTATTTTTTCGAAATAATTATTCAAAGACATTGCAATTTTCTATTAATGGTTTCAGTTATCACAGAAATCACTTTCAGATCTTGCAGAACTTCAGCTTTGACATCTCATGCATTTGGACACACACAATTTGTTACTATACTGCCAGGAAATTAATATAGTATGTCCATTTCAAGTTCAAAGACTGAAATATATTCGTGCTGACCTGCCGTTTTGGAATTATGGAAAAGATTTTGACTTTGGCTTGTAATTAGTAAGACATAACCAATGCTCTTATGACACTTACCAACGTCAAAAACACTTCCAATACACCGTCAATACACAAAAGTGCTGTCCCCCATAACAGACAGAATACTTTTCAACAAATTCACTCAGGCATTTACAATAAGTGAAAAATATATTTACCTTTCAACTGAAGATAAACTGCTGTGGCCAGTCTTCCTCCGTTGTTCTCTGTTGCACTGAGAACAATAACCCCCCCATTCTGGCGTACCATAAAATCCGCAACCATTTTTACACTTTAGGTCGTCTTCTCCAATTCTCAAACTGGGACCTTTCGTTGCGTACATAATCTACGGAAAGATTCACAATAGAAAACATAGTGACATATTCTGTAAGTAGTTAATCAACAAAATGTAAACCAAGTTCAACATCTATATGTGGCAAAAATTTAAAATCATCTTATCTGAAAGTCCAGTAAAAAAGCTTTGTAGCTGCAGCAGTTGACTAACGTTGCGCACAAAAGTGTCAATTTCATTAAAATCAAGGTGTTTTGTACATGAATGTATTACCCTACGGACGAGGGTAGCAAATGCAAGCTTATATGCTCATGCTCACCTAGCACTTTAGGAATCAATTTTTCACAATTGTTAATCATTCAGCAGCATTTACTGCGTGTTATGAAACCTGCGAAATTTTTTGTCGGTAAATAACGACTGAAAATTTTGTTTGTCCTTTAAAAAAATAGTATTTACGCGATACTTCAAGCTAATCAGGATCACAACATTCCTTTCTGTCGTAAACAAACATTCTGCAGCACACTTCACCAACAGGCATATTTACACGTGAATGTCAATTTGCCTCTTACTAACACATTTTACTTACGTCAGTGTGTTTACAATCGTTTTCTCGCCATTCTTCAGCCGTCAAACTGCTGTTTGTACCTTGCCAAAGATGTTGATTTACTTACAAAAAGATTGACGGAAAGACTTGTGTCTAGCGTCTGACTTTTTCTTTTTTTTTTTTTTTAAGGGTGAGCCCTTCCACGCCCACACTGACGTGGTGAGCATCACAATAGTTCAACTGTCTCTTTTGTGTTGTTAGTTTCAATCGAGAAAATCACGAGATGTGCGGCAATTATGTTGTCCGTGCATCTGGGACCACTAACATGGGCCATAAAAGTGGTCGAAAAACGAACGATCAGTGGCGGATTTAAAAATTTTGCGCCCCGACTCACACCATACTACATGACCCCCTCCCAAAAAAAAAAAACATGTTTCAAATAATAACTAGTACCCGATCACAATTGCCATTTCGGGCGGGAGCGCTGAGAGCTGTTTCCGTACTCCGTTTTTCATTGTTCTGAAGGACGCGTCAGCGGTCTAGTCGCGCTCAATCAAAATGTTTGGTGTAGTATGGTTCCTGAACTGTACTTGGAGTACGGCAGCGGATAGAACAAACTTAAAACTGCATTGTGTTAACACATTCTTCTGTCGTAAGACAACAGAAATAAACACAAGCAAATAACTTTTCTTTTATGGCCTAAAAATTCAGCAGAGGGTGTAGGAGACAAAGGATTTGTGTTATACATTTACATTTTATATGTTCTTTTACACGAAAATGAAAATAAAAAAGTTTTGTTACGATGTAAAAATTGAAGCGAACGTGTCATACATAAGAAATTAATACATACTTTTACAGAGAAGCGCTCAAAATTAAAATTAAACTGTCGCTTTACGATCTAATAACTTGAATGTGTAGCACATAAATAAACGTGTTCGGTATTAATACGTGAATCTATAGGAAACCGTAAGATATGAAAATGAAATAGAGATTTCGGTGCACGAGCTAATAACTAAGTACAGACAAACAAACACAGAACGGAATTTGCTATTACATAATTTTACAGACTAGTGTGGAAAAACTAAACTTGTTTTATAATCTAATAGTTAACGTGTAAAACATTAGGGTCTGTGTAGCTAGATGCTGCATAGTAAGTGTACACAACAAATTTAATTCATGTAAGGGCTGAACAGTTTTGAACTGCAGCTACTGCTCTAACCATAGCTCTTTCGAACGGTACAAGCAAAGCTTTTACGTATTTATTGACAGAACTGAACTACGTTATTTGTTAACACTTTTTCATTTGAGCGTACTCTCCAATAACGTATATTCCCGGATAACTATACATTTCAGCAGACGCCAAGAATACGCGTCAGTTTTAATATAGTACATTATCAGTATGACTTGACTGTACAGCGCCGAGCGACCTGGGTCATTCGTGTATTGTTTAGTATTGTCGGGCGCCTTCGGTCACGTCTGCGCGTAAACGAGTTTTAGTTCAGCGGTCTGCAATCGGCAATTGTAAAATTTTGTAAACTATTATGAATAAATAAACAAACTCACCAGTCAGCAATGTTTGCGTCTGGCTTTGACGACAGAAAACTCGTTGGTCATATCTTCATATTTCAGCCAGTTATCAGTTAGGGGGTCGGCTTCAATGTGAGGAATGGACAAGGCGTTCTGTTTCTCCTCAGATAACGTAGAACGTAGGTACGATTTCAGTCTTTTAAGAGCCGAAAACGAGCGTTCTGCTGAACAATTTGTAAGTGCCATACATAAAAATATTCTAAGGCCAATGTCAACATTCGGAAACAAGGACTGTAATCTTTATTTTCGTAAAAATTTACTCATTTCGACTGGTACATCACTAATCTCAGAAGATTTCAAAAGTTCCACGAAATTCACTAGGTAAGAAAGGCTCTAAATCCGTGTCATATGATGCTTGGCATTTTACTGCATGTTCAGCAATATCGTCAAGCGAACTGTTCTTAAGGTTACTGAAACTGTGAAGGAGTCCAACAGTGTTCTATAGTTTTTCTTCCTCCTCACTAATTCAGTGTGTAAGTTGTCGAGTACTGGGAGAAATGTTTCAACTCTAAACTTTTCCCTTCCAGTCAGAAAAACTTCTGCAGAGTCTGCTCCTTCGTCATCATGAAGTTTGCGTTTTCGTGATCTTTTACAGGTGTATTCATAGTCTATATCAGTCACAATCTCCATGGATTTATTTTCATAATAGTCGAACATGTCACGAATAGAAGCTATAAATCCTACAAGTGATTCATATAATTCATGCACTATTTTAGTATCAATATTTACACTTTGCAATTTCAGATTTACACTATCAAAATTCTAGTGTACGTCCTTCAAAACTGTCATCACGAATACTGTTTCTAACCTGCTGACTTGATTCAATAAAGCTGAAGCCTCATTTCGCACAAGTGGTTTTTCAAACGGATTATTGGCAATATGTGTAAGGGCATTGATAATGGCCTCTTAGTTTTTATATAGACTTACACACACTTCCTCTTTTGCTGACCAATATGTTTTTGATCAGCTTTTTACCGTTTTGCTTCCTGGTTTCATGAAAGAAAGGAGTTTATACCAGTGCTGCGAAGAAGCATAGAAAAAATTATAATGGTACATACTTGCAGCACTAGTGCCAACTAAATTCAAAGAATATGATGTACAAGGCACATAATGCGCTTTCGGATTTCGTTCTTTAATGTGTGCCTGCAAACCAGTGTAGGTTCCCAACATATTGCTTGCATTGTCATATGACTGGCTTCTACAGTCAGTAATAGCAATGGAATTTGTAGACAGGACTTTTAGTACGGCCTCAGCTACGTTTTTGGACTTATGTCCCGGCTTTGGTAAAAACAGGAAGAAAAGTTAAACAGGTTCACCATTCTCGTTCACATATATTAATATGAAAGATAATAGATCAGTATGTGAAATGTCTGCAGTAGAATATACTATTATAGAGAAATATTTTGCCTGTTTTATTTCACTTATGATAATTCTTTTTTTTCGTTCAGAAAGAAGCTCTATTATTTCATCACAGATTATTGAAGAAAGATAACTTGTATTTCCCTGCCCTGGATTTCCATATCGTTCATTGTGCCCTGCGAGAAAAGGATCAAACTCGGCTATAAGTTCAAGAGACATCATAAATTGATCATTATGTAATAAATGGAACCCTTCAAAGTGTCCACATAGGGGAAGCCCACGACTTGTTAGCTTCATCACTGCTGCAAACACCCTTTTCAGCACAATGCACCAGTACATTTTTTCTGTCTCAACATATGACTCAAAATGGTTATCTGCTGTTCCAAGTCACTTTTTTTCTTGTTAAGACTGATAACACAGAATTTTTGTGTTCAAGTGAATTCTCATGATGAGGTAAACTATTAGAAATATTTTTCCAATCTGCAATACCATTAGTAGCAGTCGCGGCCTTACCTCCGAACAGTTTACATGGTGTACAAAAACCAGCACCGGTGCTGCAGGAATATACTAGGAAATCGCACAGATTTGATTCACCATTTAAAAGTTTACAGTAAAATACATTTTGGTCAAACATCTGGTTTTATCGATCGTCTTGAATTAGAAAAATCGAAGTTACAATTTTGATTAATGCCACATTGTAAGAGAATGTCGATTGTTGATTGACACACCATTCTGCAGGACCATCATCGCTAACGAGATTATTTCTCGTCGTGAAACTCGAAATCAGGAACAATTTACTTTTCTTCGTTTTTGACTTTTGATTCGTCCGTCTGTACTTCTTTTACAACAGCTGCAGTGCCAGAAATATCATCCATACTACTTGAACTCTTTAAGTCGAACCAGCAACATTTTTTGCAAAAACTTTATCTACTCTGCCAAACGTTTTTAAAACATTGGCTTCTCGTTCTCACCTTTCTTCGATAACTTCCGAAATGCCGCCCCACTTAATTTTGCACATTTGCTTTTTTCACTGCTATTCATGTTAAGGCACTTACAGAATTGTCAACCAACAGTCAAAACAAAACAAAAATTTGTAAAGGAAAGAAAGAAAGAAAGTCTGTATCCAGTTCCAATTGTACTACCCCACACATGAGCACAAAGCTTTTTACGTTAAACATGGCACATGAGCACAAAGATTTTTCCTTTTAACGCAGGGTAATGAATTGTCCAACTCGGATTAGTAGATGTACCTGTGCTATGAAAGAACGAAAATGCAGAATAATTTAATTTCATTGTCGCCTGTTCCTCTGTTATCAGCGAACAGTAGAAGCACACCTGCTGGTTAGAATCGTCTGGTAAAGAAAATGGGACAGTCCCTTTTTTGGCTTCTGTTTCCCGCGTCGCTGGAATTTAAGCTGGGATGCAAATATGAATATTCTTGACACCGTATTTCTAATTTAAAAAGCAAATAATTTTTGCAATATCGTGCAGTGAGACACACTGGATCGACTTTTATTCCACTTATTCTTATAGCATTTTAGCGGTTTCTGTGGGCAGAGATCGAGCGATGTGGCGCAGTGGTTAGCACACTGGACTCGCATTCGGGAGGACGACGGTTCAAGCCCGCGTCCGGCCATCCTGATTTAGGTTTCCCGTGATTTCCCTACATGGCTCCAGGCAAATGCCAGGATGGTTCCTTTGAAAGGGCATGGTTGACTTCCTTTTCCGTCATTCCCTAATCCAATGAGACCGATGACCTCGCTGTTTTGTCTCTACCCCCAAACAATCCAATCCAATCTGTGGGCAGAGAAGACAGACTACACATGTTTAAGTAGTCTTGTTGGCAGTTGATATGGGGTGATGTCATTTGTGTGAACACTGCTCTTATGTCTACACGCAAATGCACTTTTTGTTCCAACATATAATAAAAATAACGTTTCCTCAAAGAAAAAAGCTGAGTTAAGAAGTTTAACATAAAATTTGCAATGCCACGTACTATTCAATTGCACAGAGTGGGAACTTTGATATCGTGCAGGCTGCAGCACAATAAATGCGAAAAACGGTAGTTTGTTTTTCTCCTTTTTTCGCCAAAAAAGTAACTAAATAAATAAATATAATTTTTAAACTGTTGTGAAGCATATTTCATACATTATTAAATATTCTTCTCATGTTATTTCGTATAAACATGTGATTAAAAATGTAAAACATTCCGAGTACCAACATGTTTTGTTAAATGGGTGTCATTAAATCAAAGCTCAGATACTTAAGACCACAGAGGGTTTACATTAATTGCAGTAATGGAGGGCTGACTTGAGACGTCCCTGCAATTTCTACAAGAAATTTAAGTAGAGTGAGGTTTACATACTGCGGTCCAGACATGTTACAATATTTAAGAAACTGCTGATTAGTTTATCACAGCTGTTCAAGGGTCCCAGTATTTTCATGAGGAAAATACGGTAGGGTTTTCTCGGAATAAAAATGTTTCAAACATTGTATTGTATTTTGCCATCCTAACAGCTTACTTCAAAATATTTTGAACAATCATGAACATGATACCAGATAGAAACCCAATGTTAAATTTTCATACAGTCACCAAGTAAACTAGGTATATTTCCAAATTTGTATTGTCGAATTTCGTTCTTATGGCTTATTTAAACTAGCAAGTTGTTTGTTGTTGTTGTTGTTGTGGTCTTCAGTCCTGAGACTGGTTTGATGCAGCTCTCCATGCTACTCTATCCTGTACGAGCTTCTTCATCTCCCAGTACCTACTGCAACCTACATCCTTCTGAATCTGCTTAGTGTATACATCTCTTGGTCTCCCCCTACGATTTTTACCCTCCACACTGCCCTCCAATACTAAATTGGTGATCCCTTGATGTCTCAGAACATGTCCTACCAACCGGTCCCTTCTTCTGGTCAGGTTGTGCCACAAACTTCTCTTCTCCCCAATCCTATTCAATACTTCCTCATTAGTTATGTGATCTATCCACCTAATCTTCAGCATTCTTCTGTAGCACCATATTTCGAAAGCTTCTATTCTCTTCTTGTCCAAACTATTTACCGTCCATGTTTCACTTCCATACATGGCTACACTCCATACAAATATTTTCAGAAATGACTTCCTGACACTTAAATCTATACTCGATGTTAACAAATTTCTCTTCTTCAGAAACGCTTTCCTTGCCATTGCCAGTCTACATTTTATATCCTCTCTACTTCGACCATCATCAGTTATTTTGCTCCCCAAATAGCAAAACTCCTTTACTACTTTAAGTGTCTCATTTCCTAATCTAATACTCTCAACATCACCCGACTTAATTTGACTACATTCCATTATCCTCGTTTTGCTTTTGTTGATGTTCATCTTATATCCTCCCTTCAAGACACCATCCATTCCGTTCAACTGCTCTTCAAAGTCCTTTGCTGTCTCTGACAGAATTACAATGTCATTGGCGAACCTCAACATTTTTATTTCTTCTCCATGGATTTTAATACCTACTCCGAATTTTTCTTTTGTTTCCTTTACTGCTTGCTCAATATACAGATTGAATAACATCGGGGAGAGGCTACAACCCTGTCTTACTCCCTTCCCAACCACTGCTTCCCTTTCTTGTCCCTCGACTCTTATAACTGCCACCTGGTTTCTGTACAAATTGTAAATAGCCTTTCGCTCCCTGTATTTTACCCCTGCCACCTTTAGAATTTGAAAGAGAGTATTCCAGTCAACATTGTCAAAAGCTTTCTCTAATTCTACAAATGCTAGAAACGTAGGTTTGCCTTTCCTTAATCTTTCTTCTAAGATAAGTCGTAAGGTCAGTATTGACTCACGTGTTCCAGTATCCAAACTGATCTTCCCCAAGGTCGGCTTCTACTAGTTTTTCCATTCGTCTGTAAAGAATTCGAGTTAGTATTTTGCAGCTGTGACTTATTAAACTGATTGTTCGGTAATTTTCACATCTGTCAACACCTGCTTTCTTTGGGATTGGAATTATTATATTCTTCTTGAAGTCTGAGGGTATTTCGCCTGTTTCATACATCTTGCTCACCAGATGGTAGAGTTTTGTCAGGACTGGCTCTCCCAAGGCCGTCAGTAGTTCCAATGGAATGTTGCCTACTCCGGAGGCCTTGTTTCAACTCAGGTCTTGCAGTGCTCTGTCAAACTCTTCACGCAATATCGTATCTCCCATTTCATCTTCATCTACATCCTCTTCCATTTCCATAATATTGTCCTCAAGTGCATCGCCCTTGTATAGACCCTCTATATACTCCTTCCACCTTTCTGCTTTCCCTTCTTTGCTTAGAACTGGGTTTCCATCTGAGCTCTTGATGTTCATACAAGTGGTTCTCTTGTCTCCAAAGGTCTCTTTAATTTTCCTGTAGGCAGTATCTATCTTACCCCTAGTGAGATAAGCCTCTACATCCTTACATTTGTCCTCTAGCCATCGCTGCTTAGCCATTTTCCACTTCCTGTCGATCTCATTTTTGAGACGTTTGTACTCCTTTTTGCCTGCTTCATTTACTGCATTTTTATATTTTCTCCTTTCATCAATTAAATTCAACATTTCTTCTGTTACCCAAGGATTTCTACTAGCCCTCGTCTTTTTTCCTACTTGATCCTTTGCTGCCTTCACTACTTCATCCCTCAAAGCTACCCATTCTTCTTCTACTGTATTTCTTTCCCCCATTCCTGTCAATTGTTCCCTTATGCTCTCCCTGAAACTCTGTTGTTTAACAATATCAAAATTTTTTGTTTTTTGTAGGTGCAGTTATTTTAAAACGTAAAAGGTTAAAATGAGTACAGAGCAAAAAATGACACCACCCTTAAGGTGCCGCCAATAGGCTCGTGCTAATGGGCCAATATGCAAATCCGCCACTGCAAACCAATGGAATCAGGTTTAAGAGCAGAGCAAAGAAGTGCCAAGGAAAAAAAGCTCTGCGATATGCAGGACGGCAAATAAGAGCAATGGCAGCCTTCTTGCTACCTGTGACATATCATGGAAGGGTAAAGTTGTGTTTAGTTTTTGGGAATCGTGCAAATGCTCGATATCATCGTCATATACATGTTTATTATAAAGAGTATCAGTCAAAATCGAGGAGAGGTACTGCTGAGGCTGGGTACCTTTTGATGTCTTCTGTGCCAGGTGTAGCATCTGTGTATCTGTAACATACACAGGCGTAGATACATACGGAGGGACAAAGACGAGGGGTGACGATGACGAGGTGGTCCAAACCCCCTACCCCCACTCTGCAGAGTCATGAAGGTTTTATTGAGAAAAAAAATATCGCTAACTTTGAAATATGGCATTTATTACTTGCAATAAGTATGAGATCACATTTTTCCATTGAACGCTTATAGTGCCTGTTAAGTAATCAATCCACTAAGTTGAGGTTTGGCTCCATGTTCACATGATGCCTTTTTTGTGTTCAACTTTGCACACATACATAAATTTCCGAAAGTTCAACTATGCATGCCGTTTTCTGCAAGAGTAGTATCCTTCAAAAGAAAGCCTGGCGTTAAGCACATTGTTTACGTTTTAAAGGGGAATGTAATGGAAAATCCAAACATTTATTTACAAAAATCATTACACCCATATTTATTAATGTACAAATCTAAAATTTTGCATGTGTAAAGAAGAAGAGCTGCGTTTTAGCATAAAAATAAAATAAAATATTCAGGATTAATATTTTGCTAGAAATTTGAATTTTTAATTTTTTATTGTCTATTTTATAAAAAGCCATAACTAAAATTCTAATCATGCAATAAATCTGAAAATTATATTGTAGTGTCCTTAGAAAGTTTTAAGACCACTGAACTACAGTTATTAATTTATGGTACAAATTGTATTTAACAGAGATTTTAATTTTGGACATGCAAAATTAACTTTTTTTTATGCAGACAGTCATCTAAAAATCAGAATGTAATTGCAGCATCTCGTATTTTTTAGTTCCAGGGAGATAGCAACACATTGCGAACAGTTCCTGAAAATTTCATAGCATTAGCACATATACTTTTTGAGTAAACAGTTCACATAATGTAAAAAATGGAAAACAGAGAAAAAGAGGTTCAAATATTTCCTTCTCACACTTCTACATGTAATAAGCTTATCTCAGTTTTAAAATCCTCCATACTGATACTCCTCATCCTCTAGGATTCTCTTCTCTCCTCTTCGAATCTTCCTGGCCTTTATTTGCAGGTAAGACACTGATATGTTAGCTTTCTTGATCCTGTTCTCATCGATGGTGTAAAATGCTTTTGTTGTAAACACACCAGGATTTATACCAACTCTCTTCAGCACTTCAATTCTGCCACTAATTCCGTTATTGTAACATAAAACTGCATCATAGACACCTATTTTGATTACTTCATGTCCACAGTATGTCCTTTTTGAGCATCTAATTCAAAATAAATTAATGAGGCTTTCTTTTGTATTTGTGTTTTTCTGTGAAGACACTTCCTCAATAAATCAGGGTTTGCAAGAGACCTGAATGTGGGCTTAATTGCATTCATAGAAGGTTCTGGTAATGAAAGTTTATGTGAATATGTTTCATTTATGTTGTTGAACTTACACCAATCGTCTTTTGGACACAGATTGTGCATTGGTGTTTGGTCAGTGGATAGTTCATTGTAGAAAATTGCACACACAGCATGCCTCATTGCCTGTAAATTATGTGTGTTCTTCTTTCAGAGTAAGCCTGCTTTTTCCTCCTAGCTGTTTTCCATCCTCAAGTACTTCACTTTCTTCTCTTTCAGCAAGTGATGAAGCCTAGCACCAAGCCACTTTTTGGATGTGGCCAACACATTCCAACTTTTCTATTGTTGTATTGTATGGATTTTTATCTGTTACAGAGTGAATGAAGAGGAGCCACCATCACCAAGGTACTGAGTATATCTAACATCATAATGGTCCTCACATCTGGAGAACATCCTCAATACTGCAGCAGCCTCCATGGCCCCACTTGAGCCACTATAATTCTTACAGCCTGCTACTGCATACTTTTATTCCCACAGTTTCTCACTGTCTTTATTGTTGTACATTTTCCTTATTGCACAGTAGTGGCAGTATATAGACACAATTTCTACATCTAAAACTTTCCCTTAGTTAACACCAATAACAGATGCAATTTCATACAGAGCTGTGTGACCCCTTTTCATCCAGGTCCCACCTACAGACACACACATTTGTAGGAGATCCACTGTCATGAATATCTACCCCAAAATCTATTTCTTTTTGGTTTAATACCACCAATTCCTCCACTGCTTTTTTCATAGAAACTTTGGCAGTATCACATAAGCATCAGATATTTCTTTATTTATTTTTTCAAGTCTTGCACAAGGTGGAGGAAGGTCATCTCAGATTACATGCTAACCTAAAATTGCTTTCATAGGTACCAGTGTTAGCTTTTTTGAAGGAGGAAAATGAAAATTCATCGCCACACAAATTACAAATTAATTTAAAATCACAAGCTATTCCCACTCTTCTTTCTTCAACAGCAATCATGCATTCCATATTCTTACAGCTAACACATGAACATGAAAATTTTATATCCTGGCAGAGAAACTCTAAATCAATAAGTCTGAAACCAGTGGAATCTATATCAACATCATTCACACACCTGTACAATTCCCCTGTTCCAAGTTTTGATGACAAATCTGAGCGCTTATGTTCTTCATTTCAACCTGCTTCCTCTTTTCTGTTGGTAAACTGATTTCCACGAAGCCTCCATTTCCTGAACATTGTTTAACCACCCATTATGCATAAATCTTGACTTCCAAGTATAGGTTTGCGAATTCAGTCTTCATCTACTAATAAGTGTTAGTTTTGTCAAAACTTAAATAAACCACGTGCAAGATAGTTCTCAGGCAAAGATATGGATGCCAGCCAGAGATATAGATGTCAGCCAAAGATATCGAAAGAAAATAGTCTTCACACTGACAAAAATTCTGCTGAAGCAAGTAATTCCCCAAATATCGGAAAAGGTGGGAGTGGCCGCCATTGCAGAGTTAAACAGTTTAACAATTTAAAGGCATTTCTAAAGCTTATATCATGATAAAATTTACACATGACTAAGATTAAATTGTGTAGATCAAGAAAATAAAATTTTTGAAAAATAGATTTTTTTTTTACAAAAATCCATTACATCCCCCCTTAAGCAGATGACAAGTAGCTGTGTATTGCATTGTGTAGAGTGTTGAGGTTATGGTGCAAAGCGATTTATGTGCAGTAATGTTTGCTGCCTCCTAAAGAAGCACACTTAAATTTATAGATGTTTACACACAGAGAGTCGTATGGGATGCTGCTTTTAAAGATTATTTGAATAAAATCTTGAGATGTGATTCTGAGAGCGTCAAATGTTAGGTAAAACGTCTCTATCATATTACTTTAATGAAATGGATACCATAAGTTTCGAAGCAGGAAAACAAGGACCGATATAACAGAAATTTATCAAAATTTTATATTAAAAATGTGGACGAATATTCATGCTGAATGGACTTAACAGAAGTTCTGAGGAGCCTGACATTTGAACAAAAGAAATTATGGGATATGTTTAACTCCTAAAAAACTACTAAAAATACATATAAAGGACTCTGATAATGCAAAGAATACAAAATTGGAAAACACAGCATCCACCAAATGGATTCTGGTGTCTATGCAATTTGAACTTTATCGAGTCCCAAGGTGTTAATCTACATAGCCTATAATCTCTCAAGATTAAAGCTGTGTGAACAATCTTT
This sequence comes from Schistocerca americana, assembly GCF_021461395.2. Classification (NCBI taxonomy): domain Eukaryota; kingdom Metazoa; phylum Arthropoda; class Insecta; order Orthoptera; family Acrididae; genus Schistocerca; species Schistocerca americana. Next base: position 245,875,457 of record NC_060119.1, on the reverse strand, counting down.
TTATAAATTATATTGTGAATAATGCATTGAAAGTTAATTAACATAACAACCAAGAACCTCACTTGAATATTTCTCAGTTTCAGTAATAATCACTAAAATACTTTGCTCTGAAATGTGAAATAAGTAGTTAAAACTAGCATATAGGTCGCTGGTTGCCAGCGAACGAAATATTATTGCTAACCTTATTGCTGAGCTTCCCAAGCAGTAAATCAAAAATCTCACTGTGACTTCCTTCTGAAATTTGCAAACAAAATATCGCCGTCACTTTGTCTTTCTCATACCTATGTTATTGAGATACTTCTTTGCCTACAGCAGCTTTTGCGTTTTCTTTTTCTGTTGCCTTTTCATCACAATAAACACAGCACAAAAGCAAAGAAGGGGATCCATAGCATGCTGCTTGCAGAATAATGCAACGTTAGGACACGAGAACGCCATTACAAATTTTGTGCATGCACTTCCAATGCCATGCATCTGCGATTGTGCACAAGGAAACAAGCATTGTGTAGGCATACATTAAGGGCCTCACAAAGGATCACAGCGATTGGTCACTCATGCTGTGAACTGTTACTCTATTTATCAAGCTTGGTTGTGTATTTCTGTATTGTTCTGCTTAACCCACGTTGAGCAAAAAATTTGGTTGAGAATTAATTCTTGTTCAGGACCATGAACAACTCTGCATAAAGTGAAGTGGAAACCGGAGGTGCCATTGATACTACATAGGAATGCAAAAATTACATCCTCTGATTTTGCAGTGATTAGCATTTTGAAACTTTTGCTATTGAAGCGAAATTGGTGGGAATTTCACAGGGCAGTGGGCTCCATCTTATGATTTTGAGTTATTTATGAAATAATTATATGCATTATTAAAGTTCTTAACTTCTAAATAGAATGGTATATGTACCTATCATAACATCAAGAGAACATTTTAATTTAAATATTCAGGGCAAATCTGTTAGACAGTTATACTCAAGTCACTTGTCATTTCATATAATATAACTCTCCTTCATACAATTTATAAAAAGAGTTATGATAATGAGTAATGATGTTACTGGTAACATATCTATTGACACATTGAGTAAATTGTGTAAATACTTGCAGTTAAACTGTAAGATTAAAAAATAAAAAAGGAATTGAAGACTGATAAATGTAAAACGAACTGTATTAGTACTCTGGAAAGATGTATACATTCCATTCGGCGACAGTGAAAAAATAATATATTCTTTAAAGTACCCTACGGCTCTCAACGAAAGCATTTCAAAACATGTTTAATGAATTACAAATCTCGTTCATTTTAATATTATGTATTGCAATTATTTGCGAGGATACTGAAATTAACTGTAACTTCTGCTAAACATACAGCCCATGTTAAAAATCAGAAGTTCTCGACGTAGTAACAGCTATAATTATGATTGAAATTGCTGGGCAAATCACTCATGTGTGGGGTGTCAAGGTGAGCGACCGATTGCAGGCGATATCACATGCAATGGATGGTAGCGATCTGTTACTCATGTGTGGGGGCCTTTAATTGTTAATGGTACATATCGCAACACTTTGTGTCGACTGTCTTAAGAAGAATTCACTTTGGCCATCATGTCACATCATGTCCAGTCCCGTCAAAAGATACTGCAATGCTTTTCAAATGGCGGCATCCACACTGGCGGTCTCATCACGTCTCGGCGCCGTTAAGGTTTCTCAGCAACAAAAGTTTTGATGGCTGATGTCATCTGCCCAATGTTGATCATGTGACCTTGAAGCTAATTTTCTCCCAATACGTGTCCAGGAGCACATCTCCATATTTAGTTTTGTTGTGGTTTTACTGGTTAATATCAGTTGCTTTTTTATTCGATATTTGTTACAAAACTCTTTTATTTCGTTATTTCTTCTGTTCAAATTTATAATAAATGACAAAAAGATTAATTGAAGTAGTGAGGCAGCAGTTTGATTCGTATGACATTAAGATACTAAATTAATTGCCTTTTACTACAAAAGTTGATTTTTATACATACTGGTCCAGTATTTAATATATTACAGTGAAATGTATGCAACATGGATGCAGCTTGAAGTGAAAAAGTACTGTGGATAGAATCAGATTGATTAGTAGGTGGAATTTATTTGTATGTTGTCAGGCATTGACTGAAACCTTCAGACACTGCAAGTTGTTTGTCTAAATATGTGTTTGTGGCAGGCTTTTTTATGTGTTTTCACTAGTTCACCTAGGCACAAATAAGGCATTTGCAATATTAAAAGCCAAATGCAAGACATAAAGAAAAACTATAAATATTGAAGAGTAAGGTGATGAGGGAGATATGACCATTGCACAAAAATATGCACTGGACTAACAACGAAACTTAACTTTAAAAAACCAAAATTTCATGGGCTGTGATGGCTGCCTGGAACACTACATTCCTTTTAGTAATTCTGGGTGCAATTTGACGTAACATATGAAAAAAATGATGCTTCGATTTTCTGAAATACAAAATGATGATACCTGTCCACTCCAATAAATGTCATTTTCGTACAAATGTGGACTCCAACATCTACATAGATAAGCTACCATGCTCTGTATGTGTGCTTTGTGCATAAAAACAGTTGAAAATCATTTTGCGAAGATCGCAATTCCCACAAAAAAGAAAAAAGGTTGATGACAGTCATGCGAGTTGACATCACGTGACTTGTTGTGCCGTGATGTGACTGACAATGTAGATACATCTTGATGTGGTGGTACGGTGATGTAATTGTGTGATGACAGCTAATGTGAATTGGCCTTTATCTTCACAACTGCTGCCAGCTTCAGTGATATAACAACTACCTGTAGCTCTATAGTAGCGACCTAAACTCGTGTTCTCTGTGTTAACTAAGGAATAAATACCATAACGAGTGTGTTTGAATATTAAAAAGTCCATGATATCCTTTAATAGAGGCTTGTTACTTTCCTGTGTAATTCACTCTGTAGCTGCTGATTATCGAGGCACATGGATGCCTAAAGTGCTACAACTGTGTAGCAAATTAATAACATTACCCCTCTTATGTCCCTCCTCAACAAGGTGACGAAGTTCTTCTGCTTTCTACACGTCTCACATCCGTCTGACGTCGAAGCTTAACTTCACACTGACACTTACACTGACTTATGTCAATATCTACAGAGTGGAACTATTGCCTCAGAGATCATCATTGAAACTTGAAATAAAAGAAACATGGATTCAATAACATTGTGACCAAAAAAACGTGAAGGCTTTTAATCCTTTAGACTTTAGAGTGTCTCAAAGTTCGATTTGTAGTAGTGTAACTACAGTATACCTAATACATAAGTTGTACCTATTTTTAATAGTGTACCAACAGCCAGCGATTGTGTACTAGGGTCACTGACCAGTCGCCGAGCGCGTTTTTGTTTGCATGAGGGTTCAACGACGAACAGAATCTGAGGAAATTATAAAAAGTTTCGTCACACTGATAGCAAGAATGGAGTTGCAGTACTCAGCGTGATTGTGTTGACTATCCAATTCAACTGAAGTGATGTTTGGTTTACATTTATTTATTTATATTTTAGAAGAGTGAAGTGTTATTAAACAAGCGGAAAAATACTCCTGTCACACTACAGAGAGGTGAATATGTTCTTCTTTAAAAGCCTCCTAGAAAAGAGGAGAACCAGATGGCTCAATCATCATTCTGCCTTCCTCACCAAAAATTTTGGCATGCAAACGCATTTGCGCGACTTTAACACGGAATAGTCTAAAGCCTTTTAACCACTCTCTCTTGGTAGTTATGCCTTCAAACTAAGCGTCCTCTTATCACTGCACTGTCTATGTAAGTCTCTCTCACAGCTGACTGGAGTGGCTGCGCGGCTAAAGGCGCTTCAGTCTGGAACCGCACGACCGCTACGGTCGCAGGTTCGAATCCTGCCTCGGGCATGGATGTGTGTGACGTCCTTAGGTTAGTTAGGTTTAAGTAGTTCTAAGTTCTAGGGGACTTATGACCACAGCGGTTGAGTGCCATAGTGCTCAGAGCCATTTGAACCATTTTTTTTTCTCTCTCACATCGTGTCCCTTTTCTCCCATTTATTTATGGTATATCAAGCTGACATTGCCTCCTCTCTTACCGTTACTGTCTCCTTTTGTCTGTCTTTCCTACTACCACTGTTTCCGCCATACCTTGGCAGCTCAAAAATTCTGGGGGTTCAACTTATTTTTTGTGTTATACCAATATGCTTAAAATTTCGATCCGGAGCAAGCCCTCCCTTATACCCACATTGAAGTTCACTGGTCTGGAACAGACCAGAACCCATAGGCCTACATACTATGGTATTCTCTCATCGGTATTTTTCATTTTTCTTGCCTCCTCTCTCTTTCAATCCCACTGTTTCTATCTCCATTAATCTCTCTTTCCCTTTTACTACTACTGACCATATGATCACTATCCATATCTCCTCTCTCTTTGACTCCCACTGTTATTGCCTTTATCCAATTCTCTTTCCCTCTCACTGTGACTTTCTTTCTGCTACCATCACCATCGCCTTTCTCTTTCTCTCCCACTGACACTGTTTATTGTGTACCACTTTGTACAATACGGTAAGAAGAGATGGGCTGCAGAGTGGTGTGGCAGTTGTCATCATAAGAAAGCTAGACAGAAGCAGAAATGGTTAGTGAACAACATATCATTGTAAATAGAATATTAACTTAACTTGTATTTCTCCAAGTGAACAAAGGATGCAGCCAGAAAGAGAGTCCGGCTTAAACAATACCAACAATGATGAAGTCGGAGCCATGACTAGGCAGCATCTGCATGGCATCCGGTAACATGGTGGCTCCAGGTTGGAGTGGGATCAGGCACTGGAGGTGTGGTGTAACAGGGGCACATCATTGGGTCTGCCTGGTTCCACACGACCACTGTCGCCATCTCGCAAAGAACTGCAATTCCGTTACATATGTTAACAAGGCCTATAGGATGGTATCGATATTTGTTCAGCTGTTACTTAAATGGTCGTAAAAACCGTTCAGCTTCGACATTGAATTTTGAGTGGAACGATGCACTTGTGATGTGCTTGAAGCTGGAAGTAGTGAAAATCTCTTCAATCTCAGTAGCGACAAGTTGAGGTCCATTGTCAGTCATAATCACTTCCGGCAATTCTCAAGACACAAGACCGACAACAGGGCTTGGATTGTGGAACGAGTTGTAGTAGAGTGCATAGTAATCTTGAAAGGATATTTGCTAAAAGCGTCAGTGACGATGAACCAACGTGCATTCCAGTAAGGAGCGTCGAAATCCAAGTGCAAAAGTTGCCAAGGTGTTTGAGGTTTGTGCCATTAAAAGAACTGCTGCAGTGAGGCTCACCAATGTTCAGCACAGGACTGTCACTGAGAAGTCAACTGTTCAATTTGTGCATCGAGACTATGCCAAATACATGTACAACGATGTCACGAACTGCTTGGTGAGAACAATGCCCCAGTGACCTTGGTGTACCAAATGAAGCACGTCAGACTGAGGAACCACAACATGTGACTGGTCATTATCGGTGTGAAACAAAATGACAACGAGGTGAACTGCAAGGGTGTGCCAGTGGGCAAAATATTGGCTAATGACACAGAGAAAGAGCATCTGTATTGCCATGCTTAGAAGTGGGCTAATACACGATATCATATTGGTAATTCGAAAAAGGAGAGCCCACCATTGCAGCTTCTGCACTGTGCAAGTTGGGCCTGCATGGGTAGCGCTAAACAAAGATTGTAGACGTTTATTGTTAGTTACCACGTAAAACTCTCTGCCAGAAAGATACTGGTGAAACTTAGTGGCGCCATAGACAATGGCGACAACCTCCTTTTCAATTCACGAGTAATTGCATTGAGCTTTGTACAACAAGCAAGGGCAGTTGGTCTGTCAACAGAACCAATTTTACTGATGCCGGCAGATGTAGCATCCACAGCCAAGACCACAAGTTTGGCTGGATCAGTATGAACAAGTCACTGATCACTGAGCAAATCATCTTTCAGCTTCTGGAAAGCAGACTGACAATCTTGCAACCAAACAAAAGGAACAGTTTTCCTGTCCAAACGATGCAAGTGAGACTCGATCTGAGCAACATTAGGAATAAATTAGATGTTATACGTGAGCGTTCCTAACACACACTGCAATTCCCACATGTCAGGGATGCCAAACAAATGTGACTGCGATGGGTGAACACCCTAGCTATTAACGACATATCCTGAGTACTCAAGTTTGGTCTATAAAAACACACATATGTCTCTGTTACATTTGAGACCAACTGTAGACAATACTCGAAACAGAATGCGAAGTCTGACAATGTGGTCTTCAAGAGTGATACCTGAGATGACAATGTCATCTAAATAATTCGAGCAAAGTGGAACTTTTGCAGTCAACTGCTCCAGAAAGTACTGAGTTATGGTGGGTCCTGAAGCACTGCTAAATGGCAATTTCAAAAATTTGAAGAGATCCAGATGAGTGTTAATGAAAAACACTTGTTGAGACTCTTCATCAAGACGGATTTGCAAGTAAGTGTTGCGCAAACAAATATTAGAAACGTAGCGACCAGTACCCAATTTTTCTAGCAGTACTTCTGTGCGAGGCAAGGGATAACTGTCAATAACTGTTTGAGTATTCTTAAAATCAGCGCACAAACTGAGCCTGCTGGATGGCTTCTGTAGGCTAACAAGACGGGATGTCCACTGACTGGCAGTAATGGGTGCTAAGACCCCACAGTCTTGTGCCACCTGTTCATGAAGAGCATGAAGGAGAGGACGAGATCTAATAAAACGTGGCTGTGCACTGTCCTTCATTGTGACATGAGCAACAAAATTATTCGCTTTATCTAAATGCTCAGAAAACAAATACAGAAATTCTACATATAACTTAGCAACACTGTCCCGAGAATCAGAGGAAGAAATAGGATGTACATTGCCCTGAATGTTTAAACAAAACAAATCAAATCAGCCCAGACCAAAAATATTAGCACTGTCTTGGGAGGAAGGCACTGTGAATGTCATTGTCTTTGTCAAATTTTCGAAAGTTGCAGGAAGGCTATAAATGCTTTCGCTTTTATACGCCATTAGTGTATGGCGCGCAGTGTACTTGGTTTTGCCATGGACGTCACTTTAGCTTCAGTGTTAAGTTGCAGACAAACCGAATGTCCAGAAACAGTTAGAGACACAAAAAGTTTGTTGTCCTCACATAACACTGCACCATGAGTTGGAAGCTTTACCTGAATAGCTATTACATAGTTTTGCACTAACGACACTGTGAGCCTTGGGAAACACACTACACACTGTGTGACTTAAAATCAAGTCGCTTCAAGCGAGGGGCAAAATCGACGAGCATGTGCTGCCCATGGTTCTCTCAAGGTCTTCATCAAAAGCATAATGATGTCCCATGATCGAATGGAGAAAGGCGTCACCCTCATTCCCGTAACGCGAGAGGCGTTCCTGGCAAATTTCAAGTCTGTTCACTTTCATTTCAGGAGTCAGCATCTGGGGTGCCCATGGTGCACAGATCTTCCGATAGCCAAGTAAAGCAATAATGTGAAATGCCGATTGTGCTTGCAATTTCTCTCTGAGTGATACGACGACCGTCCTGAATCTATCTGTCAACACTTTGCTTGTGAAACTCGGTGGTCACAGGACGTCCAACTCTTTGTTTGTCATTCAGGTCAGATGTTTCCACCTCATCATCTTTAAACTTACTCCCCCAACAACGCAAAGTACTCACATCAACACAATCACCTTAAACTGCTTTCAGTCTCTGATGAATCTCCTTTGGGGTGACACATTCAGCTATCAAGAATTCAATGACTGCACGTTGCTCAAATCGCATTGACCGACTGTCTGCGCAGGGTTTCATACTTTACACTGTAACGAAACGACACAATGCGAAGGCTTCCCGCCAACTGGAGCTGTAGAGAAGAGGCTACGGAATATGCCAGTGCCTTCCGCATACCAATGCTGCCAACTGTTGAAGAATTTTGAAGGTCGAGGCATTACTTTTCAGTCAACCCTCGTACAAGTGCTGCCTGAAGACTGTCTGCTGTGCTCTCTCAAGATTCTTGACAATCCGAAACCTGCAGAACCTGCTGCAATGAAGGATCCGGATATTTAAGGAAATTTAGAAATTTGCGGTAAGGTAACTGGGACGAAACTGCTGAGGTCGTCGGTCACTAAGCTTACACACTACTTAGCCTAACTTACACTAAGGACAACACACACACGCACACACACACACACACACACACACACACACACACACACACACACATCTATGCCCGAGGGAGGACTCGAACCTCTGACGGGGTAGCCGCACGGACGGTGACAAGGCGCTAAGACCGCTCGGCTACCGCGCGGCGGATATTTAAAAATATATTCGTAAATTAGAGAGTCAACTACATTATGCGTGGTGGCATCGCGAACCATTGTATCACTGTAATATTTACCACAGTCACATTTGAATCTACACTCTCTAGTAAGGCCTTGCAAATCAGTCACCCACTGACAGCGTGTTTGTCCTTGTTACTTACGCAACGTAAACAATTTGTAACGAGCAGCTGCCACTTGAGCCCTGTCCTCATAAAGCTTCGTAAGCGCCTGCAATAAATGCTCATAGTTCAGGGCGGGATTTGGGAAATAACTTGATGCAAAGTCTATAAATAGTTCCTCTCGCCATGGTCAAGAAATAAAAATGTTTGACAGTACCTGGTATGTGACGCGCTGCAAGGTGTTATCTGTGCTGTCCTGAATCGATTCATCACTTCAAGCAGTTGAACCACTTGTTGACTCTGAAACTGCATAAACTGAGTTAGATGAACTGCGGGCAGGGCAACATGCGATTGTCACTTAGTAGCCATAGTCTCCGAAGTAATGCACAAAGACAAACACCGAGAAGCAAAAATAGCAAGTCAAATAAGCATAGAGAAAGCAGAAAGAGGTTCAAAAGCAACAACCGCGGAACCTCGAACTTGAAGAGCAAAACCGAGGCAAGCACTGGGTACCACAAAAACCAATCAAAAAGATGACTTAACAAGAAGAAAGCAGTTAGACTTGATGACTGCCACAGGTAGGTACGATAAGTCATCACCAGATGTGTACAACTTCTTATGCAATGGTAAGGAGGGGGGGGGCTACAGAATGGTGGGGCAAGCTGGACAGAAACAGAAATGATTACCGAATAAGATATCACAGCAAACTGGAGATTTATGCAACTTGTACTGCTCCAAGTGAATGAAGATTCAATAATGCAGCAGGAACCAGAGTTCAGCTCATACAGTACTAACAATGATGAGTACCTGACGGCTCAACACAAAAGTTTTGTCTCAAGTACAGATAGTGCTGAGGATCAGTGGAAAAAGTTCAAAACCAACGTACAATATTCATTAGATGAGTATGTGCCAAGCAATATCGTAAGAGATGGAGAAGAGCCACCGTGGTACAAATACCGAGTTAGGAAAATGCTGCGGAAGCAAAGGGAACTTCACAGCAAACATAAACATAGCCAAAGTCTTGCAGACAAACAAAAATTACGCGAAGAGAAATGTAGTGTGAGGAGGGCTATGCGAGAGGCGTTCAATGAATTCGAAAGTAAAGCTCTATGTACTGACTTGGCAGAAAATCCTTAGAAATTTTGGTCTTATGTCAAAGCGGTAGGTGGAGCAAAACAAAATGTCCAGACACTCTGTGACCAAAATGGTACTGAAACAGAGGATGACAGACTAAAGGCCGAAATACTAAATGTCTTTTTCCAAAGCTGTTTCACAGAGGAAGACTGCACTGTAGTTCCTTCTCTAGATTGTGGCACAGATGACAAAATGGTAGATATCGAAATAGACGACAGAGGGATAGAGAAACAATTAAAATCGCCCAAAGAGGAAAGGCCGCTGGACCTGATGGGATACCAGTTCGATTTTACACAGAGTACGCGAAGGAACTTGCCCCCCTTCTTGCAGCGGTGTACCGTAGGTCTCTAGAAGAGCGTAGCGTTCCAAAGGATTGTAAAAGGGCACAGGTCATCCCCGTTTTCAAGAAGGGACATCGAACAGATGTGCAGAACTATAGACCTATATCTCTAACGTCGATCAGTTGTAGAACTTTGGAACACTTATTATGTTCGAGTATAATGACTTTTCTGGAGACTAGAAATCTACTCTGTAGGAATCAGCATGGGTTTCGAAAAAGACGGTCGTGTGAAACCCAGCTCGCGCTATTCGTCCACGAGACTCAGAGGGCCATAGACACGGGTTCACAGGTAGATGCCGTGTTTCTTGACTTCCGCAAGGCGTTCGATACAGTTCCCCACAGTCGTTTAATGAACAAAGTAAGAGCATATGGACTATCAGACCAATTGTGTGATTGGATTGAGGAGTTCCTAGATAGCAGAACGCAGCATGTCATTCTCAATGGAGAGAAGTCTTCCGAAGTAAGAGTGATTACAGGTGTGCCGCAGGGGAGTGTCATAGGACCGTTGCTATTCACAATATACATAAATGACCTGGTGGACGACATCGGAAGTTCACTGAGGCTTTTTGCAGATGATGCTGTGGTGTATCGAGAGGTTGTAACAATGGAAAATTGTACTGAAATACAGGAGGATCTGCAGCGAATTGACGCATGGTGCAGGGAATGGCAATGAATCTCAATGTAGACAGTGTAATGTGCTGCGAATACATAGAAAGTTAGATCCCTTATCATTTAGCTACAAAATAGGAGGTCAGCAACTGGAAGCAGTTAGTTCCATAAATTATCTGGGAGTACGCATTAGGAGTGATTTAAAATGGAATGATCATATAAAGTTGATCGTCAGTAAAGCAGATGCCAGACTGAGATTCATTGGAAGAATCCTAAGGAAATGCAATCCGAAAACAAAGGAAGTAGGTTACAGTACACTTGTTCGTCCACTGCTTGAATACTGCTCAGCAGTGTGGGATCCGTACCAGATAGGGTTGATAGAAGAGATAGAGAAGATCCAACGGAGAGCAGCGTGCTTCGTTACAGGATCATTTAGTAATCGCGAAAGCGTTACGGAGATGATAGATAAACTCCAGTGGAAGACTCTGCAAGAGGGACGCTCAGTAGCTCGGTACGGGTATTTGTTAAAGTTTCGAGAACATACCTTCACCGAAGAGTCAAGCAGTATATTGCTCCCTCCTACGTATATCTCGCGAAGAGACCATGAGGATAAAATCAGAGAGATTAGAGCCCACACAGAAGCATACCGACAATCCTTCTTTCCACGAACAATACGAGACTGGAATAGAAGGGAGAACCGATAGAGGTACTCAGGGTACCCTCCGCCTCACACCGTCAGGTGGCTTGGAGAGTATGGATGTAGATGTTGATGTAGATGTAGATGTAGAATTTGGAGCTGCCAGTAGGTGGTGTCTGCGTGGCAGCCCATAGTGAGGTAGCTCCAAGTGAGAGTGGGGTGAGCAGGTGCTGATGGCTGCCCAACACTGCAGAGGCTGAGGGCACTCGTGGTACAGAGCCTCTGGAGATGTGCATCATTGAGTTCGCCCAGTCCCACACAACAGCTATTGGCGGCTCATGGAAAGTTGTAGTTCTGTTACCAAAGTAACAGAATATGTGATATCGAACTGTCTTTCTCTTTTCCACTGTGACTGTCTCTCTGCCACTCTCTGCCAGCACAAATACGTGCTAATATGTTTGCATGCCAAAATTTTTGATGAAAGGCGGAATTAGGAGGCAGCTGGTTCCCCCTATTCTGTGACTTTTAAAAAGAAACGTATTCGCCTTTTTTGGCCTCTGAAAGGAGCAAGTTTTCACTGGTTGCCTTCCTTTTCCTGCTGTCACAGGGTGTACTGATTATATAAAACGACCTCTATAGGCCAGTGACGTTTTCACAGTTTAATTACGTACATCGACACATGTTTGTACTTTGATACATATAAACAACGATTAAGTATGCACAGTATAAGGCCCACACAAAATCAATTGCTTTACATCTTTTCTGGATGCTTTGTTCATCGATCGCAATTCATCGAAAATGCTAGACTTATGATTTATGTCCTTAAAGACTAATTACGTTACTAGAAATATTTTCCTGAATGTGCAGTTCTTTCAGTTTTACACATGAATAAATGGTGCTTTTATAAGACACCCGAGGTCCACTCTGGACCACTTTTAACGTTCAATTTGTCTCGGCTGGAGGAAGTGTGTAATGTTAAATTTTGAACCTATACTGTAGGGTAGCTACAGTATGCCCATTCTTCTGATTGGTATGCAAATGGTCCCTAGACCAAGGGCTATTAAAAAAAAAAACTTGACCCCCTATCCCTATTATCAATCGAACCTGAGACATGACCCCATGAAACATTGCATTTTAGAGTGCACATGTTTGGAACATATTGGTACCATGCACCGTCCTGTCTTAATTCAATCATGCTAACATTACTTGAAACCAAACGTAACTTTTGTATCATCCATTCAATTTCAAGGTTATGGGGTTACCGTTTAATTAACCCTCCATTTCTCACGTGGATGACACTCATCATCCACATGACTTTCCCGCTCAATTTTGTCTGCAGGGCTGGATTGAGTTCGCACCATTTTCAGTACCATTGTGTTAACTCTCCGGATGTTAGCCCCAATCATTGTTGGCTTTCAGTTACGAAAGATACATTGTCTATGAAACATTATTATAGTCTGGAGGACACTTGGCAGCCGCGCGAGCTCTGTTGCCACAATCTGAAACAAAGTAAGTCTGTATTACTTTATTGCTTTCCTAGACTGGGGTGTAAACTAGCTTGCGTCCGTGGAAGAAGTCCACACGTGCACCCTGGGTAATGCTAAATGAGCTAGAACGATAGCTCGCGCCAGACTTATATTCTCTAGAGGCTCTCCTGGTCTTGCGCACATGGAAGCAAGCCTGTCAGATAATGGCTCCTGCAGGAGCTGCATGACAAGAAATATCGGACCTAGCCTCCAAATTTTCCAACTAAATATTGAAGGACTAAGCAGATCCAAATGCGAAACTCTGTCTCGAATTCTCCATGAGAGGAACATTGATGTTGCTATACAAGAGACTCATGTAACTAGTGTGGTCGATCTTAAGGCAAGAGGTAGAATAACAGGATACGAGATACTAGTTACGACATACCATCAGTCACAAGGCTGAGCTACTTATATCCGCAGCAACATAGAAAATGCCCAAGTATTGCACTCTGGCATTGACAGTGGAATCCACACTGTCACTATAAAAGTGGAAGAAGTTTCAATAACTAATGTTTACAAACCTCAACTCGTCCAGTGGCCTCCAGAGATACTCCCCCATCTAGCTCTGTACTTGAGAGATTTCAATAGTCACCATATAATGTGGAAATACAACATCAATGACCAGAATGGCGTTGCACTCACAAACTGGATGGAAGAAAGCAGCTTAAGTTTCATATTCGATGCAAAGGATAAGGGAACTTTCAGATCAGCAGCACGGGATAGAGACTCAAATCCAGATCTATGTTTCTCCACCCAGAATCACAGTGGCCAACCAATTAGCATAACCAGAACGATCCTACCAGATTTCTCATGCAGTCAACATCGTCCAGTCATATATGAAATAGGTATACAAATCCCAGTGATCCGATCTATACCAAGACCTAGATGGAATTTCCAAAAGGCAAACTGGGAACTGTTCTCCCAAGAACTTGACAAGGTCGTAAAATGGATCCAAGCAACACCTAAAAATTACAACAGATTTGTAGGTGCAGTGATTGCAACAGCAAAAAAGTGTATCCCACGTGGGTACCGCAAGGAATACATTTCGGGCTGGAACAAAGATTGTGAGAAACTTTTTGAAACATACGTAAAACATGGTGATACAGACGTAGCCAATGAACTGCTACAGACACTGGATGAGGCTCGAAGAAATACAGGGATTAAGACAACTGCTGAAATGGATTTTAAGAAGTCAAGCAGAAAAGCTTGCAGCTTACTAAAGAAGTTGGGGGGAAGTAAACCATCAAAGTAGCTCGTACAGTGCTACCAGACCAGATAGCAAGTCGAATTGTATCACTATCTAGAGCACCACGAGACAAACGCCACACACAACATGCAAAAAGGGAATACAGAAATATACAGCGAACAACACCTCAAGAAACTGAGTACTCCCAGAGCTTCACAATTGAAGAACTAGAAGCTGCTCTCAGTGATGTTAAAACAGGTAACGCGCCTGGTTATGATGGAATGCATCCTGAATTCCTGACTCGATATGGAAAGGAAATGAAGAAATGGCTGACCAAGTTTTACTCATGCATACTAACATCGGGCTGCCTGCCAAAAGCTTTTAAAATTACTAAAATAATTGCTGTGCTGAAACCAAAGAAACCATCAAATAAAGTCGAAAGTTACCGCCCTATCGCTCTCCTCAGCTGCTGCTACAAACTTCTGGAACGGCTTCTACTCAACAGGCTGGACCTACGAATCCTAGAAGTCATCCCACCAGAGCAGGCAGGTTTCAGACCCAATAGGAGCGGCACAGACCAGGTTCTAAGTCTAACGACATATATTGAAGAAGGTTTTCAAAAAAAAAAAAAAAGACTGTGGTAGCTTTCATAGACGTAACAGCTGCCTATCACACTGTATGGAAGGAAGGACTTCTACACAAACTGATGAAAGTAATCCCCAGCCGTATGCCACTGATACTTATCAACAACATGCTTTCAGATAGATACTTCCAGGTGATACAGGGTAATGACATAAGCAAACAGAGGAAACTGAACAATGGACTGCATCAACGATCAGTTTTAGCACCAATGCTCTTTAATCTTTACATCTCTGACCTGTCTGAAACCATCTCAAGGAAGTTCAGCTATTTTGCTGGTATGGCTCTAACTATCCAAAGCAAGCAGTTTCAAGACACTGAAAACATCCTCACAACTGATGTAAACAAAATGTATCAATATTCACCAAATGGAGGCTAATACCAAATCCCACCAAGACTGAAGTCTGCTGGTTTCATTTGAACAACAGAATGGCGGGATATGAGCTGAAGGTTTATATGAATAACAGTCAACTGCGATATAAGCCATATCCAAAGTACCTGGGGGTCACTCTAGATAGGACATAATTCTTCAAAAGACACCTGGAAAACGTACCCAATAAAATAAGCTCACAGAACAACCTCATTCAGAGGCTCTGCAGAACCAACTGAGGAGCAGCAGCAGACACACTACGAACCTCTGCACTCGCCTTAGTGTACTCTGCAGCCGAGTACTGTGCACGAGCGTGGTTAACCAGCAGGCATGTAAACAAGGTGGACACCCAGCTCAACTCTGCTATGAGATCCATAACTGGATGCATAAAGACTACCCCACTATATTGGCTTCCAACACTCAGTCATGTAGCTCCACCCTCCCTGCGAAGACAGGAAGCTCTGATGAAGCAATACACAAAAATAATGAATAACCCCCTACTTCTTATCCATGAAGATGTCTCAACTTTGGAAAGAACACGACTCCGCTACAGAAATCCCCCTTTAAGACTGGCCCAACAACTGTCAGCTGCCAACTTCAGCATGGATACTAAATGGCACGAGAGCTGGAGTGATAGTGCCTCCCCTGACAACCGTGAACTTATCTGTCCATCAGATAAACCTAAGGGCTTTGAACTTCCACGACAGCTATGGAAAAGCCTCAACAGAATCCGAACAGGACATGGACTATGTGATCACAATCTACATAAGTGGGGAAAGCTTCCCAGCCCTAGCTGTGACTGTGCGGCACCTAATCAAACAGTACAGCACATCACCCAGGACTGTGAATTAAGAGCCTACCAGGGTAGTTGGGCTGACTTCTTCAATGCCACACCACCCTGCCTCGAATGGATTGCCAATTTGGACGTCAGAATTTGAAGAGTTGTGTAACGCAAAATATCTACTGTGATGTTACTTTTTATTGTATTTATATATATTTTATCTGAATATGTATCTTTCACTTATGTATTTTATGGTGTATTTTATCATATAATTTCATAATGTAATAAGTGTTAACCATGTCTGTAGCGCCATACGCTAAATAAAATAAATAATTTCCTGGATTCAAACGATCTTTCACGTGCGTAAATTTAGATGTAGTGAAACTGGTTGCAGTTACCTTCCATGTTACCTAGTATTCTCTTTATTTCTAAATTGCGGAAGAAATGTCAAAGGAAAAAAACATCAGACAGAGTTCAATAGAGATCCTAATGGATGGTTGGAATGATTCAATGAGTTGAGCAATGAAGATGCTCACAGTGATAGCGCTGACTCTGAGACTGAGGATTCTGTTCATGAAAGCGGTCATGAATCAGGAATAGAACAAGAAGTATCAGAAAATTATGAATATGAATCACAGGAAGAAGTAACTCAAGAGGATGCATTTTTGTAGGGAAAGATGGAATAACTAAACGGAGCAAAAATAAATATCCTACCAGTGTTAGAAGCAGATTTCGTAATTTTATTACGCATTTGCCTGGACAAAAAAATTAAACACATATAAAAAAAGGACAGAAATAAAAATTCTGAATTTTTTCTTGGATGAAAACATAATAAGCATTATCGCAACATGCTCTATTGTATACATCAATTAAGTTCGTGGTAACTTCTCTATGGAAAGGGATGCTAAAGAAACAGATAGAGGTCAGAGCTTTCATTCGTTTGTTATATCTATGTGGATCTTTAATATGTTCTAGGAAGAGTATATCGAAATTGTGGGATAACTCAAAGGGAAACGGACTTGAATCATGTTATTTATGCATACATGAAAACCGATTCAGGTTTCTGTTGAGAAGTCTGTGGTTTGATAATATCCATGATAGAGGTGTTCGCAGAGAGACTGACAAGTTGGCTGCTCTCAGAACTATCAGAGAGGTACTTGAACTATTCACGAACAACTGCCAACAATATTTTTCATCTACTGAATATCTTACTGTTGACGAACAGCTTTTGGCACTTAGAGGAACCTGCCCGTTCAGGCAATTTATTCCTAACAAACCAGCAAAGTATATGTTAAAAGTGTTTATTTTGATTGATGTATTTTCTGTGATTTGTCAAAGGCATTTGATTGTGTGAACCACAACATCCTTTTAAGTAAATTAGAATTCTATGGTGTCACGGGCAGTGCTGCAAAATGGTTCAAGTCATACCTCACTAACAGGAAACAAAAGGTGTCAGTGCAAGGGACTAGTGAATTAAGTCATCAGTCATCATCAGAATGGGAAGAAATTACATGTGGTGTCCCACAAGGATCCATCTTAGGGCCATTGCTTTTTCTTGTGTACATTAATGATCTCTCATCAGTTACACTGCCAGAAGCAGAGTTTGTTTTGTTTGCAGATGACACAAGTATTGCAATAAATAGTATGTCAAGTGTAGTTCTAGAAAGATCTGCTAATGATATTTTCATGGATATTAATAAATGGTTTAAAGCCAACTCACTGATATTAAACTTCGAAAAGACTCACTATATGCAATTCAGAACCTGTAAGAGGTTTCCACCCAGCATATGCATAAAATACGAAGAAGAGCAGATAGAAGAGGTTGACAGTCTTAAATTCCTGGGATTACAACTTGATAATAAATTCAGTTGGGAAGAGCACACCACAGAACTACAGAAACGCCTTAACAAATCTGTATTTGCAATTTGAGTGTTAGCAGACATAGGCGACATAAAAATGAAAAAGCTTGCATACTTTGCCTACTTTCATTCCATAATGTCATATGGTATAATATTTTGGTGTAACTCTTCAAGTCAAACAAAAGTTTTCAGAGTCCAAAAGCGTGTAATACGTATTATTTGTGGAGTAAATTCACAGACGTCCTGTAGAAACCTCTTCAAAGAACTGGGTATACTAACTACTGCCTCTCAGTATATTTACTCATTAATGAAATTTGTCCTAAATAACATATCTCTTTTTTGAACAAACAGCTCAGTTCATACATACAATACCAGGAACAAAAATGATCTGCACAAGGACTTAAAAGCACTTACTTTAGTTCAAAAAGGGGTCCACTACTCAGGAACACTCATCTTCAATAATTTGCCAGTAAACATAAAAAATTTTGTTACAAATAAAGATCAGTTTAAAAGGAGCCTGAAAGACTTACTAGTGGCCAACTCCTTCTACTCCATTGACGAATTTTTTAATAGAAACAAATGATGTAGTGTATATATTCATACTATTAGTATTGTTATTTCAGCTTAAAAAAAAAAAAAAAAAAAAAAAAAAAAAAAAAAAAAAAAAAAAGAGGACGGTCCACATCCACGAGGATCTCCTCAGCACGGATCTATGGAACGAAAACTAATCTAATCTAATCTAAGATGTAAAAACAGCTTACATTTTGAATTTAGAACCATATGTCGGTAAGCAACAAGAGGGACCGTGTAATGCCAGTAATCCAGTTGAAGATATTGTTCTTCGAATGGTCAAACTGTTTCAAACGTTAGAATATTTTATACTGTGTATACATATTAAATGTATTATATTTAGATTTAATATAAAATCATAAAACCAGTCATAAAGACCTTTCAAAGTATACAGATAGACCGATTGCTTTGTGGATGACACCAGTCATCCGCGCGAGTGACGACGTCACGAATTTTCGCGCAAGTAACGGAGGGTTAAACATAATTGTTAATAGCCTGTTTCTAGAGGCCTTTTAAATGAATTAGAAAACAAGGGTATTGGGTAATGCTCCAGTAGGCAGACCCTTTGGGGTAAACAGTTTAAGAATGGAAATGTGCTGTAAACCATAGAATAACATTCCCAAAAGAACGGAAAATGTTTCATTATAACAACTGATCAAAAAGTGTCTGTTCAAAGTTGGTACAGTCCAGAATCTGTATGCTAATCAGGAAAAATCACCATGAGCACTGAGGTACTCATACCACTGATGCACCAGGGTAGAGATTTCTGCTTGGTAAGATACCATGTTCTGCTGTGTGAAGATGTCTTTGATTGCCTGCTACACATCCTCGTCCGACAGGAATCATTGACCCTTCAACGCCTTTATTAAGGGACTGAAGACGCGATAATCGCTTGGAGAGAGATCAGGACTATAGGGCCGGTGACCAATTGTTGTCCGTAATAGATGAGGCTGAGTTCCCAAGCGATAGGCGCCTTGTATCGAATCGCGACCAGTCCCAAAACTGACGCACCATTCCACCACGGCGGTTTTCGACAGACATGCTACTCCATGCACATTCTTCATCTCCTATGAAGGTCTAAGCCGTTTGTCCTTTGACAACTAAGAAAAGAAAAACATCAGGTTAGTCCTGTTTGAACGCCATTTGTAATAATGTCACAATAGTTCACGTTTCCTCATTCACCCCAGACACATTGCATAGACATGAATGTCACAGTAATCCCTTGCCCTCATGTCTGTGTTTGTATACCCTCTTCGGAGTCATCCTAAATTGCATAAACGTTGCAATAACGCCCTCAAATGTAAGCTTTTTGATCGCCCCTTATACATGGACGTAATTACCGAGCCCACAGGGCCTGCTGTGTCAGGGAGGAGGGGAGGCCACAAAGCCATCCTATCTTTTGGTATACCTAAATACATAATTTTGCTTTCGATTCATATTTCATTTCAGTAATAGTCCCTTGCCTGATATGTGACACCTACAAATTATGTTGCAAAGTATGCAGTTTTAGGAGTATTTTCATTTTATGTTCATCTGGAAAACAGAAAAAATTGATAGTATGATGAAGGAAACTAAAAACTGTTGAATAAGGCAAAATCACACAAATTCAGTATAACAGATCTTATTTTTCCGCCATAAGCCAATAGCAGTATAGCTTATACCACTTTCTTGCTCTCAGCAGGGAGCACAGGAAACAAAGTGATAAACATTATGGCCCTTTGTGGGTTGAGAAATGTTGCAGGTCGAAATCCACCCATGCTGCCAACATTTTCAGCTCACACTGCAACCGGGCCACTTGCTGTCATGGAAATGAAGCAAGAAAGTAACAAGATCTCGTAAAATCACGTTACAGCGACGTTCATGATCGTATGTGATACTTATTTGTAGCAATGAAGGCGAGATGAAATCAAATAAATTAAGTAAATGCCACAGCACAAGGTCAAGCAGTTCGTTTGCAGTGATTAGTGCAGTGCCATTTAGTGTCAGCTTGAGTAGATTGGCAAGCCCCACAGCAAGTGTCAAGAAAACTTCCAGACTATACCAATGAGTACCAAACAGTACTTATGGGTATTGCTTGGATAAATTATGTATCTCCTCCTTCCCCATCCTCCTTTTACACCTATCCACTATCTCCATTCACCTTCCACCTGCCGCCTGCATCTCCCCCTTCTGGCCACTTTCTCTGGTCAGCTTGTCCTTTCCCTCTCTCTGCCCATTTCCTCCTCCCCTCCCACAGTACATCTTCTAGTCTCCTTACCTCTATATGTCCCCCCCACTCTCAGCTCATCTCCTCCGCCCCTTTCACTCTGTTGATCTCATCCTCCTCAACACTCTCTCTGTACACTTCCATTTCCCCTCTGCAGGACAAGGTCTCTCTGTCCATACCATCCTGCACCCCCACCTCTCTCTGTTCATCACCTCCTCCTGTCTCTCCATGTCCACCTCTCATTCCCCATTCTATCTCTCCATCTCCTCCTGATCCCTCTTTTTGTCCATCTCCTCTGGCCCCTCTCTTTCACTATACCTTTCTCCCCCGTATTCATCAGACACTTGCTCACTACTCCACTTAATTGTCACCTGCCTGCTGCATGTTCCCCTCTTCTACCCTCTCTCTGACTATCTCCTCCTTCTCCGCTCTCTAATCATCTTCTCCTCCCACTCTCTCTGTCCATCCTGTCATCATCCCTTTGTCCATCTCTTCCACCTCCCACTATGTCCATCTCCTCCTCCTCCTTCTCACTGTCTCTCACCATCTCCTCCTCTAAAACTCTTTATCCATCTTCTCATCTCCTCTCTCTTTCTCTCAATTTGTTCCCCACAATCTATGTCCATGTCTCCCTGCCCCCCCTCTTCCGATCCATCCCCTCCCGATACCTCTCTCTGTCCATCAATTCCTCTGTCCGTCTCAACCTTCTCTCAGACATACCCATATACTCGTGTAGCCCCTGCAAAATCGTCAATAAAAGGGCTGATACTACCCCCATAACATACTTGTCATTTAGGGTAGCTTACATATCAGAGGCTTAAAACCCATTTATTCCCCCTCACACATAGGGTGCCATGCAAAAAAAGTCAATGAAGGAGGTTGATACTACTGCAATGCAACATGCCCATTGTACAATGCAGCCTGCAGGACAGTGGCTTGGGAACTGTTTCTTGTTCCCAAGAGATAGGCTGCCTTGTCAGGCTGATACTATTCCCACAAATATTGTCTTACAGGGTAGGCTATATGGCAGGGACTGAAAAAACAAGTTTTCGCCCTTATCTTTCCTCATATGGAGTTAGGTGGTTATAGACATCACAGTGCTGACACTCAAGAAGTTTTGTGTGCCAGATTTGTCTGAAATCGATCCAGGAGCCTGAGAAGAGATTCTAAAGTACAAATTCATCTGTATAACAATACACTTAGTATGGATGTCGCCAATACTTTGTACAGGCATCAGTGCTTTCATTTCCATGTATTAGATCTTTCAGTAGATGCAACCTATGTTCCAATCCAAACGTTGAAAAATGTTCTGAAAGTTCCACTGTCAATATCTTGGATACTGATATGAATGAAAATCTTGTTCTTTAACAGAACTGGACACCCTCCCTCTCACTGAGAAGAAGAGGTTGTCTATGCCCTGTTGTCATATGAGTGGTCAGTTGAACATAAATTGATCACTTTGTGTTTGGGGGTTCTGTTGTGTTTTGTGTGTAGTATGGCTTCCCTGCATTCCTGAATGATCTGCTGCGTACATTCAACTGGTATTGCCAGTTAGCTTTGCTGTAATGCAGGGATTTCCAGGTATTTGCTTTGTGTATTTTTTTTTACTAGCCTTAGGTGCTTAATTGTTTTTGGGTGATTAAATTTCCAACTACGATTGTTATCATAGGTTCCCAAGTTTAGGATGAAGGGACTGTTTGAGTGTCTCCAGTTGCTGTACACCTGTGTGAGAACCTCAAGGTAGTATCTGTGGACCTTCACAGTGTTTGTGTATCACACATTGCTTCTGACACATGGCACTTTGTTCTGTATCAACATCTACTTACCTACTCCATAAATAGTGATGTAACAATCGACTGTTGTTAACAGTCGATTTTTTTCATACAGTCGGTTTTTTCAGTCAAATAAAACAGCTGAATGAGAGTAGTCTCTCTCATCGGGTTTGAGTGACTTCGTTAACTGCTAGAGAACTGACTGACACAAGAGTTTGTTGATTGCGACCGTTATTTGAATGTTTTCATTCACTCACTTAGTTTGAGTGGTTTTATTCAATGCAAAGAAACGACTGACACGAGTCTAAGTCGGTATTGGCATTTATACGGATGTTTCCACTCGTTCTCCAGGTTTGACTGGTTTTATTCACATGCTTTTTCAGCCTTTTTCGTTACACAAATCATGACAAGGACTGAACGTTTTTGCAGACAAATAAAGTACGGGTATCATATTTCAAGAAGATGTGAATAAAAAGTATATTTCTAAAAAAATAAGGAATTTTCAAAATGTATGTATTTACTTACTTAAATACGAATTTTCGTACTTGTGGAATTAAATAGGCCTACCCATTTTTGGTTGGTTTTGAAAGTTTAATACCTGGAGCTACACTGTAACTTTATGTGTATATAAATGAAGAATCTCTTTCTAATACGTTTTTATTAGGTCGATTTTTGTCCGTTAGTTCGGTAGAAATTTTGCAATTGATTTTAAACTAACTTCGTGATAAGTTGTATACTTGAAACTTCCAATGCAAGAGAGAACTTAATGACACTGCAATATTAACTCGTTTTTTAGTCGGGTGTTTGGCAGAAGGTACTATGTTTTTCGGTCTGTCTGTCTGTCTGTTCAGTACACACTTTGCAACTGATTTTAAACTCACTTCTCTACAAGCTAAAGAGTTGAAACTTTCAACTTAGCTCAGAACTGGATAAAAATGCAATATTAACTTGCTTTCTTTTCTGGTGTGTGGCGAGAGAGTAGTTGGTGTACCATTGCTATTTCCCTGTTCCAATCACGAATATTTCGCGGTTAAGAACTATTGCTTTTAACTTCCGTGTCATGTCGATTCTCTCTATTTTTTGCATTCGTAGTGTTTTCGCCAGATACACGTAGAAGGATTCAAAGCATTGCCTGATTCAGCTGAAGAGAAATTGAAATAAACGTGAAATTTGCCACATATATCTGTTGTAATCTCATCAAAATGTTTGAAATCAGTTAAAAATTTTCCGATGCACAAGACTAAAACGCTGAAAATAATTACATAAATAAAAAGCTTTTTAATGTAACGCATTTTTTAAATGGTCCAAAAAGTAATAAATAATCTCTCCTAGCCCCACACAGATTCCTAATGCCATACGGATAATGCTGAAAATAGGGGCACATGCAATAGATAGTAGTAAAGAGTGTAGAGAATAACTGCCAGTGAGAAAAATCACATAACAGTTTATATCATTTGAAGTGCAATAAAACTGCTAGCGACTTAGATGAACTATTCATTCATCAGTTACATATTGGATGCGTTCCACATTCTTCGTTTTACATTTTACAAGTATTGTCATAGCTGTTAAAAATTCATAGGTATAAGTTTTCAGGACTGTCTGTATGGTGTTATGAATCTGTATGGGCCTATGAGAAAGTATGTAATACATTTTTGTCTTTTTTAAAAACGCCTCATATTAATTTTTTTAATTAATTATTTTTAATTTAAATTTATGGAAGCTCAGTCTTTCTCTATCTGCTGGTTAGCACGCAACATCGATAGTTCTTTTTCAATAAATGGTGAGCTGATGTGAACATAAATTAAGTGACCAGACGTCCCGCTTTGGCCGCGACATTTCAAATGGTTCAAATAGCTCTGAGCACTATGGGACTTAACATCTGACGTCATCAGTCCCCTAGAACTTAGAACTACTTAAACCTAACTAATCTAAGGACATCACACACATCCATGCCCGAGGTAGGATTCGAAACTGTGACAGTAGCGGTCGCGCGGTTCCAGACTGAAGCGCCTAGAACCGCTCGGCCACACCGGCCGGTGGCCGCGACAGTTCCGGTTTTTGGACTCTTGTCCTGACCGGGCTCAGTTGGGACGCCTAAATATTACGGTTTTTACGAATCAAATCGAAGTCTCGCTCATGTGATGTTTCATGTAACATCTCACATTTTTACCATAGAAAAAGTGTTTTACACTTTATTTCCATATCATATCCCAAACCTAACGTAAAGCATTATAGAACGCGTTTCCATAACCTGTCTCCTTGCACGTTCGAGACCTTCAATAACAGTTGCGCTGAAGTTTGTATTACTGAGCTGGTAGCCCTTTTGTGATTGTTTTGTTCGAGTGAGTACTGTAGCACGTACAGATTGTAACCAGCTTCGCAATGCCCAAACGTCACTGCGTTTTCAATGCCCAACTTCATGAGAGCTAAGTACAGTATTCATAATTCATTGTCACAAACAGTGTGATAACTCTGCCTTTAATTAACCCTCAACTACTATGGATCGTCTCTCAGAACGCAACAATTTTTTCTGTTGTGATATATGACACACCCACGCAAATCGAAGTGGGCTCTTCCTATTGGAAATAATGCGTGGATGCCACTACTCTAGACTATTACGGGCGACGCAAACGGAGGGGTGTTACAAGTTTAAAGTGTGTTTGTGTGTGTATGTCAGTGGCATCATAACTTTCAAACGAAAGGTCCGATTTTGATGCAGTTTTTTAATTTGAAAGCTGGTTTAATCAGAATGGTTCTTAGCTATGTTCCATGAAAGTTTGTACAGCAGTTCAGATTTCACCAGCTAAATTTTAAGTAAAAAAGTTTTACGCTAGCTCCCCTGGTAATGCGCTATATAATACGATTCATAAGAGCTACATCAAGTTACGTAGAGCCAGATTGTAGAGCTTAAAGCGTTGCCTCCAAACTACAAGTTATTATCTCGTACGAACGAACAGGCCACTGGCGCCCACTGCGAGTTAACTCGTAGGAAACGAGTTTCCGCATAGAGGCAGATACGAAAACATTAGTAGCAAATATGTGTGATTTACAGGTTTTGGGCGTCAGGGACATATACAGTAAGACATCTGGACGTGGTGAAACAGAATTTTTCTCCTACTTGGAATAAAAAAAGAGATAATTGCATGCAAAATTTCATACAAATATTTTAGTTTCAGACGTAAAATGTATAGTGTGTGTCACTAATGGTAATGGAAACAAAGGTTTTTTTAATCGTTACTATGTCTTAAAGCAGAGATTCCGAAATTTTTTGTCCTGGCCCAGATTTTTTTTCGTCTTCCCTTCCTGAACCACTGGAATTTTTTTTTTACCATACAACAGAATATCGTTGTTATCGTGCTTTTCTACATTGATGGCAACACTTGTGAGAATACAGTCGTTGGCACACCGGAGATACATTACTGAAGTGCGTGAGCTCTGTGCGAGTAAATGTTGTCAGCCGTACTGTATTGCCCCTTCTCCCTCACAGACCGCGCAGACGAATTTAAAAAAAAAAAAATGATTTAGCAGTACAGAGACTGTTATTTTCATATATAGTGTTGGCAGGTAGCAAAGGGTATGAAATTAAATCCAACTTGTTATTGTAACAACACTAAATTGTTAGATCTAATCACGTTGGCAACAATGAGAAATGATCACAGCTGAGGCGATTAACATTTCTGTGATGCTGCCAGGACTCCAAAGCACTTATAGGAAGCAAAAAGCTCAAATTCTCGTGTAGCAGATAATGAAGTAAATTACAACACTTTCTAAACTCTACACAGTTGTTGTTTTCAGTCCTGAGACTGGTTTGATGCAGCTCTCCATGCTACTCTATCCTGTGCAAGCTTCTTCATCTACCAGCACTTACTGCAACCTACATCCTTCTGAATCTGCTTAGTGTATTCATCTCTTGGTCTCCCTCTACGATTTTTACCCTCCACGCTGCCCTCCAATGCTAAATTTGTGATCCCTTGGTGCCTCAGAACATGTCCTACCAACCGGTCCCTTCTTCTTGTCAAGTTGTGCCACAAACTCCTCTTCTCTCCAATTCTATTCAATATCTCCTCATTAGTTATGTGATCTACCCATCTAATCTTCAGCATTCTTCTGTAACACCATATTTTGAAAGGTTCTATTCTCTTGTTGTCCAAACTATTTATCGTCCATGTTTCACTTCCATATGTGGCTACACTTCATACAAATACTTTCACAAACGACTTCCTGACACTTAAATCTATACTCAATGTTAACAAATTTCTCTTCTTCAGAAACGCTTTCTTTGCCATTGCCAGTCTACATTTTATATCCTCTCTACTTCGACCATCATCAGTTATTTTGCTCCCCAAATAGCAAAACTCCTTTACTACTTTAAGTGTCTCATTTCCTAATCTAATTCCCTCAGCATCACCTGACTTAATTCGACTACATTCCAGTATGCTCGTTTTGCTTTTGTTGATGTTCATCTTATATCTCCCTTCAAGACACTGTCCATTCCGTTCAACTGCTCTTCCATGTCCTTTGCTGTCTCTGACAGAATTACAATGTCATCGGCGAACCTCAAAGTTTTTATTTCTTCTCCATGGATTTTACTACCTACTCCGAATTTTTCTTTTGTTTCCTTTACTGCTTGCTCAATATACAGATTGAATAACATCGGGGAGAGGCTACAACCCTGTCTCACTCTCTTCCCAACCGCCGCTTCCCTTTCTGCCCCTCGACTCTTTTAACTGCCACCTGGTTCTGTACAAATTGTAAATAGCCTTTCGCTCCCTGTATTTTACCCCTGCCACCTTCAGAATTTGAAAAAGAGTGTTCCAGTCACCATTGTCAAAAGCTTTCTCTAAGTCTACAAATGCTAGAAACGAGGGTTTGCCTTTCCTTAATCTATTTTCTAAGATAAGTCGTAGGGTCAGTATTGCCTCACGTGTTCCAGTGTTTCTACGGAATCCAAACTGATCTTCCCCCAGGTCGGCTTCTAACAGTTTTTCCATTCGTTTCTAAAGAATTCGTGTTAGTATTTTGCGGCTGTGGCTTATTAAACTGATAGTTCGGTAATTTTCACATCTGTCAACACCTGCTTTCTTTGGGATTGGAATTATTATATTCTTCTTCAAGTCTGAGGGTATTTTGCCTGTCTCATACATCTTGCTCACCAGATGGTAGAGTTTTGTCAGGACTGGCTCTCCCAAGGCTGTCAGTAGTTCTAATGGAATGTTGTCTACTCCCGGGGCCTTGTTTTGACTCAGGTCTTTCAGTGCTCTGTCAAACTCTTCACGCAGTATCATATCTCCTATTTCATCTTCATCTACATTCTCTTCCATTTCTATAATATTGTCCTCAAGAACATCGCCTTTGTATAGACCCTCTATATATTCCTTCCACCTTTGTGCTTCCCCTTCTTTGCTTAGAACTGAGTTTCCATCAGAGCTCTTGATATTCATGCAAGTGGTTCTCTTTTCTCCAAAGGTCTCTTTAAGTTTCCTGTAGGCAGCATCTGTCTTACCCCTAGTGATATTTGCCTCTACATCCTTACATTTGTCCTCTAGTCAACCGTGCTTACCCATTTTGCACTTCTTGTCGATCTCATTTTTGAGACGTTTGTATTCCTTTTTTGCCTGCTTCATTTACTGCCTTTTTGTATTTTCTCCTTTCACCAACTAAATTCAATATCTCTTCTGTTACCCAAGGATTTCTACTAACCCTCGTCTTTTTACCTACTTGATCCTCTGCTGGCTTCACTACTTCATCCCTCAAAGCTACCCATTCTTCTTCTACTGTATTTCCCCCATTCTTGTCAATTGTTCCCTTATGCTCTCCCTGAAACTCTGTGTAACCGCTGGTGTAGTCAGATTATCTAGGTCCCATCTCCTTAAATTCCCACCTTTTTGCAATTCTTCAGTTTAAATCTACAGTTCATAACCAATAAATTGTGGTCAGAGTCCACATCTGCCCCTGCAAATCTCTTACAATTTAAAACCTAGTTCCTGAAGCTCTGTCTTACCATTATATAATCCATCTGAAACCTGTCAGTATCTCCAGGCTTCTTCCATGTATACAACCTTCTTTTATGATTCTTGAACCAAGTGTTAACTATGATTAAGTTATGCTCTGTGCAGAATTCTACCAGGCAGCTTCCTCTTTCATTCCTACCAATTCCATATTCACCTACTACGTTTCCTTCTCTTCCTTTTCTTACTATCAAGTTTGTCATCCATGACTATTAAACTTTTGTCTCCCTTCACTATCTGAATAATTTCTTTTACCTCATCACACATTTCATCAATCTCTTCATCATCTGCTGAGCTAGTTGGCATATAAACTTGTACTACTGTAGTAGGTGTGGGCTTCGTATCTATCTTGGCCACAATAATGCGTTAACTATGCTGTTTGTAGTAGCTTACCCGCATTCCTATTTTCCTGTTCATTATTAAACCTACTCCTGCATTACTCCTATTTGATTTTGTATTTATAACCCTGTATTCACCAGACCGAAAGTCTTGTTCCTCCCACCACCGAACTTCACTAATTGGCACTAAATCTAACTTTAACCTATCCATTTCCCTTTTAAAATTTTCTAACCAACCTGCCCAATTAAGGGATTTGACATTCCACGTTCCGATTCATAGAACGCCAGTTTTCTTTCTCCTGGTAACAATGTCCTCCTGAGTAGTCCCCGCCCGGAGATCCGAATGGGGGACTATTGTACCTCCGGAATATTTTACCCAAGAGGACGCCATCGTCATTTAATCATACAGTAAAGCTGCATGCCCTTGGGAAAAATTACGGCTGTAGTTTCCCCTTGCTTTCAGCTGTTCGCAGTACCAGCACAGCAAGGCCGTTTTGGTTAGTGTTACAAGACCAGGTTAGTCAATCATCCAGACTGTTGCCCCTGCAACTACTGAAAAGGCAGCTGCCCCTCTTCAGGAACCACACATTTGTCTGGCCTCTGAACAGATACCCCTCTGTTGTGGTTGCACCTACGGTACGGCTATCTGTATCACTGAGGCACACAAGCCTCCCCACTAATGGCAAGGTCCACGGTTCATGGACACTTATGTATCGAATCTAAAGGCTTAAGAAATTTCATCGCTTGTCCTGCTAAAGCGGGATAGCTTACTGACAAGGTATCCAAAAGTATGTCACAAGATAGCACAGTTAACGAGTCAGCATCTGAATCTGAGAAATTACAGGATTCTAAATTGAATGAAAATAGGATCCTTATCCAGGTTCGGTTACTGTTGATTGAAGGAAAATTTTATTTCAGATTAGCGTCCACTGCCCAATCCCAGCAGATGCTCCTCTGTGAGAGTTGCTGTATCGTGTGGGAATGAACCTGTTGTACGCTCTTTGAAATTCTCTTACCTTTGTGAGCCTCAGTGTCAGGCCAAACACAGGACGATCGTCAGCAAAGTAGTATCTTAACGACGTGCAGTTTCATTATTTACTAGAATGAGTAGAAATTCTATGTAACAAACAACTGTCTTATAATTCCCTTTGGAAACTAAGTTTTTCAATTAACTAATTTAATAACATACATAATTGTAAACTGTCAATTACAACAAGGAGATATCTGTTTACAACAAGGAGATATTTGTGCGACCTGGTATTTTTTTTTCATGTCCCGGTGCGGGGTCGCGACCGTTCAGTTGGGGAACTCTGTCTTGAAGCTTTCTTCCACGCAAAGACTTGGTGTTTTTCGCAAATTGGACAAAAAGACCACAAGACAACTGGTAAAAAGCGATTAACGGTAGGGTCGTTTAATAAGTGCACAGACGTACACAGATCATCTGGAAAATGTATTTCCACCTTCTGCTCCTTTTCTTTAAGGTGTAGGGCGATATTACTGCACATCTGAGCTCAATTTTCCTCTCTTGACGCTAACTACGAAATAATTCGCAGGCTCTGTTTTCTCGTCAATAATTGTTTTTAAAAAAATTCAGAGACAGATGGCCTATGTCTGAGACGACGAATCAAACTGCATGAACCATTTAACATGGACTCTGAAAGCAGTTCACTCATTTTGGCCGTGACTGTCAACATGTTAACATGTTAAAAAGATCTAAATTAAAGTCTTCGAGAGTTATGTTTATCTTATACAACTGACCAACAATGATAATTTCTGTCTTTTGAAGTTGCTCGTTCCAGCACTAACAAAAAATAAACAGGAAATCATAAACATGTATATTCACCATAACAATTGTTTTACATAAAAAATAAATAAATAAATAAAAAGGCAGCAGGTAAGTACTCGGGCAAGGATAGTACTGGCGCACTCTGCATTGTTGCCAGATAAATCTAAGATGGCGGCCATGACGTCATCCATGATTTTGGTGTGTAGACTTGGCAACAGTGCATGAATTCATCCAAGATGGTGGCGATGATGTCGCCCAAGATGGGTGCTTTTGGCGGAAAGATAGGTCAATTGGGCGACCTACACTAACCTACCCCCCTCCCCTCCCCCAGGAAATGGTGAGAAGTTGGAATTTCATCAGGATAATGCATCACACCACGGTTATCTCTACTAACCTAAGAAAATGGCGGTAAAAAAAGGTCACTTGGGCCATCTACATCTACATCTATACTCCGCAAGCCACCCAACGGTGTGTGGCGGAGGGCACTTTACGTGCCACTGTCATTACCTCCCTTTTCTCTTCCATTCGCGGGAAGAACGACCGTCTGAAAGCCTCCGTGTGTGCTCTAATATCTCTAATTTTTCATTCGTGATCTCCTCGGGAGGTATAAGTAGGGGGAAGCAATATATTCGATACCTCATCCAGAAACGCACTTTCTCGAAACCTGGCGAGCAAGCTACACCGTGATGCAGAGCGCCTCTCTTGCAGAGTCTGCTACTTGAGTTTGCTAAACATCTCTGTAATGCTATCACGGTTACCAAATAACCCTGTGACGAAACACGCCGCTCTTCTTTGGATCTTCTCTATCTCCTCTGTCAACCTGATCTGGTACGGATCCCACACTGATGAGCAATACTCAAGTATATGTCGAACGAGTGTTTTGTAAGCCACCCACTTTGTTGATGGACTACGTTTTCTAAGCACTCTCCCAATGAATCTCAACCTGGTACCCACCTTACCAACAATTAATTTTATATTATCATTCCACTTCAAATCATTCCGCACGCATACTCCCAGATATTTTACAGGAGTAACTGCTACCCGTGTTTGTTCCGCTATCATATAATCATACAATAAAGGATCCTTCTTTCTATGTATTCGCAATACATTACATTTGTCTATGTTAAGGGTCAGTTGCCACTCCCTGCACCAAGTGCCTATCCGCTGCAGATCTTCCTGCATTTCGCTACAATTTTCTAATGCTGCAACTTCTCTGTATACTACAGCATCATCCGCGAAAAGTCGCATGGAACTTCCGACACTATCTACTAGGTCATTTATATATATTGTGAGAAGCAATGGTCCCATAACACTCCCCTGTGGCACGCCAGAGGTTACTTTAACGTCTATAGACGTCTCTCCATTGATAACAACACTCCACTAACCTAAGAAGATGGCGGGAAAATAGGTCACTTGGGCTACCTCCACTAACCTAAGTCACCTAACCCCCACCTCATCCTACAAAATTGTGGGTGCAGTACAGCCATCCAGTGTGTTCACCACGAGGTCCAGAATCCAACTGACCTAGTACAGAGTACTGCCACCAAAGGGCGTGGTCGTCTGTTCTGTCACATAACTCAAGATGACTGTCTGGAGGGGGTAATGACTCAGCCTGCGCTGGGCTGCTGGAGAGATTAATGAAAGTGTGTACCTTATTTATTTTGAAGCAGTTTATTTAGGCATAGATTTTGAAAGATAGTATATTTATCACACTGATACAAAACACATGCTCGGACATGCTTGAGGTCCACAACCCACAGACCTGTAAATTACTACTAAATAACACTCTGTTGACACGCAGACAACTCCTAAATTACCTAAATAATTTCAGTACAGACCTGCAAACTGCTCCTAAATAATGCAGTACACTGATGTGCAGACACGAAATCAACTCGTAAACTGGCCAAATAATGCGTAGCACAGACTACAGATCTCCTAGCAAAATAATGCAATAGTCATGCAATCAACATGCGCAAGCACCATCCACCACCCCCTGTCCACTAGACAGCACAGGAGGCTACCGGCATTCCCATGAAGTGACGCACCCGTCAGCTGTCAAATTACACACAGGTGCCCTCAAGCATGAGGTGGCGACATCCCTTTCATATTTGACACCTGAGAAATTCCTCTTGAAAATACATGACGCTACCAGATGGGAGCAAAGACCTATTTGCAGAGCGCTTTGATGCAGGACGCAAGCTAGCACAAGCCATCGCTCTCACGCCGCTGCTCCCTGAAGCGAACAGGTGAAAGTTGCTTCTATTTTCGGGTGTACAGTTAAGAGTTCTCCAAGTGTTATACTGACGTCACAGAATTCCAACGCGTGCTCACACCGGTCCCATATGCGAGACACCTCTGGGCAGCACATGTGTTTTACCACTGCTGATGCAATACCTGGGAATACTGATGTCACTGAATAGCACAGGGTGCATTGTTCCTAGCGCAACATGCAAGATGCTTGCTGATCTGCCGTGCTTGTCTGCCCAGTGTGACTGATGCAACGCTGCGAAGTGCGTGCGTGTAGCTACAAACTGTCGCAAGTGCATCTAACAAGTTTCTCAATCTTATACTAATGTCTCATGGCTGTGTAAAGTAAGAACCGCGTCAACCTCTCGGAAATTGTGTGGTGTCCCAGAAATAGTTAATGCACACTTTCTCGATGTCTCAACTTGTATGCACGGAAATTCTTGACCTCACAGAACCTGTTTACGAAAATAGGGCAGAATAACATCGAATGCAGTCTTCCTAGTGGTCCTGACTTAGTACCCCATCCATCACGTGTTACCCTTTCTGCTTTCAACACACAAAAACGTTCCCACTGCTGTGTAGAGACTCCTATATCCCAGCACAAAAGAATGTCTTGTGAATGAATCAAGCATTATGATTGGCTCTTATCCAATTTACCCCCCCCCCCCCCCCCCCCGAATTACTAATGCCGCCGATATCGAAGAACTGTGTGCAGATGAGACTTTCAGTGGGGAAAAAAAACTATTTTATACAGATCACCATATTGCACCGTCAATTAAACCCTGCAAAGTGCCCCTACATGTCGTCAAATACGGAAAGACACTTAGCCAATTACACTGCTCTCCCACCGAGGACAGGAGCTTTAATATTAGAGCGCGAAACCGATCTCCAACCCAGCAATATATCACTGTGTACCGTATCGATGTAGTAAACATACAATTCCAATACTGTGCCATACAAAATCATCCCTTTTACATCATTCCTACATATACTGTGAAGACAGGCAGCATCGTATATATGCCTCGCAGCACTAGATGTTTCCCTGAGGTCGGTGGTCATCCACACCTGACAGGTGACCAGAGCACCCTCAGTGGACTGAAGCCACTCTCAGGACTGTTCTACAAATTCAGGCTCACTTCCCCTCGGCACTTACGTGTTACTGCTTCTAGTGTGGACCTGGTTGCTTGCTTTTCTACACCCATTTCCAGACTCTGGGATTACAAGAACACATGTATTTTCGCGTGGTTTGCCATAATATTATACCACTTTCGCGGTACAGCAGTAGCCTAGCGAAACTCGCACAACATAATTCCAAAGATAAAGACTGGAAATTATTTCTCTGCAAACCCGAAATTTTAGCGCTTATCCCGCCTGCAAAGACCTTTACATGAGAACTCGAAACACATAGAGGAAACTGATATTTCTACTCACGTATACTGACGTCCTTGATGTAACAGATTCCAAATCGTCCCTCTAATTTACAAAGTCAACTAATGTGTTTCTCATCTCCAGAGAACCAGCAAACTTGTCTTTCACCTGCTAGATGCACACATCAGAATCCATGTTCCCTCAACTAAATAAAGGCGCGAAATTTGCGGAACAGTGAATCGAACAATTTACATGGGAAGGAATAACAGTCTAGTGCAAACACATCTCCATTTCCAATCTTCTCAATTTTCCACACTATCACAAAAGCTATACAACACATACTAAGTATTAGTTTGCCATTCGGATGTCTAGAGGACAATACGGTTAAGTCATCTACATTCCCACACTCCAACAGCCCTCTCCATTCAGGCAGACCCTACCGTTAGCTGGAAATGTGAATCATTCCCACCACAGGCCACGCATACACAGAATCATCCTACGAAACTGGTCACATATATATTTGATTGTTATACTCACAATTAAATGTTATGATTGCAGTTTCACTTAAATGACATTTGACAATGAGCGAAGTATCGGAAATACATCCCACTGACAGGTGTGGCTCTGGAAATAGAAATATCTCTACCATTCTTATGACATGATATACTCTTCCTTCTGCTACCACAGTATTCCAGTCATCTCCTTTGTGGAAGTCAGAACACAAACACATACTTTATAAGCCAGATACCCAAGGTGAACCTATCACGCATCCCCTACTACTACTACTACTACTACTACAACTAAATATAGTACTTTGTCAATAACTGATTGCCTATGATACGAAATATTACTGAGAGAAAATCAGCGATGGGTGGACATGTCTAATAAGTTTTTCTTGTGAGTGATACCACTGTGTCTTAGAAAGATAGGCATAATCATCTCATATGTTAAAGGAAAAAAAAAAAAAAAAAAAAAAAAAAAACGATGCAACAACTACTCTATGTTACTGTCACAAGCGCCCTCGGTTCTACAGGTGCACACAAGTATCCATGTTAAAAGCTGTTGTTGTTGCTGTGGTCTTCAGTCCAGAGACTGGTTTGATGTTGCTCTCCATGCTACTCTATCCTGGACAAGCTTCATCTCCCAGTACCTACTGCAACCTACATCCTTCTGAATCCTTTAGTGTATTCAGTTCTTGGTCTCCTTCTGCCACGACTTCGAGGTCTGTGTCAGGTTCTTAACTGACATCAAGACATTCTGATCCATGGCCTCTCGCAGAAAACTGGACGTTGCATCATGTAAATCATGTTATTACTGAGGCAGCCGTAACACACACACACACACACACACACACACACACACACTGGATGGTTATAAATAAAAAAGAGTTACAACATAAGCAAATTGAGGTAGTTTTTGCTGCATTGTGGATAGTTTCCGAACTACAGTCTGAAAGTGATTCACGAGCTCTACATTTAAACTCATCTGTCGTAGTCATAGAATAGCTGATGACTCTAGATTCCATTTCGACTGATTCATCATATTGCAGTCATGTATGCGATCACTGTTTCGGTGCCATCCACCTTTTCTCCGATTTGCTAAGATGAATGCTACCCTTTCTGGACTCAGAATGTGTCTTATCAGACCTATGGAGGGATTTCTCTTTCATAAAAAACCCACTTGTGCACGCCCTGAGTTGTACCGATGTGATCCTATGCCCTTGACACAACTCCCAAATGAGCCCTCACTAAATTAAAACTACATTTTTGCATATTTTATACACAGGTTCAGCTATTTTTATAGTAAAAATACTGAAACTTCCTGGCAGAATAAAACTGTGTGCCCGACCGAGACTCGAACTCGGGACCTTTGCCTTTCGCGGGCAAGTGCTCTACCAACTGAGCTACCGAAGCATGACTCACGACCGGTACTCACAGCTTTACTTCTGCCAGTACCTCGTCTCCTACCTTCCAAACTTTACAGAAGCTCTCCTGCGAACCTTGCAGAACTTAGTTCTGCAGAACCTAGTTCTGCAAGGTTCGCAGGAGAGCTTCTGTAAAGTTTGGAAGGTAGGAGACGAGGTACTGGCAGAAGTAAAGCTGTGAGTACCGGTCGTGAGTCGTGCTTCGGTAGCTCAGTTGGTAGAGCACTTGCCCGCGAAAGGCAAAGGTCCCGAGTTCGAGTCTCGGTCGGGCACACAGTTTTAATCTGCCAGGAAGTTTCATATCAGCGCACACTCCGCTGCAGAGTGAAAATCTCATTCTGGAGTAAAAATACTATTTAATTGAACTATATATTAAAAATTGCACACAGCAGGTTAAATGTATCATTGTAGCAAATAAATTGCAAGTGGTATAAACTTTCTTATAAATCAAAGTAAAATGGTTCTGTATTGTTTATGGAGTGACTGTACATTGGTTTTAATATCATGTATAATAAAGAACTAATATAAGAATCCTATTAGGCAATGTCGTCACATAACTTTGCATACATAAAGTATATCAAAATATCATTAGCGATTTCCCAGTAGACAAATTCACCAACAGCAATTGGTTAATTTGAAAATCATATCGCCCTCCCAGAAGAAAAATTTTCAGAAGGAAAATACATGGAGGTAACCCATGCAATTGCTTGACAAGTATAAAATCCATCACAATGCTGTCACAGTCCATAGTCTTAAAGAAGTTTAACAGTGCACAAATCTGAAGAGGTGGAAATGTATACTATGATCACAATCTTGTTCACATCCAAGTTATTTTGGCACAATAAGGCTCCAAGAAACTAATATAAAAAGAGGAATGGGAAAAAGAGTCAGTCACTGTACACAGTAGAACAAAAAATAGTGTACTTGTTATTCAACCTTAAATATGGAATTGCTCTACCAAGAAATAATGAAAGACTCCATAAACAATATTAAATTATTGAAAATAACTTTAGGGAACACAATACATGTGACTTTTGGTGGATACGTGATTACATCCCACAGAATCTGTGTTCCAGAAAGCATTATCATCATTCTGACAAATCACGACAGCTGTAGGGAGCGATTTTGATACTTTTCTGAGCTACGCGGCTCAGCTGTCCAGAATCACTTTCATGATTTCCCAGGGAGACACACGCGCGTATGATATCAATCACCTGTCTAAGATGAAATTTACAAACATATACTTAAACTAAAAGACAACAGGACATCTAGGTTGGTTGGTTGGTTTGCTGGAGGGAACCAAACAACGAGGTCATTGGTCCCATCAGATTAGGGAAGGACAGGGAAGGAAGTCGGCCATGCCCTTTCAAAGGAACCATCACGCCATTTGTCTTAAACGGAGAAATCATGTCAAACCTAAATCAGGATGGCCGGACGCAGGTTTGAACCACTGTCCTCCCTAATGCAAGTCCAGTGTGCTAACCACTGCACCACCTTGCTCAGTGGACTTCTGGGGAGGATGGCATCATCTCTGAGTTACTGAAGTACATAGGGACAAACACACTTGAGAAACTTACACACATCATCATTGATATTTGGCACACACAAAAACTGCCAAAACATTGGGAATACAAACTCATCCACCCATTCCACAAGTAAGGTTACAGGACAGACATTAATAACTACAGAGTTATCCCTCTCCTTCAAGTCACATGCAAGATATTCTAAACATGTCTGCTACAAATGTAAACTTAAGATCGGCAAATATTAAATGAATTTTCTACTAGTATGCTCACGCATAGAACAGATCTTCAAGTTACAAACAATGCATTTATAGAATCAGATTTTTCACTCTGCAGCGGAGTGTGCACTGATATGAAACTTCCTGGCAAATTAAAACTGTGTGCCGGACCGAGACTCGAACTCGGGACCTTTGACTTTCGCGGGCAAGTGCTATACCAACTGAGCTACCCAAGCATGACTCACGCCCTGTGCTCACAGCTTTACTTCCGCCAGTACCTCGCTTCCTACCTTCAAAACTTTACAGAAGCTCTCCTGTGAACAAAGACGAGTTTCTGTAAAGTTTGGAAGGTAGGAGGCGAGGTACTGGCGGAAGTAAAGCTGTGAAGACGGGGCGTGAGTTGTGCTTGGGGAGCTCAGTTGATAGAGCACTTGCCCATGAAAGGCAAAGTTCCTGAGTTCGAGTCTCAGTCTGGCACACAGTTTTAATCTGCCAGGAAGTTTAATGCATTTATACTTTTGTTCGCTTCAAGAAGACATGACTTGATTGACCAATAAATAAGGGACAAGACTTGAAGACAGTAAGCCTCATTAACTACACAGTCTACAACACAACATCTAATATAGCATTTATAAGCAAAAATTCAGAAACCTTTGAAATTAAAACCAGTGTTTGCTAAGGAGATGGACTGTCACCACCCATCTTCGATTAAATCCTTATGGGATTGTAAAAATAATAAAAAAACTCAACACCTCTGGAATCCTCTTTTGCTTGGACGAATAAAGATAATATCTCTTGCTAAGCTTTCACAGATGATTTTGTGTTACTAGCAGATGCTGAAATCACAGCAGTAAGAAAGAAGTCCTCAAACAATACAATGAAAAGGCTGGCCTACAAACCCACCAGTAAAGGAAGGACACAGAGTTCGACGACAAAAACCCAAGAGAGCACACTGGAGTGTGCTTAACATCTACAATGGAAAGTGCATATTCACACACCCAAAAGATTAAGACATAGCATGGTGATAAATCCTGGAACTCTGTGTCTGAGCAAAATTTTAATTCTCAACAAAAAAGTTGGTCATGAAAACACCGTAGAGGAAGAACAAAGAATTATGAGGAAAATTCTAGGCCTAGACAAAATGGAAGACTGATAGAGATTGAAATTCTGTAAAACAACAGAGAAATTGTTAAACCTGGCAGCAGACAACAGAAAAGAAGGATTTAACTTTTGTGGATATGTTCAAGACTTTGTAAAACAATGCTTACACACAAAATAAGAGCAACATTGAACAAGTTAAAAATGTAATGTTAAAAGCCCAGATGGAAGGAGTGGAAGTTGTCCTTGCAGATAGAAATCTGTTCAATCAAAATATAAACTGTTTGAAAGAATGTGTTTTTAAACTTAGAATCAAGGGGAAATGAAGAAAACTAGCCTACAGTAATAGAATAAGAGCCATATGGAAGACCAGGAAAACAAATGTAAAAGCACTGTGTGATACACACACAAATAATAGCAATCATAATAAATTAGAAATAGAAGAAAAAGGAACCAATTAAGAGTTCAGATTATCTCTCTCCCAAGAATTATGTTTTATCACAGTTCTACTCCACATTTCTTGGATTTAAGTGCAGAAAACTAGTTAAGTCACTGAAGTCAACTTTAACAGTTGTTTTGTATTCTATGGACAAGATGGTAAGAGTTAAAGGACTGTTCACCCAAGATACCGCAGTCCCTGGCAAAGCTATTTTGATATTGAGATAAGCATCTCTTAACCCATACTTTGAAAAAACCTTCAAACGGGAATCCATTTCAATGCTCTTAATCTTCTCTTTGATTAGAGGTTGAAAGCAGCTATTACTTTAGTTACCTATGCTGTATCAATATCTCTGCTATATTTAGCACCAAAATCAGCTGCAAATTTTGCAAGATACAGAGCATTCACTTACGGTGTTTCCTGAAAGAAAATTTAAGTTGGATGAAATGTTTCTATATATTTGAGATCTGTTTTCCATTGCACTTATTGTTTTGTTAAATATGTTAAACCACCGTAGCTCAAACAGTTTCCCTCCAGCCCTCTGTCGGCAAGTATTGTGTGCTTTCAGTCAAATAGCCTATTTGATTCAGCATCAGCTAACATTTGAGATACTATAACACTGTAGCGAAGTCGAAGCACAAGCTCCATTACAGAAGTCAAGTGAGTTGTGTAGGCAGCAGCTGCTTGAACCAAGTACACTGTTTGTACGTAAGATATGTTACTGACAGACGCCTATTCGGTAGTAGTCATTTCTACTGCCTGGACGAAATTACACTGTATGGAGATATTGTGACAACAGTGTGCTTATGCAGCGGCTGGGAAAAGGTGGTTCTTGTAGGCGGCAGACAGGAACATGAGTAATAGGAGAACTCACATTTTTCTCTTGATTAATTTTTAAACAATATTTCATTTAACAAGTCAGATATTGCGTGCTCTATGTGTCTACACCCTTGGTGGGGTTCTACCTTGCCATGCTCTCGCTATGGCCCCATGCACACCATTTGTACTCTACTATCTTGGTACCTGCTTCCTGTACCTAGTGCAAGTCTGACCCATTACGGAAGGTGGAGAGGTGGTTAACCAATATTTCTCCACGCAATAGCAAAGGCTGAGAAGTCCACAACCAAGAATGTCATAGAACTGTCTGAGCCTTGTAGTGTTTCAGTATATTTGTAAACATCCCAACATACCATTGAGAAGCTGTCAACAAGAGATGTTCATGAGTAAACTGAATAAGGATAAATGTAGTGGGAGTCATTTGAGCCAAGGTGCAGCAAGTGCCTGAATCCGAGAGCCATGGATTGGCTCTGAACACTATGCTACTTAACTTCTGAGGTCATCAGTCGCCTAGAACTTAGAACTAATTAAACCTAACTAACCTAAGTAAAAGTAAGTGAAAGTATTTGTATGGAGTGTAGCCATGTATGGTTCAAATGGCTCTGAGCACTATGGGACTTAACATCTATGGTCATCAGTCCCCTAGAACTTAGAACTACTTAAACCTAACTAACCTAAGGACATCACACAACATCCAGCCATCACGAGGCAGAGAAAATCCCTGACCCTGCCGGAAATCGAACCCGGGAACCCGGGCGTGGGAAGCGAGAACGCTACCGCACGACATCGAGATGCGGGCATAGCCATGTATGGAAGTGAAACATGGACGATAAATAGTTTGGACAAGAAGAGAATAGAAGCTTTCGAAATGTGGTGCTACAGAAGAATGCCGAAGATTAGATGGGTAGATCACATAACTAATGAGGAAGTATTGAATAGGATTGGGGAGAAGAGAAGTTTGTGGCACAACTTGACCAGAAGAAGGGATCGGTTGGTAGGACATGTTCTGAGGCATCAAGGGATCACAAATTTAGCATTGGAGGGCACCGTGGAGGGTAAAAATCGTAGAGGGAGACCAAGAGATGAATAAACTAAGCTGATTCAGAAGGATGTAGGTTGCAGTAGGTACTGGGAGATGAAGAAGCTTGCACAGGATAGAGTAGCATGGGGAGAGCTGCATCAAACCAGTCTCAGGACTGAAGACCACAACAACAACAACTACAACAACAACCTAAGAACATCACACACATCCATGCCCGAGGCAGGATTCGAACCTGCGACCGTAGCGGTCGCTCGGCTCCAGACTGCAGCGCCTAGAACCGCACGGTCACTCCGGCCGGCTGACAGCCATGGAGTAAATGATGTTCCAACAAGGACATAATGAACAACTGAAGAGTGGTAGCTGTTTTTCTGGTTTTTCCTCTCAGGTCCTACAGTATACATGTACAGACGTTTGAATGTATTCAAGAGAGTGGTATTACTATAGCAATTGTTAGTTGCATTGTGAAAATAGTGAGCATTTTGGGCAAAATATATCCCTGTTTGTGGGAAGTGTGGCTATTTATACAACAGCGCAACAGAGAGAACTTGCGAAAGGATTCCAGGGACCTCCACCGCAGTTGGATTGACAGGGAGGTGGCGTGGAAGATCCGGACCACCAAAAAACTAGTCTGAGAAGAGACAATAAAGATAATACTACTTTCATCTGGTGGTGTAATGGGGTAAGCAAATACTGCCCTGTTATATCGACCAGGGACGCAACTTCCCGCTAGTGCTGGTATAAGACCCACCACAAATCTTACAAAATACACAACAGCAGGAAAAGGAGGAAAAATACATCCCAGGCTCTGGTTTAAGCCTTCTACTTAACTCCAAACCAGTGATCAATTCTGGGAACAATGCTGCAAAATGAGAAGCCATGCAGCTGCTACAGCCTTTCGCATTCTGCCCAGAATTCCTGGCCCTACCACTATTTGTGGCATCTCCACAAGTATTTGCCTCTTGTCTCCCAACACACCACAGCCCAAGACAGCAGACTGAGGCCTACTGACCATGGCCAACACAGCTTCCAGCTGTTTATAGGCAGTGGCCAATTCCCCCTGGAACCATACACATCAGGCGCAGTCCCTCTCCATCCATAGCCAAATTTGTCTGTATACAGAAAATCTTGCACCCTAGTGACGATGAAATTTTGGCAAATAGCATTTAAATTCTGTGAAACAGATTGTTCTTCACTTATGCAGAAATGCTATTTTATTCTCTACTAGCTGTTGCTCGCAGCTGCACTCACATATCTGTGGTTTTGTTACGATGAGTGATGGCGAGTAAATAAGATGCTGTACAGGAAATAAAATCAGCTGCCTTTACGTGTGTCTGTTCGGGTAAGTGTAGCTCATGATGTGCACTTCATTCTGCTCCCTCCCAAGCTGCCCCAATGCACAATGCTTCGCCATGCACAGCATTGCAGCTGAGCATTGCAGACAGAAGGGTATGTGCAGGAGCCCGCATCTATGCATCGTGCTGCGGAAGTAGCTATACACTGCGAAATGTACATTATAGAACAATTAGTGTGGAAGTATGGATTAAACACAATGAAGATCATATAACCATAGAACTCTTACTTTGAATCTTATCACATACATATTTCAGCCAATAAAAGCATTTTCACAAGTATATAAAGATAAAAAGTCCAAGAGTAAATATTTTTCTCTAATTCGCATATTATTCTTCAAATAAGTAAGTATCTTGTCCTACACACATTCTAAAGTAGCTTGTTTCTCCTCAAGATTCACGCTCTCTCTGTACATTTCATGAAAACCAGTTCAGCAGGTTGGTTGTAAAAACATAACAGTTATTTTCACGTTTATAATATTAGTATGGATAAAACTTTCAATTACAAATCTTTTTTTGATTCGATTCTAATGAACTGAAGCCT
Organism: Schistocerca americana; assembly: GCF_021461395.2. Classification (NCBI taxonomy): domain Eukaryota; kingdom Metazoa; phylum Arthropoda; class Insecta; order Orthoptera; family Acrididae; genus Schistocerca; species Schistocerca americana. Next base: position 245,832,634 of record NC_060119.1, on the reverse strand, counting down.
ATATGTTGCCCTAAACTAAGTTTAACTTACCTACAGAACCCCATGAAAATTTGTCAAATAGTTCTGGGGAAATGTGTTCAAACAGACATGACAATTTTTCAGGTTTTTTATAAGTACAGACGGGAAACTGAAGCTTTCTCATTTTGCTAGGTGGATGAGTGTACTTTAAACATTAGATACATTTGTTTGCATAATTCTCGTATCTTTAAGTAGCAGCAATTGTATGCACTATTTACCCACAGGTGTCTGGCTCCGGCAATCATACATTTAGTTTTTGATCGTTTTAGTGTGAATGAATTCACTGCCTCCCCATTATTTACACTCACAGGTGAATCATAAAACACTGCATTTTATATACAATTCAGTTTTATGTAACCACATGCAAAACCTCAGGCTGCACCATAGTTAACTGCTGAGTTACAACACAGTGCCTCTGCTTCCATGCTACCTGCTCTGAACAGCGGGACATGGTACTCAAGTTATCCATCAGTGTAGTTGCTGAGTTCCTGACAGGCCGTAGTGGACAGGTTGATCTGAATTGTTACACAACATTTAACACTAGAAGCCATTAGTAAAGTGACCGAATGACATGAAAGTCTCACTCCAAAATGAGTGCTCTTATTTTATCAGTTCAATGAAATGCTACACATTTATCAGCAGCATAGGTCACACTCTTCAAACAAATAGTTGCAGCAAAAATTTGTACTTCAGGGAAGCAGTGCATCTCTCTTCTACCTAGCACAGTTTGCAAATTATATTTTTGGAGATATGGTTGCTGATCTCGCTATACCACTTCTCAATGGGTGTTACACAGACAAGGTTTATGTCAGGTGAAGGTGGTAAATTAATTTGGGAATACTAAGTATACGCAAACATTTCCCAACTGTCAACATATTTACCCAAAGAGAAAGGCAGAGTCATTATCAAAAGCACTCAGTCAAACAAGTTACATATATGCTGGTATTATTGAAATGTGCCACTGGATTGTGAAGAATATTCCTCTGGGATTTCCAACACAGTAATTTGAAATTGTAGATGACTGTTTGTCATTGTAATAAAAAAATACAGAAACACACACTCATGATGTTTATAAGCAATCTGCATACATATTTTATTAATGTAAAAGTATTTAACTGCAAGTTCTTTTTAAGTAAATACAATAAAAGTAAAAAAAATATTTTATAAATAAACAGCAAAGAAAAATCACAATTTCAAAATATATTTACAATACAAATATACAATTACATTTTCTGCAAATGCATTACATTTATAAATATTTACGGCAGTTGTAACATCATTTCTGATGTAAACAATATTTGTACTGGAAAATGCATGCAAACATGCAAATAATTTATATATTAGGGGTCTGTAAGAAAAGTACTGTTCATCTGAGGAAACAAGTCATCAACAACTCTATCGAGATCAAGGCTTTTATCAACGTCAGTTTCACTGTTTATTGAAGGTTTTAACTTAATACCTGATTTGGGTGTAGGTGGACCTTTCGTCCCAAGCTCAGAACAACTGAATCTGTGAACTCGCTTAATGTGGGTCTTCAAGTTACCTTTTTGTGTGAAGGAGTAATCACAATACTGACAAGCAAATGGCCTTTCACCTGTGTGACTTTTTAAATGTATACTCAAAGCATCCTTCTGATTGAATCTTTTGTTACACACAGTACACTGGAAGGGTTGCTCTCCTGTATGAATACGAGCGTGCCGTTGTAACTGACTTGGTTTTGAGAACCATTTACCACACACTTGACAGTCATGATACACAAAGAAATCGTCATCTGTCTTCTTCTGACCACCAACAGGCACTAGAGATCTGCCACCTTTGCGACTGTCACTGACCCTGAAACGTGAAGTTGTGGAGGGAGTTGATGAAGAAGCATTGTTGTCAATATCAACATCTAATTCACTTTCAACATTAAAAACAATGTCGCTGGTGGTTGTCACATTATCTGATGATGTCTGCTGAACATTTATAAAAGGTATTTCAAAACGCACAGTGCCCAAATTTTGATCATCCGTTGACACTTGAAATGTTTCCTGACAAACACTCTGTTCCGTTCCTGGTGCCTGAATAATGATATTGGAAGCTTGTATCTGTTGTAGAATTGCTTCGTCCAGTTGTAAGGCCTGTGTAGGTATCAGATTCCCTGAAGTATCTATCTGAAAGCTATCAGCTAGTTGAAACTGGAAGTTATTGACAACTTGAGAACTGTCTCCAGTGACTAAAAATGTGGAATTGTTCAAATCTGCCTCTGCGTTTTCGTTTTCTGCTTGGTGTATCTCTCTCTCAGTTACCATATCTTCAGTATTTTTCTCTTGATCCTTCACAGGTTTAGGCTGCTTTCTTTGTCTGTTCAGTCTACTGGTTTCTTTAATGTGCGAAGCAAGATGAGCTTTTCGGTGCCCTGATGTCCGAAATCTTGCGTCACACACTGGACACTTGAATGGTTTGGCTCCTAGGGGGAAAAAGTTAATATTGCATTAACACATTTTCATGACCAGACTGTACTCAATAAATTATTATGAAGGCTATAAGACACACTTAACATATATTTACTTCTAAGTTTTTTCTTGCAAAATTGTAACTGGTATGAGTTGGTCGAATCCAAAATTTGGAAAATACTAGGTGGAGAAGCATGAAACTGGAATTTAGTTGCAATAATTACATGTCTGTATTTTGAAACTGATAGACAATATTTTATTTAAAATAATCTCTTGCTATTTATACATTTCTCCCACCTCTCTGGCAGGCCATGAAAAAAAAAGTTGTTCTTTTGAAGAGGACCAGTCAGCGAGCCATTTTCGTTCATTTTCACAAGAAATGAAGCGTTGTTCAGCAAGAGAATTTCCCAGTGACGCAAATGGATGATAATTGGATGGCGGTAAGTCTGCAAAATAAGCCGCATACCTTAGTACTTCCCAACTGAATGCCTTGATCATTCTCCTGACCTGTTTTGCGGTGTGTGATGGGGCATTATCGTGGAGCAATATGATTGTGTTGCCTTTTTCCATATTCCAGTTGTTTTTCATGCAATGCTCGATTTTAATCAATCATTTGCTGTTGGTAGCGATCAATGTTAATGGTTTCAACAGGTTTTAGTAGCTCATGACAGATGGCACCCTTCTGATCCCACCAAACACAGAGCACTCTCTTCTTTCCAAAGCTATTTGGTCTTGCAGTGGATGTCAATGATTTTCCTGGAGTCACCCATGATTTACACGACACTTAGGATTCTCAAAATATACCCATTTTTCATCATCTGTCACTATCCGTGGAGAAACCACTTTCTCTGTACCTGGTGAGCAGCATTGCCCAAGTGGTCTTTTGATTTGCTTGCTGTCTTTCATTCAGTTCACGCAGAACCCATTCCACCCCCACCCCCCCCTTCCCCATGCACATTTTTTATAGATTTCAACTGAAGAGAAACAAACAGCTTTCTGTGTCACATTCAATTGCTCCGTGAGTTCCTGTTGAGTCTGAGTATCATCTTCCTCCAGTATGGCCTGCAACTCGTTGTCTTTGAACTTCTTTGGTGGTTTCCCATGCTCATTGTTTCTTACATCAAAATCACCACTTTTGAGTTTTTTGAACCAATTGAAACACTGTGTTTTCCCGCAAGCATGTTCGCCGAAAGCTTCGACAAGCATTCAACGCAATTCTGCAGGAGTTTTCTTCAAATCATAGCAGAAAACCAATACTGTCTGCAAATAATAGTTCGTAGGCACAAAACTCGACATGTTTACGGGTTTGAAACAGACACCGATGTATGGAACTTGGGTTGATGCGATTTGGCATTCGTCGTCAGCCATTACAGCTCCTAAATTCCGGTTTCATACTTCTACACCTGGTATTACTAGAGCCAAGCAATGTAAAATTATGATGCAATTCTCTTAATGTTTTCATTTCTTTATTGATAGTTTGTAGTTTTAATGCTACTCATGTGACTGCACACACACACACACACACACACACACACACACACACACACATACACACCCCTTCACTGACAACCATCTTTTACAGTTAATAGTCATAATTAATTTTAAATAAAACTTGTGATTTACATAGAACTTTCAAATTTCACCGAATAAGAGGCAGAGGGTGTTAAATTTTGACAACACATTCTTGATGCTGCCCGATGTATAAACTAGATAGGCATAATCCTTATCGCTTCAGGCAGGGGGGATACCTTCATAATCTAGGATGTTACTGAATTTAGCTTATGTTAAAATTCGGGAGTAAGTAAGAAACATGTAATTTTTTTTTTTTCTCCAAAAAAATCCTTGCCGCGAGACACAGGCCTCCTCCATTTGGACATCTGTCAAAGTTCTTTTATTGCCAACTTTTGAATTTTTTTTTTATAATTTACAGAATTTTTTCTTTTCAAAAATGCCAATTCAGAAATTTAGATTTCTGTTCTGTTGATTAGTACCATGTAGTACTATAGTCTCTGTAAAGGAGAGCTTCCACTTTTAAGTTGGACAGGTTTTATTTTAAAAAAAAATCTTTTTTTTTAACTTTCAAGGGTAATGTATGTCTTTATTGCAGTTGTTTCTTACTAATTTCTTTGTTACAATGTTTATTTCTTTTGTCTTTGCTGCAGTTATTTCTTATCACTATCTTTGTTGCAGTTATTTGTTTTGACTTTCATTGTTGCAGATATTTCTTACACTTTGTTGTAGTTTCTTGTCAGTTTCTTTCTTGTGGTTTTTCATAGCAGGTTTCTGCAGTGTAGTTGTTCAGTGCTTATTTGTTTACTGAAGACGCTTCTGAGAAATCTGAGACCATCCAGTGAGTTCTGTGAAAAGGACTGTTTGAAATGTCATCTGACTGGAGCCACAGGAGAGTGATGTGTGCTTGCTATTTGCATACCCATAAAAGAGTGATATACACTATGTGATCAAAAGTATCTGGACACCCCCAAAAACATACGGTTTTCATATTAGTCTGTTAACTGACAGAGACCACCCCCAGTAGAAGAGGGCCATAATGTGTAATAGGCAGACATCTATCCAGGCCATCACACACAAATTCCTAACTGCATGAGGATCCACTGCAAGTACTGTGACAGTTGGGCGGAAGGTGAGAAAACTTGGATTTCGTGGTCGAGCGCCTGCTCATAAGCACATCACGCCGATAAATGCCAAACGATGCCTCGCTTGGTGTAAGGAGCGTAAAAATTGGACGATTTAACAGTGGAAAAAAGTAGTGTGGAGTGACGAATCACAGTACACAATGTGGCAATCCGATGGCAGGGTGTGGGTATGGCGAATGCCCGGTGAACGTCATCTACCAGCATGTGTAGTGCCAACAGTAAAATTCAGCGACGATGAAGGGGGCCTGCACCCCTTGTTGCTTTATGCGGCACTATCACAGCACAGGCCTAGATTGATGTTTTAAGCACCTTCTTGCTTCCCACTGTTGACGAGCACTTCGGGGATGGTGATTACATCTTTCAACATGATTGAGAAACTGTTCATAATTCACGGCCTGTGGCGGAGTAATTACACGACAATAACATCCCTGTAATGGACTGACCTGCACAGAGTCCTGACCTAAATCCTATAAGCACCTTTGTGATCTTTTGGAATGCTGACTTCGTGCCAGGCCTCACCAACTGGCTTCGATACCTCTCCTCAGTGCAGCACAATGCGAAGAACGAGCTGCCATTTCCCAAGAAACCTTACAGCACCATACTGAACTTACGCCTGCGAGAGTGGAAGCTGGCATACAGGCTAACACCATACTGAATTCCAGCATTACCAATGGAGGGCACCATGAACTTCTAAGCCATTTTCAGCCAGGTGTCTGGATACTTCTGATCACATAGTGTTAGTGATTATATATATATAAACCAACAGACTTTGTTCAGGTTGAGAATAACTGTTCTCATTTGAAAACTTTGTTTCAAAGTGAAGATGTTTCCAGTGATGACTTTTTGTGTTCTGAATGTTTTGACAGAATAACAACAATAATTGTATCTGAACAAGGTGAAGCCTGCCATGGTGCAGATGGAGATTTTGCATCAATAGAGGAAGAATTAAATATCCTGAATCAGTCAACTAATGAGGTAGGTGTTTAGGTGTTAGTCCTGTTAAGAAACTGTGTCAAGTGACGTTGAGTCATAAGCTCTATGCATCACAAAAGTGCAGAAAAATTACAAAAGCTATGGATGAATACACTACAGCAAAACTGACCACACTCTTCAAAGTAGAAATTCAATCTTCAGAAGAAAATGAACCAAAGCACACTTGCACCTCTTGCCAGGAATTTTTCACAAATACAATTCAGCTGTTGAATATTGTGCATCCTACAGTCAAAAGGTGCAAGTTTTAACTATTATTCTAGAGACATTTTCAAAGAAAACAATTTTGAACCACATTCAATCAGTATCAAAGTACATAGCAGACAAATAAAGAAATGTGAGGTTTGTAAAAGGAGTCTTTGGAAGACCAGATCCCTATTATGGCCATCCTGTAGAAGCAGCTCAAGTTCCAATAGTGCAGTCATTTTATATGGAAGATAAACGAGACTGTTCTTGCCAGAGTGCCACCAAAAAAGACACTGTAACTGTAACAGTTGAAGGTCAAAAAGTTGTGGAGTGAAGAGGTACATGACTTGCAGTATTAAAGAAACTTTTGCAATTCATAAGAGCAACTATACAACTTCACATATTGGAAGATCAAAATTTTATGCACTATGACATAAGTGGGTAGTTCCACACCCACCTGGAAATGTCTGTTTATGTGTGTACTGTGCGAATTTTGAACTTTGTGTGGTAACTTTGAATTATTTACTGGAGTGCATGACATATGACACTTTGGTTGCGCATGTGAAGTCATTAGTAGTATGTGACTTAAAGTGAGAGAATTGTTTGTTTCAAGAATGTGGTGACTACCCTGGGAAGGGAGGACTGTCTTTACAGACACTTGGCCTGGAAGACGTAGCAGATAACTATGCAGAAATTACATATGTGACATGGGAGGAAAATAAACTAATTAAGAAAACTGTTGCGTTTGACAGTTTCATTGATGAACTTGGTAAATGGTCAGTGAAAGCCATAACACACCAGCATCTGAAGAAATTGCAACAACAACACATTACAGAAGTGAAAGGGTGTGTACAGGTTGAAGAACTATGTTTAGTGCTTCACTGTGATTTTGCTGAGAACTGGTCTGCAATTCTACCGCAAGAAGTACAAGGGTATCATTGGAGTATTGACCAGGTTTCAATTTTTATGGAAGTGACATATTTTCAAAACAAGACCACAAGTGTTGCAGTTAGAAGTGATGACACAGGATATGACTCAGCACATGCTTTGCTAGCAATGCGCAAAATTCTTCAACTGCAAACAGGGGCAGAGAAGATGATCATTATTTCTGAGAGTGCTCCCTAGTCATTTTAAAAACCGTTACCAGCTGTTTGAACTGAGTAAGTCATTTTTGCCAACTGACTGGTTATACAGTGCTACTGGTCATGGGAAGGGGCCTAATGATGGTGTAGGAGGCCTGCTGAAGCACTATGCTACAAAACAATCTTTCCAGACCAAATACAGCTGTGATTCAGAATGCTGAGGATTTTACGAGAGTCGTGAAATCTTACACATCCACAGCCCTCAATCTTTTGTCTAAAGAGGAAATCGAATTCTGTGAGTAGAAAAAAGAAGAATGGTCCAAACAAACTACTCCTGTGAAAGGAATTCAGAAGAAACATTTTTGGACTCCAAGTGATGGACGAACTCCTATTGCACGCACTTTAAGGAGCAAGAAAGAAGAAATTTCTTTTGTTTGGCCAACACCTCAGAAACAGCACAACAATATTCAGATTCACAACCTGAGAAGGGGGATGTTTGTGGCGTGTGTGAATGACTGTGACAGGTGGTTGGCAAGGATTATAGACACCAGTTATGAGTTAAATGAAACTGTAGTGAACTTTATGCTACCACATTGACCAGCTGGCTGAAGGACAGCAACAATGCCATCAGGGCTCAATTCCTATTCACAATGTTTTGAAGATTATAAGTTCTCCAGTTCCTATTGGTTCACCAGGAAAGCAACACTCTACATCAAAGGAAGATACTGAAGCAGTGGAACATAGTTTTAGTTAATTGACTGGCTAATTTCAGTACAATCTCTTTAGTGACCCTTCTTGAAAATGGAAATCACCCGCATATTTTCAGTATCACTTTGAATGGTTAGTTCTTCCAGCAACCTATGATACATTGCTGCTAAAAGTTGAGAAACTTCTTTCACATACTCTTGTGTAGAATTATGTATGTATCTCATCAGATCGGATCCATTCGTCTGTCTTTTGCTGAGAGATTTTTCATTATGAATTTCTGTTCTACAGTTATTTGTTTCATCATCTGCCATTTTTGTATTCATTGAGACTGCTGAAAGAAGAAACTGCACATGCTACAATCTCTATCAGAGAGGCAATTTCAGAAAATTGCCTTAAGTATTTTGGCCTTTTCTGTCATCATTTGTTTCAGTACCAGTATGGTCATAGAGTGACTTGACAGATAGCTTTTATCTATTTATTGATATAATGGAAGATCAAAACTTCTTTGGGTGTCCTGTCAAAGCACCTGATAGCAAAGTTACTTCTAAATTTGTTGAATGGTTCGCTGATGGCTCTCTTTCATGTAAGTTTTGTTTCATTTTTTGTCATCTACAAGGCTTTTGCAAGCTTTAAATATTTGGGGAAACACTCTGCTTTCAAAGTTGCTTTATAACATGGTGATGAATCACAGTGGGTCTTTCCCACCCCTCAAAACTTTGCTTGGCACATATCTGTTGAAGACATATTGTACAACACTAACTTTGTCCACTTGTACTTGACATTTTTAGTGTCTGAGATGAGCGACGGTGACTGCTCAGCTAATCTTACACCATTCCTCGTTGCAGTTATTAAGTAGAAAATCTTCCTACCTTCCTTTACATTCCAAATGACAGTCATAGTAATGATATAATTTATGTTATTAATAGATACTAGATCATGGGCTATTACTGACTTACATTCTGTCTTCACTCAAAATATCTTTATTTTCTAATTACAGCCCAATGTGTTACAGAGCTACAACTCCATTTTCAACGTGTGGGTGGATGTAATGAGCACTAGTTTTTCACACAGCAGTAATAGAAGAACACAATCATTAGATGGAACAAGAAAACTATCTCAGGTGGGTTAACGAGAGAAAAATGCTAAAGAAATGAGAGAAATAAAGTACTGCAACAATTATCTGAGTTTGACCACATAATGCATTAATGAAAGTGTTCTATATTTGCACTTACATTTTAAACAATTTAACATGTTTATGACAGTAGTACACAACTCAAATGATGTGTACTTACCTTATGTTACAGTCATGTGATGGGTATTGAAATTCCTATTATTTTTATTTACATAGAGTGACAAAATAAAATAAGAAATTAAAAATTACTTAGAGTACTGACAGTTAATAACTTGGGTTTACATTCTTACATATTCAATTGTTAACTGTCACTCCCTTAATGGATTTTTAATTTCTGATTTTATTTCATCAATCTATGCAAATGAAAACAATATGAAATTTGATACTGCATCAAAGATTAAATAAGCATCATTTGAGTCACATAGTACTGTTAAACCATTCAAAATGTAAGTGCAAATGTGGAAGTTTTTCACCAATGAAGAAGATGAATGTTACATGGGCAAATGCAAGTAATATATACAGCACTTTATTTGTGTCATTACTCTAGCATTTTTCACTCATTAATTCCTCCTGAGACACTTTTATTATTATATCTAACAATTGCATTGACTTGTTATTGTTAAGTGAAAACCTAAATCAGAAGTAATGACCATTATGTCTATACAGTAATTGAAAATGGAGTTGCGTAGCTCCAAAATATGACGAACAGTAATTAGAAAATAAAAATATTGTGCCTGAAAACGGAATATTATTAACCAAACAGTCCACCGGTGTATTTCTCATCCATAGTGTCCAACAGGTACATTTAGGCAATCAGACATGTCGCCATTGTCAAGTCTGCTGATGAACTGAGCTCTTGAGGGTGCACACTAACTTATATCCCCTCCCACCGCAAACCTTTCCCTCCACAGTCCACAACCAAGGGAGCGTATCGGCGGTTGCAGAGGTGCTTGCATCGGCATCTGTGGTAATGTCAATGTAGTTATTAATACAACTCTAACCTAATTGTGTAACTGTCTTACTCCCTGTTCTACATCAACGAAGTTGAGGAGTTCAGGCCAGTATGTAAGCACGAGATTCAAGGCGTTACCCTTACAAATCTGTTCGCCAACTAATTTCTCAAGGTAATTTTTGGATATGGTATTTAGAACATTATTGCTTGCTGCTGCTGCTTCCCACAGCTCGTTCTTCAAATATTTTATTTATTAGAATTGAAAAATTCACTATTGTGACTTGGAAAAAGAGAGCATTACATATGGATGCATGAGAATGTATGCAACACAGAGTTGCAGGAGTAACAGCTCACTAGCTTCAGCAAGAAACTGATCTCTTATTAGAAATGCACTGTTACAAAATTAACCAAATGGAATTAAGAAAACTCTGTTCCTCCAAAGGAGATAGTTCTGTAATCGCCGCACAGAGTGGCTGTGCGGTTTGAGGCACCATGTCTGGGACTGCTCCCACCGGAGGTTCGGAGTCCTCCCTTGGGCATGGGTGTATATTTTGTTCTTAGCACAAGTTAGTTTAAGTAGCGTGTAAGACTAGGGACCGATGACCTCAGCAGTTTGGTCCCGTAAGAATTCACACACATTTGAACATTTTGTAATCATGCCAAAGACTACGTCACCATTATCAGCAACACAAAAGCACCCATCAATCATCTGCCTTACAAGGCAGTATTTTGCACAAAGCCAAACTACCAATTACATATTGGTCTGCTGTGCCTACTGATATACAAAACACTAGAATGAGCTGATACACACTGTGTGAGAATAGTTACATACTTGTTAAATAAATGTTTTCTGCCTACTGAAACAAAGGGGCAGATCTAATAACAACTTTCAGTTTTAACGTAATCCCATTATTCACATGAAGTCTGTTATGTCTAGCGGTTGCCACATTCTTCAAGTAGCAATTCAAGAAGAAGGCACCGGATTCAGTGCCTTGCAGAACTACAATGTCGTGTAGGTATGTTGGCAATAAATTCATTGTACGGAAATATGATGAAGAACAAACACTTCACCTCGAAGTGACTCCTATGTAGGCTTAACAATGAAGATTAATAAACAGTATCCTTTAACTCCACTGGCCTTAAGACGTCGGCACACAGACCGTGCATCTGAATGTTAATCATGCCGACTTTCTGCGTGGAATAGCATGTTTGGGAGTCTTTCCAAATGTGCAGAGCAATATCTAGCATGTCAGATATTCTGAGTGTGCGTCTGAGCTTTGACCAATCAAATGCCACCTACGTCACATGCACAGAGTTGTGAGGGGCATTCAGTTCACGTCTACGTATATATGCGATTTCAGAGTACCAGAAAATTGAGAATCACTCGAAAACCCACAGTTAACTGTGTGATTCATTGCAATAAAATAATGAGAAACATCATATTCATGGCAAAAGAATGATTGTAACTTGCATATTATGAGAGTATGCCACTTGAAGGCAGTGACACATTGAGGATCCACCAAAAACACATTGTTCTTGGTACAATTTGTTATAATTAAATTTTAATTAGTAACATAGCTACAATTAAAGCTTTTAGCAAGTGGCAACACGTTACAATTGGCCATAAATGAATTGTTGTCTTTTAAGCGTGGTGAATAGCGTTGATGATTCAGTCTCGTCACGTCTAAATATTTTTTTCCTAAAATTCGCCTTTTTAATAGGTTCTGATGCTTTGTTACTAGTTCAATGTAAGTATATACTACAATATTTGATGTTATGTAAATATAAGTTTACTTTTTTATGAGGAGAGAGTTTGTCCGATTGGCTTAATCTACAGGACAGCTTGCGCTACTTGTATAAAGTTATTTTGTTCCTTTTTCTTTTACGTTTCGCAATTCACATGTCGTAAAAATTCTGCCACTGGTTAGGAACAGTGATCAAGTACGAATGACCTTAGGGTTTTACAAAAATGTGAGAAAGACAAAACAATATTTATCTTATCTATTGCAAATTTGGTTGCACTATTTGTAATGGAACTTTTATAAGGCTGTGTCCTTACTGATTGGACATGGTACTTTCCTTTTTGTCTTAAAACATGTACATCGATATTGTAGTTTGTATTTGTGCGTATTATGTACAGAACAATGTGACTAGGATGTGGACAATGGAGGAAATGCGCATTTTAATAGATCTAATGTGGGAATTTTATGTGCGCCTGTTGAGTAAACAGTGTCGTGTGCGCAAGTCGCAATGTTCCTGAGTGTTCAGCAGCACGTTGAACTGTACAAGCTCAATGTTGACATTCGACAGCACGGTCCATGTGCCGACGGCTTTATGTTCAAGGAACTGAGGCTGATTGGGCAGCACTTGCTCAAGTCTTCAAATCATTTCTCTCATTCAGGTTGATGAACAACCTTAAGGCTTTGGTAAATGAAAATGTGCAGCTGATTATCTTGAATGAGACTTGCAACAACTTTCATCTGTATGAAATAAGCTTTATCAAGCAAATCTTCTACTTCATATTTCTGTGAACAATACCTGCCAGTTTTTATTTCTGTACAACCTAAAAACATCTTCAAATTGATAAATGCTGCAAGTACTTGAGGTTAACTTTGAACATACAGAAACCATTTAGGGTATCAGGTATGTTCAAGAAACCACGCACATGTAGGAAATCTGCATTGAATGATTTGATGTCCTATCAACACTGAATGACAAAAGCTCAGAGAGGGCTGGGAAAAAAAGAACAAAGAAAAAACAATTGCCACGAGACAATGATCATTACATGGTAGTAACCCTGTCAAACCCTTCCATAGCAACAAAGTTATGGCTAAATTGATATTTAGTACAGGAATTTATTTAAAAAAACCTTGAAATTCATAATTAAACCACAAATAGGCCAGGATAGAGAAACAATAATATTATGAGAAAGATAGATTGCTACTCACCATACAAACAAGGCACTGAGTTGCACACAGACATGATCAAAATACTACTAGACATTTAAGCTTTTGGCCGAAAGGCCTTCTTTGGAAATAGAAAGCACACACACTTTAACACAACCACAAGTCACACAAACGTGGCTGATGACTATGGCACTGTGGCTATGGCCTTGTACGTATCTATCCTTTTCATAATATTGTTGAAATTTATGATTATGCATAAAACTAATTAGGAAAATTTAAAAATTAATGGTGTACACAAAAAAAAACTTTGGTACCACAAAATGTAACTTACATGTCAACAAAAAAAGAAGTCATCTGTGCTGTAGTAAAGGTCCAGTAACCTAAGTAACATCTATTAGTCAGACCATTGGTACTATCTACATGTCGGAGACCCATGACAGAATGAAAAGGAAGGCTGGGGGTGGGGAAGATACATGTGTATATATAAAGGCTCTAAAATTAGTTCTTGGAAATGATAGCTCACTAGCTGGAAATGCTCTTTCTGGAGATATGAAGAAAAGAAATCTCAACACCACATTTTACACATGGCAAGATGACAGGTGTTTGAAAGGAAGAAAGAAACTGAGTAAAATTCTTCGGATTGGAAATATTTTCTTGTAACAAGCGTGAAAATCGAAACTCCATTTTAAATTAATCTAATAATGCACAAGGAAGGAACAAATGGTGTAACTATATAGATTACCTGTATGAAGACGCATATGTACTTTCAAACTTCCTTTTGTTGAAAAGAAGAAGCCACATACATGACATGAAAATGTTTTCTGCCCTCCATGGGTCTTTAGATGGCTGTCTAATGTTGACTTCACTGTAAAACACTTATTGCAGAAACTACATTGATATGGGCGTTCACCAGTATGGATACGGACATGGCGTACCAAGTCGGAAGGCTTCTTAAAACTCTTTGGACAATATTTGCATTTATTAGCATATAGAGGCTCCATCTTGTACCGCTGGTGAGGATCCTGAAACAAAAGTCTATGTATAATTATACCAACAAAATAAGTACAGTGAACCTTTAAGGTAAATAACTTTCACTAAAAGTTACCTATGTTAGATGGTACCTTCAAGTACTGAATTAATAATATAGCACAGATTGGGTTCACTATTAACATTGTACCAATGCCTAGAACAATATGTAAATGAGACTTTCCTCCGATCATGTAAGGTATAATCTGACAAAAACTACTTTCGGATTGACAGTGAAGGCGGAAGTGATTGTGACTGTTGTGCCCTGTGACTCTGTGTGTGTGTGTGTGTGTGTGTGTGTGTGTGTGTGTGTTTTACCGTTATTCATAGGGTGGTACCCAATGATGTCAGTGGGAAGTTCGTCTAAAGTTATTAGTGGAAAATTTTAATGTCATTCTGAGGGAATTGCCTTACAAGGCCAGTCGAGAGAAATGGTTAATGGTTTGCATGTTACCAGAGAAATGGTTAATGGTTTGCAGGTTACGTGCCTCCTTTAAGAATAAAAAACTTAATGGTGGTCCACTGCTCTCCATTACCAAAGTAATCGACAGAACTGCTGCAGCTTTGAATGTAAACAAAAACACTGTTGTAGAGATAGAGATGGAAATGTCTGACAAAGAAAAGGAAGCTGAAGAACTGTCGAACTTAACACAGCTAGAAAAAACTATCATATGGATAAGTGGATTCCCAACATCAGTTTGTTTGCAGAGGATAGAATTCGTCATCATGTTTATGATTACTATCACAGTAAAGAAACATCTGGCACTCGGGAGGCTGTTGGTCACATTTAAAGACTAAGAACTTTTTCACTAAAGTCAACACATCCTTGTCTGAAGTTTAACACAACCTGGGCTTTTAATATGGACATTTCTGTAGCCATAAGCTGTCGATGAAGGAGGAGGATATAACTGCATGGCACTGCCAATTTTTAAGGGGCATCATAGCATAAATATCTATGAAGTCATGTGTCTTGACAAAACACGGGTCAATACTGGTCACATTGTCAAGCATGGCTGGACAGAGGACTCAGCTAAACGAAAAATGGCAATGCCGTCTGGCAAGGGGGGCAGACTACTACTACTACTTCTTCTTCTTCTTCTTCTTCTTCTTCTTCTTCTTCTTCTTCTTCTTCACAAAGGCACTTAGCAAGATTTCCCCCAAATTGCCTTCTGCTTTCTAAATCAAGGAAAACAGGAAATTATCATGAAGAAACGAAGCACGTGACATTTACAAAGTGGTTCGAAGATTCACTAATGTCAAATCATCAAAAATTGTCATCAATTGTTCTAGGTAATGCTCTTTACCATTCATTTGTCATTGACAAGGCACCTACCACAGCAAACTCAATGTAAGTGATGACCTTAAAAAGTTAGAGATTCATTCACATACTGTATTCAACTTACTTCAATTACAAAAAAGTTGACCGCATATTGAAAATTCAGTAAAAACATGAAAAAATGCATTTTCGTAAACTGTCTGTATATTTTCTTAATTATTAACATATTAACGTAAAACTAAAATCAAAATGTAGTGTAACTCTTCCAGAACACATTTCTGCAATTTTCATACCCATAAAGTGAATAGTTTGCCTGTTTGAGCAATCTGAATGAAAGATAAGATTATGCACGTGTTCTATGCAGGACATGGAAACTCTGTTCTGTTGCCTCCACATGCTCCTGCTGAAGAGTCAATCCTAAAGTAATTTTGGACACACTATACTTCTGTTATTCAACCTTACAAATCTTTATACACTGTTTTCAGCTGACAACTTCAGCCACATTGCTCAGGAGATATGATGTTAAAAAAGAGTCACTTATGATAGCTTTTTTCTAACATATGGCCTCACATTTAAGCACTGCAATCAGAGCGTAGGAACTGTTCACTACTGACCAATTGCTGTCACTCTTTGCCAACAGTGCTACTGTACGGCAGTGTGGAGGGGCATGCGACAAGCACAACCAGTGTTGTAAAACTACTGTAGGCTACCGTAGACTATCACAACTAAGTGTAGACTACAGTAGTTTTCCAAGTAGCCTTGGTCAGTCAAATCTGTAACCAAATTACCTGTATGTTCAGTGTGATGTATGCCTAGTGGGTGATAACTCAAAATCACTTCATTTGTATATGCTATCAGTTTCTAACTAGATTCCCCTTAAAATCAGAAGAGCTTAACTGCCTAGAAAGTGTAATCTACGGAACATTTTTGTTCTGCATAGTTATCTTCCTATCTGTCACTTAAAAGTATACAGTATTTATAGCAAAATTGAAATTATCAGTGTTTACTTCAGGTTTTATAAGAAAATTCTTGATTGTAATGTGAAACAGAGGGACTTTGTAGTAAAAGTAATAACAAAAGACATATGTATCATATAGCACTAGAAAACGCAATCTCCCCCCCCCCCCCCCCCCCCCCAAAAAAAAGGGCCGCAAAATAAAGACATGTCAAACATCCCTTCAATACTTCATTGAGCTTATATAAAAAATGTTTGTGTTATTCATAAACAGCTTTTGAAACTATCAAAACAACAGGAAACTCTTGCCTATCATCATGACGATGAACTTCAGTTAAGTACAAAAAATGGCTCTGAGCACTATGGGACTTAACATCTGTGGTCATCAGTCCCCTAGAACTTAGAACTACTTAAACCTAACTAACCTAAGGACATCACACACATCCATGCCCGAGGCAGGACTCGAATCTGCGACCGTAACGGTCACGTGGTTCCAGACTGAAGCGCCTAGAACCGCACGGCCACACCGGCCGGCAGTTAAGTACAAAATAACAACAATAATTATATAGATTTTTTTGTGTTTGTGCATATTAAGCCTAGACAGAGTTCAGTGGAACAAGCTGATGGATATTTTGAAGAGGAAAGGAGTAGATTGGACAAAGAGACGACTGATACAGAATCTATATTTACACCAGAAAGTAAGGATAAGTATAGGAAATGAAATGTCAGAAGAAAGCAGCATTGGACGAGGTGTTAGACAAGGTTGTTGCCTTTCCCCACCGCTGTTTAATGTATATCTTGAAGAGATTATTATGAAAGGCTTAGATGGGAAAAGAGGAATATGTATTGGTGGAAAGAGAATAGAATGTATAACATTTGCTGAAGACATGGTATTAGTGGCAGAAAGTGAGCGGACAGTGAATAACATGCTGAAAGATCTGAATGAAGCTTGTGTGGAATATGGGATGCAAATAAACACAGCAAAAACAAAGAGTATGGTTATCAGTACAAGAAGCAGACGGTCCAATATTAAAATAGGACAATCTACCATTAGCTAAGTAAGTGCATTTAAATATCCTGGAAGCACAATAACTGAAGACTTGAGATGTCACCAGGAGGTGAAACCTTGAATTGCCATAGCGAATGAGGCATTCAACAGAAAGATGAGACTCTTATGTGGAAAATTAGATAAAGGACTAAGGAAAAGGCTTGGCAAATGTTTTGTCTGGAGTGCGGCACTATATGGGGCCACACACCGTCAGGTGGCTTGCGGAGTATGGATGTAGATGTAAAAACATGGACGCTGAGACAGGAGGATGAAAAAAGGTTAGAAGCATTTGAGATGTGGATGTGGAGGAGAATGCAGAGAATAAGCTGGATGGAAAGAGTGAGTAATGAAAGAATATTGGAAAGGGTTGGTGAGAGAAGATGTCTGCTGAAGGTTGTAAGAGAAAGGAAAAAGAACTGGTTGGGACAATCACTGAGAATGGAGTGCTTGCTAGCAGATGCTTTGGAAGGATTGGTTTGTGGGAGAAGACTGAGAGGAAGAAGGAGATACAAGATGATAGACGACATAAAGGGAAGAGGAAATTATGCAGACCTAAAGCGGATGACAGAAGACCGGACAGCCTGGAGAACTACCATGTGAAAACCTGCCTTTTGGCAGAACACTGATGATGATGATGATGATGCCCATATTAATTACACTTGCATCAAAAGTAATTGCTTTGGTGACATAAAAGAGCAGAAGTTGTGCTATCAACAAATTTTTACTAATTATAAAATGTACTTTGTATTTTGTAAGGGTATAAAATACACAGTGGACTAAAACTGAACGATATGTGATTATAATTATGTGCAAAATAAACAAAAAACAAAGAGAAGTCACCTTCTTCCAGTTTCTCTCTCACACATTCATTTATGCTTTTCCCTACTAATACTAACAGTAATCCTACCATTTACTACGCCATTTACAAACTGTACCAAAATACCGAACAGTAGAGTTGGCAGAGTGGAACTTCATGAACTACGTTCACCCAGACATTAATGTCAGATAGCAAACACCCCTGTGTTGTTCTCTGAGATCTCGATCACACCATCTTAGCATACATTTACAAAGGGAAATTTTTGGTAGTATCAGCAATATAATCTCGATCCTCTAAGTCAGTCATCCTCAAAGTGGGATGTGCGTCCCACTCTTACGCGTGACGCATAGAGTAATAGAGGGGGCGGTGCCAGCTTTCAGTGAAATATTTATACAGTGGAACCTCACTCAACAAGCAACTCCCAAAAAGCACAATTTGCAAAATGATCAAAACAAATTGTAAACAAGTGACTCACTTAATGAGCAATGTTTCACATAACGAGTGACGATGATTTAGTGTGACGTCACCAGCCCTTCGTACATGGTGGGGAAAATGTTAAACAACATGAACACCTTTCATTGTTGGCAGTGGAATACGAACAATGTCTTTAGTATGTACTGCAGTCTGGGTTCAGCGTTCTTTCTGCTACCATTTTTGTGCAGCTTGTCATCCAGTCCAGCCCACTTGGGCTCAGATTTTGGATGAAAAATGACTTATAATACTGTGCTACTTGGCCGACATTTTTGAGAAACTGAATGATCTTAATGTATCACTTTAAGGCCAAAATAGTAATATCATCTTTCTAAACAAGAAAGAGGAAACTTGGACAGAAGCAGAAGGATACCAGTGAGATATTTTCTTGTCTGAATGATTTCGTGGAAGGAAATAGGAAATAAGTCAGATGTAGGTAAAAGTAATAGAATTGGCATACTATATCTCGAAAACCTTCGCCAACAATTCAAGAATAAATTTCCAGAACCTTCAATCTGTTCAATATGATCCACTTAGCAACAGTAGAACAGGAGGAGCTAATAGAACTCCCAAGTGACAGAACACTTCAAACTGAGTTTAAATTGAAGTCTTGTGAAAATATTTCGGTGCAGACTCGGAATGACTATCCCACTTTAGCAAGAAGAGCAGCAGACATATTATTACACTTTGCATCAAATTACTGGCATTAATCAAGATGAAACAATGGTCTCAACTGCAGCTGGGAGGGTATCTGTGAGTTACTGTTTCAAAGATCCAACCACAAATGGGTCTGCCTTCTTCTTATGAAGAAGCACACACAGCACAATAAATGTGCAGATGGCAAAAAAATTCAAATTTTAACAGTGTGCATTTTTGCTATAATTTATTTCCTTTTTGAATGATCAGTTTGAATATAACAGTTTTCAAATTGGCATTTAAATGCTGAATATTGTTCTATCACTATTTGCACATCAAGTATTAAAACTTTCTAAATGAATTAAATTGTAGATGGAAACAGTTAAATTTCAACAAACTAATGAACTTGTAAAGAAAGTAGAAAAGCACATATATTTGCTCAATTCCAATAACTGCACTCATTGCTGTGGTCATTTCTAGCCTAGTTGTATTTGTCATCTTGTACCATCTTTCAATAACACAAATTTATGACAATTAAAAAAGAAGTTTACCTTTGATGTGCTCAAATTATACTTATTATTATTATTATTATTATTATTATTATTATTATTGTAGTTGCAATAATTGGACAGAAGTAAATAGATTTCACAGGTTGTTTTTGTTTCAGGTATTAGAAGTGCTGAAGAAGGAAAGAAAAACAAGGAGAGGGGGGGGGGCGGTTTAAATTTATTTATTTATATTTCAGAATGGGAGCATGATGGAAAAAGTATGAGAACCCCTGCTCTAGGTCATGTTCAGTCAGACATGCGGAATGCTCAACTTTGGAAGCAAAAACAAACATTATTACCCAGTGAGAACTGAAATGACAATCATGACTGTATACATGCACATTAAGTTTTAAAGCCAGGGAAAATATTTTTGAATTAATCAACATTTTGATTCACAACAGCCAGGTTCTCTACTGCAGAGCCAAAAAGACTGGTACACCTGCCTAATATTGTATAGGGCCCCCGCGAGCAAGCAGAAGTGCCGCAACATGACGTGGCATGGGCTTGACTAATAATGGGTGAAGTAGTGCGAGAGTGAACTGACACCATGAATCCTGCACGGCTGTCCATAAATCCACAAGAGTATGAGGGGGTGGATATCTCTTCTGAACAACACATTGCAAGGCATCCCAGATATGCTCAATAATGTTCACGTCTGGGGAATTTGGTGGCCAGCAGAAGTGTTTAGACTCAGAAGAGTGTTCCTGGAGCCACTCTGAAGCAATTCTAGATGTGTAGGGTGTCACATTGTCCTGCTGAAATTGCGCAAGTCTATCAGAATGCACAATGGACAAGAATGGATGCAGGTGATCAGACAGGATGCTTATGTACATTTCACCAGTCAGAGTCGTATCTAGATGTAACAGCAGTCCCATATCACTCCAACTGCACACACCCCACACCATTACACAGCCTCCACCAGTTTGAACAGTCCCCTGCTGGGGTCCATGGATACATGAGGTTGTCACCATACCCATACATGTCTGTCCCCTTGATACAATTTGAAATGAGACTCATCCTACCAGGCAACATGTTTCCAGTCATCAACAGTCCAATGTCGATGTTGATAGACCCAGGCAAGGTGTAAAGCTTTGTGTCATGCAGTCATCCAGTGTACACGAGTGGGCCATCGGCTCTGAATGCCCATATCGATGATATTTCATTGAATGGGTCGTACGCTGACACTTGTTGATGGTCCAGCATTGAAATATGCAGCAACTTGTGGAAAGGTTGCACTTTTGTCATGCTGAACTATTCTCTTCTGTTGTCGTTGGTCTCGTTCTTGCAGGATCTTTTCCCGACTGCAGCGATGTCAGAGATTTGATGTTTTACTGGGTTCCTGATATTCAAAATACACTTATGAAATTGTTGTACGAGAAAATCCCCACCTCCTCGCTACCTCAGAGAAGCTGTGTCCCATTGCTTGTGTGCCGACTAACACCACATTTAAACTCACTTATATCTTGATAACCTGCCATTTTAGCAGCAGTAACCGATCTAACAACTGCACCAAACACTTGTTGTCTTATGTAGGCATTGCCGACTGCAGTGCTGTATTCTGCCAGTTTATGTATCTCTGGATTTGAATACACATGTCTACATCAATTGCTTTGGCACTTCAGTGTATTTTCAGTATGAAGGCACTACAAAACTGACATCACTGTTCTGATCCACATTTAGATCCTCACCCTTCCTAACTGCCCTTCTCTCAGTGTTTTAAATTGGAATTATCCAAAATTAGTTATACTCTGTACCTTGGGACAAAATATCTCTGTGGGTTTACTATGTGCCATCTTTACCAATTCTGTCCTTTTCACCTTTCCTCCTGTCTCTTTTTGTCATGTCCTCACAGTATCTTGAACAATTGTTCTCATCAGGTATTTCAAGTTGTTGTTGTTTTTTTTTTTCTTTTCTTTTTTTTTTTTTCTTTTTTTTTTTTTTTTTTTTTTTTTTTTTTTTTTTTTACAGGGTGTAAGAAAAAGGGCAAACTTCACGAGCAGGTTCCTTATACAGATAAGTAAAAAAAAAGTCTTCTAAACAAGGGGTCTAAATGTATACTTTACGAGCTTTGAGCATTTGTTCATCTTCGCTAGTGTGAAACAGATCTCTTTTACTGAAGAAGTGTTCATAGCTCTCAAAGTATGCATTTTAGAGCCTTTGTTTACTAGACTTTCGTCTTGTTCTGGTGAAAGGAACTGGTCCCTGAAGTCTGTGTTTTTTTTGGAACACCTTGTATATTCAGTGTGTTCCCTTTTGAGATATTATTCTTATCCTCTCTTCTCTCTCTACTCTAACATAACGACCGATTAATCTGGAGATGACTATGACTCATTCATTACGCGCAGCCTTTTCTGGTCTCCAAATTTTAGACTTTTCTTTGATACAAGTTACAAGTAAAATATCCTTCATTCTGGTACAGAGGCGGTAATGCTATACAGTATCAGGTGTAAACACACTAAAATGAACATTATTACAACAAGTTAATGATTTGTTACTCGCATCACATTTTCTTTGATACAAGTTACAAGTAAAATATCCTTCATTCTGGTTTCAGCATTTTCCAACTTGCCATTTCCCAATATATTAATGTGAGATAGCCAAGATTAAATAACGAAGGCTAAAACATTGATTGCGTAGAACGTATCACCTCAACAAGCAGTATGAAAATGGTTGCTTGCAACAACTATCTTTCACCTTAATATTTTATACCCAGCAGCATTGAATTTGCTGTAAAGTGGGCTGCTGTTGATTACCTTCCCAATTCTACCCCTTTGCCCTTGTTGTTGGCAATATAACATAACAATATTCAACACTTGTGTCATCACAGCCAACCTTAAACTATTTCACCCCATACCAAGAGAAACAATTATTAAATTACAGCATCTAGTATGCTTAAGAGAAATAATACTTAATTTTATTCTATGTAATGCAACAGCGTATGAACTTTGTAACTATTATCAAGATAAATAAATAAACTTAATAATGTTAAAATACTATATAAAGACTTGTACTAGTGTGAAAAGCTCTCTTGTCTGTTGCTCTTGGGTTCTGGTCTCTCCTGTCTTGCACTCTTGCTATCTTACTCGCACTTGTTATCTTATGCTATTACCTCTGTTATCGTTACAAATACGGGATTGTCACTGTGCTGTACCAGTCACGTAAGTGTCGTAAAACCTGTTTTATATTTTTAAAAATCTAAATAATATTTTCAAACAATGGAAAATCCAGGATGGAATGTAACAATATGAGAGAAGGAAAGTTGCTACTCACCATATAGTGGAGGTGCTGAGTCGCGATAGGCACAATAAAAAGATTCACACAATCATAGCTTTCGGCCATTAAGGCCTTTGCCAGCAGTACACACACACACACACACACACACACACACACACACACACACGAAAGCGCAACTTGCACACACATCTGCAGTCTCAGAAAGCAGTGTAGTTTCAGCTCTCTGAGGCAGCAGATGTGTGTGCAAGTTGCACTTGTGTGAGTGTGTGTGTGTGTGTGTGTGTGTGTGTGTGTGTGTGTGTGAGTGTGTGTCTACTGCTGACAAAGGACTTAATGGCTGAAAGCTATGATTGTGTGAATCTTTTTATTGTGCCTATCGCGGCTCAGCACCTCCGCTATATGGTGAGTAGCAACTTTCCTTCTCTCGTATTGTTAAATAATATTTTCTGTGTATACCATGTTATTTAACAACCCTTTCAATTAAAAGTATAAGAAAATAAACTATTTAAATAAGGAGACTTTCGTTTGGTTCATGATCTTTTTACAAGTCATTCTTTGTGTCATTTCCACTTACCTGTGACACTCGTTAGAACCTGCTATGATATTTATTTTTCAAAGTCCAATAACCTTTCTGGATAATGTGTTCTTATAGTATTGCTGCCAACCACAGGATTTCCAATCGATCATTTACGTAATTTCAAATTTCCCTATTATTAAATTTGAAAGTTCAACTTGAGATTACTTCAAAACAGAGGCGGTAATGCTATACAGTATCAGGTATAAACACACTAAAATGAACATTACTACAACAAGTTAATGATTTGTTAGTCACATCACATTGTTGTTATCCGTTTACTCTGTTCTGCTGCAATTTTTTTTAACCAGTTCACTTTCATTGATAGATTCAGATTGGCTCCCAATTTTTTTCTTTATATTTCAATACTAGTAGATAAATAAAATCCTTATTCCAACAGTTGATTCATCTGTCATCTTTCTTATGGGACAATGAAGTTGCTGGTGTCTATCACACATCAATATTTTCCATCACATATCAATTTTTTCTATCTTTCTTTTCTCTTTAAATTGCTACTTTTTGTTTTGTTTAGAGAGAACCACTGGTAAGAAAATAACAAGATTTTTGAAATGTGAGGTGATTACAAGGTTGTCATTCTATATGACAATTCAGTTCTCCATATCTAAAAACAGCAAAAATTATTACGTCTTCATGATTTGGCCTACACCGAACAGTTAAACTTGGAAAAAAGCCAAACATTCAATTACATAAAATAAATTTTAAGATGAAACTTTGACATTTCTGACCAGGCAACAATCTAAAGAGTTTTTATTTCTAAATTCACAGCTAGCAAATTATAATCAAAATGATAAAGTCATATGTTTCTTAGTTTCATCAGAGTGTTAAATATAAATTTACCATTTAAATTTTAAATTTAAATATTACCTTTATTTCACTAATTCGATCCCTTTCAGCAGCTGATGCTATTAGCACCCTCTCCGACACTGAACCAGCCTGTTCCAGTGGTCGCTGTGCCAGGACCTGGGTTTCTTCAGCACTTAAGCGAATAACTGATGCTCTCTGTCGACCTCTTAGAACACGTTCTCCATTTCCCCTGCCTGCTCTTTCACTTGCTGTATGCGTTCTTAAATGCCGGCGCATATGTGCAGCAGAATGAAATTGCATGTCGCAGACACTGCACTGGAAAGGCCTACAAAAATTAACTAAATTAACTATATGAAGATAACAGAGTAATCTTTATACATAAGAAAATAGGAACATCAAACCAACAGTAATAGTAGGAACGCATGACTGCACACAATTTGAATTTAGAACCGTTGGCTTACTTTTGTTGTTTATAGCAATCATATATAATGCATTGAGTGTTATCAGAAAATTAACAAGACAATGTCTTAATAAAAGGCCAGTTGTACAAGCAGCAGCTCAATTATAATTTTCTCATCATCTGTAGACACTGTTAAATTCAGCCTCTGACATTTTGTGCTTGCTTTATTATCTTCGACTCCTACAGCAGAGGGGTATTTCTCCCATTGGTACTGAAGGTTTTTGCAAGTTATTATGATTGGAAAATTTCTTATTCAGTATGACATGTGACTCACCCATCTGCTGTGACTTTCTTGACACTACCCAAATCGACCTTTTCTTTTGCGATTACGTAAGGAACCGTACATATCTTACAAATGTGGAACATCATTCCTTTTGTGCTTCTTTTATGTCAGCAATAATAACTACTACAGAAATGATGGTCAGATCCTGCAGGTAGTGTCATCACTTCTGTCTCTATGCTGTTCATTTTTGGAACACAACCTACGACCAGCTTAGAGACCGAAGTGATGACACTTTCTGCAGCACCTGGCCATCATTATGCAGGACAATGCTCAAGCACGTACAGTGCAAGCTGTTACTGATTTGTTTGACTGATGGGGCTGCTAAGTGCCACACTCCCCTGACTTAAGCCTACTTGAATTCAACTTGATTTCTAAACTGAAGGAAACACTTCACGGCATTCACTTCAGAACTGCTACAAATTCGTCGGGCAATAGACCGCGTCGCTCAAACTGTCAACACAACTGGCACTGCTAAGAGTATCCTACGACTTCCACATTGCTGGCAATGGGTTATACACAATGCTGGTGACCACTTTGAAGGTCAGTAAAACTATGAAACATGTATCTATTATGTACTAACTGTAAATAAATAGTTGCCACTATTAAAGTTCCAACCCTTGTATAGTGGAAGGAGAGAAGGTAACAATTCATCATATAGCTGATGCGTGAAGTAGTCAATAGGCACATAAACATGACTGCCAAGTTTTTTGAAAAATCCTCCTCCAAAACTAACATCACCTGTATGACTACATTGTCCCATCTAATGACATTTGTACCGGCATGTGGCTTTACTGGTGTGAAGGGTTGTATTGGGTGGAGTGGGCAATGTTAGGAATGAGGCACAGATTGGGAGGATGGTTGGAGGAAAGGGTAGATGACGACTATGAGGGAGAGGTAGCATGCACACAGGATAGGATTGTGACTGGTGAACACACTGTGGCATAGACAGGGGATGATGTGTGTGGTGCACAATAACGCAGTGGAGTGGCTAGAGAGGGGAGATAGAAGAGAGGAACGGCACACCCCACTAGGAAAGGAGTGAGTGTAGATTGTATGAAGTAGTAGTGGTGGTGGTGGTGGTGGGGGGGCATGGGGACAGAAGTGGAGGAGTGGATCCCGATAATAGGGAATGCAAAGCAGCCATTAAATACCAGCTTTTTTTGCTCAGCAGTGTGTTCCACCATAGTGTGGTTAATACTGATCGTCGCCACAGTATGGTGGTAGCCATTCATTTGATTGGAGACACTTGGTTGGTGGCCATAACACCCCCCCCCCACCCCCACCACAACAGACACAAAAAGCATGCAGAAGTGACTAGAATGGGATGTGCTGAATGAGTGCCTGTGACAGGTTTTGCAGCTGGATGTTTCACAGGCTTATGGCCATGTGGAAAGGGGTTGGGGGTAGGTGTAGCATAGGGAAGGATCAGGATATTTTGTAGATTGACTGGGGAGTGAAGCACCACTTTGGGAGGTGTGGGAAGTTTTGTGGGGGGAATGTCCCTCGTTTCCAGTAATGGTAAGTATCTGAACCTCTGATGAATTATATGGTTAAGTTATTGCAGGTCTGGGGAGATACTGGATGTTTAGGGGGGCTGGGGTGAGAAGCTTCTTTGCAGCAGTTGTGTCATTCATGGATGGCCAGACTATGTGAGAGTGATCTCTTAGTGTGGAAGTAATGGCTGCTATAAAAAAATAGAGGTACAGTTTATGGTATGTGGACGTGATACAGATGGAGGTTTTTATGGAATCACCAGAGGAGAACCAGGGGAAGTGGTGGATTGGCGGTGGTCAGGTTTTGGAGTAAAAAGGGTAGTGTCTTGGCCATGGTTCCATATCAAAGATATCAACAACAAACCTGAACCAGAGAAGTAGATTGGGATTTTGGGTAACTAGGAAGCTTTCCTCTGAAAAGACCCTAAATAGGTTGGTGTTGGTATACGACAGTGCCATGTGGGTGTTTGTGGATTTGTTTGCATATCTCCCCCTGTTTTGAAGGCACAACCTTGTGAGTGAGTACACCCACCAATAAGGTGTGCACCCCTGTTTTGAAGGCACAACCTTGTAAGTGAGTATAACCACCAACAAGGTGTGCACCCAGCTGATTGACCACCACCAAACTCTGGCCGACATAGTGGCTGAACACACTGCTAAGCACAACATACTCAGCTTCAACGTCTGCTTCACAAACTATACCATTTGGATCCTTCCCTCCCAGTTTCTTTTCTGAATTATGTAGGTGGGACTTGCTTTTACAATATATCTGCAAGTCTTCTGGCCTCAATCTTGTTTAGCCACTGTAGGTCGCCATCCTCCACACCCGTCCCCATGCCCTCCATTTCACTAATTCTACACTCGCACCATCTCCTCCACAGTCTCCATCTTCCTATGTTCTACTCCCCCTCCCAATTCACATCATTGAGTGTCATGCACAACTCCCCCTGCCAGTGCCAGAGTGAGCTAATCAGTGCCACATTCGCCTCATGTACTTCTATCTATCATTCCCATCTGTCAGCCACTATTTTCCCCAAACCTCTAACACACACTGTGTATCCTTCCTCTTCTCATCCACTTCACTCCATACAACCCCATACTCCAGTTGATCTACAGTGTAGATGTAATACAGTTGCACAGATGTAGTCTGTTGGTTATGAAGGAGGATTCATCCTGAAGTTTGCAATGTTCTCAGTTTTGTACATTCGTAGACTTCCACAGCTGGTGGAAGTTCTTAGTATTAGACTGTGTCATTATAAAATCCTAAAGCAACTGAATGTCTGATGTTTTGACAAACTTTGCAGCAGTCCTCTCCACGGCAGTTAACTGCCCTAAAGAGGACAGCTGCAGAGTTGATCACAACATTGGCAATTCAGTTGCTGTGTGTTGCTTGATGGGCACGTCAATTAAATATCTAGGCATAATACTGCATAATGGTACGAAATAAAGTGAGCATGTAATGGCTGTACTAGGGAAGGCCAATGGTTGACCTCGGTTTATTGGGAGAATTTTAGGAAAGCAGATAAAAATTCACTTGATGCCCTCCTGAGAGAGAACTTTCACTCCTTCCAATTTAACAACGTACCAGTAAGTGTAGACCAGATGTGGCTAGAGTTCAAGCAAGTAGTATCGACAGCAGTTGAGAGATTTATACCAAATAAATTAATGAATGACAGAGCTGATCTCCCTTGGTACACAGCATGAGTCAGAATACTGTTGCAGAAACAACAAAAAATGCATGCAAAATTTAAACAAGTGCAAAATCTTCGAGACTGGCGATCTTTCACAGAAGCTTGAAATTTGGAGCGGACTTTGATGTGAGGTGCTTAAAATAGTTTCCACAACAAAACTTTGTCCCAAAACCTGGCAGAAAATTCTGAGAGATTCTAGGTGTATGTAAAGTATGCTAGTGGCAAGACACAATCAATGCCTTCTCTGTATGAGAGCAATGGAAATATTATCAACAACAGTGCTGCTAAAGCAGAGTTACGAAACACAGCCTTCTGAAATTCATTCACCAAAGATGACGAAGTAAATATTCTAGAATTCAAATCAAGAACAACTGCCAACATGAGTAACTTACAAGTAGATATGCTTGGAGTAGTGAAGAAACTTAAATCACTTAAGAAGAGCAAATCTTCCGGACCAGACTGTGTACCAATTAGGTTCCTTTCGGAGTATGCACCATACTTAACAACCATATACAACAGCTCGCACAGCGAAAGATCTGTACCCAAAGACTCTAAAGCTGCACAGGTCACACCAATATTCAAGAAAGGCAGTATGAGTAATTCACAAAATTACAGGTCCATATTATTAACGTCGATATTTTGGAACATATATCGTGTTCAAGCATCATGCATTGCCTTGAAGCGAACAGTCTATTGACACACAGTGAAGAGGGACTTAACACAACACCATTCTCATGAAACATATCTAGCTCTTTACTCACATGAAGTACTGAGTGCTCTTCACAAGGGATTCCATATTTCTAGATTCCTTGAAGGCTTTTGACACTGTACCTTGTAAACGACTTGTAATCAAATTGCGAGCTTATGGAATATTGTCTCAGTCATTTGACTGGATTCATCATATCCTGTTACAGATTTCACAGTTTGTAGTAACTGACATAAAGTCATCAAGTAAAACAGAAGTGATTTCTGGAATCCCCAAGGTAGTGTTATAAGCTTTCTGCTGTTCCTTACATAGATAAATGATTCAGAAGACAATCCGAGCAGTCATCTTAGCTTGTTTCCAGATGATGCTGTCATTTGTCATCTAGTTAAGTCATCAGAGGATCAAAACAAATCGGAAAACCATTTACAAAAGATACCTGTATGATGCGAAAATTGCCAAATGACCCTAAATAATGAAAAGTATGAGGCCATCCATATGAGTGGTGAAAGGAATACATTAAAGTTCGGTAACATGATAAATCAGTCAAATCTAAAGACAATTAATGAAACTAAATACCCAGGAATTACAATTATGAACAACTTATTGTTACATTCTATCTTGGGTTTTACATTGTTTTGTAATGGAACTGACAAATAGACCTCATTTTGTCATATTATACACTGATTAAAGTTGTGTTAAAAAGCATTTGTTTAAAATGATATTAGGATAGGTGTTATGATCAATAATTGACATTGAAATTGTATGTTCTTTGTCGCTATGGCTGTGATCTTTGGTGAGCAACACGTTTTCGGCCACTTGAGCTCTGGCGCAGTTGAGTGTAGTTGTATTCAAGTTCTGGCAATTAATTTGGTATCTTTTTTTTTGTGGTGGAATGCTGCATCATGATTCTCTTGCACCCAGAGCAGCAAAGCAATCATCGCCTAGACAACATAGACTCAGCAGCATCAACAGAGGAGACATCATGGCCAGCTCTATAAAGTACAATACAGCCATTAGCCACAATGTAAAGGTGTCTTTATGGAGATAACTTTTGCAGCGTAGTAGAGAAGGTCCATGATAGTTTAACTATGAACAACTTAAATGGGAAAGAACACAAAGAAAATTTTACGGGAAAGGCGAACCAATGACTGTGTTTTATTGGCAGAACACTTAGATGACTATTGGCAGAACACTTAGATGACGCAACAGATCCGCTAATGAGACTGCCTACATTACGCTTGTCCATTTTCTTTTGTCATACTGCTGCATGGTGTGGGATGCTTACCAGACAGGATTAATGGAGTACAGCGAGAAAGTTCAAAGAAGGGCAGCACATTTTGTATTATCGAGAAATAGGAGAGATTGTGTCACTAACACGATACAGGATCTGGGATGGATGTCATTAAAACAAAGGCGTTTTTTACTATGGAGAAACCCTCTCATGAAAATTCGATCACCAACTTTCTCCATTGAATGTAAAAATGTTATAGTGATGCTGACCTACACAGGGAGAAACGATGATCATTATAAAATACAGGAAATCAGAGCTTGCATGGAAAGATACAGGTGTTCGTTTTTTCTGCATGCTGTTTGAGATTGGAATTATAGAAAATTAAATAATAGACAACTACTGTGAAGGTGGTTTGATGAACCTTCTGTCAGGCACTTAAGTGCGATTTGCAGAGTATCCATGTAGATGTAGATACAGACATCTGTCAGGACGACCAGGTATATGTAGATACAGACATCTGTCAAGAAGACCAGGTATGTAACACTAGTGCTACACATTCCTGAGTACTGCTCGAGGCTGGATTAAATGAAGTCATTGAAACAATTCCGAGGCGGGCACCTAGATTTGTTACCAGTAGGTTCGATCATCAAACAAGAATTGTGATGCTTCGGAAACTCAAATGGGAATTCCTGAAGGGAAGGCGGTGATCTTTTTGAGGAGCACCACTGACAAAAATTAGAGAACTGGCATCTGAAGCTGACTACAGAACAATTCTACTGCCACCGACAAACATTTAGCATAAGCGCCAAGAAGATAAAGAGAAATTAGGGCTCATACGGAGGCATGTAGACAGTCATTTTTCTCTTGCTCTGTTTGCGAGTGGAACAGAAAAGGAACTGACTATTAATGGCAGAAGGTGGCCTCAGCCATGCACCATACAGTAGTTTGTGGAGTGTGTACGTAGATGCAGATGATAGTGATAGAAATTGGAGTTCCTTGGCCAAGCATTTGGATAAAGTAACATTTTCGGCACTGGTCAGGTGATGCATGAGCCATTTATGTTAGCACAGCTTTGTGGCAGTGGTTGGCACAAAGGAAAGAGTGCAGAATGGTAATCTGAAGGTTGAGGGATCGTGTCTCTATGCAGGAGCTCTACTTTTATTTTCAATTTTTATGTTACTTATTATGCGAATGAACTGAAATTATGCAGAATATACTGTACTTACTAATTTTTCCATAAAAATCAAAGGAAAATATTGGCCTGAGGATTCAGAAAGCAGTCTGTGAGTACGAGGCAAAATATAATTACTTCTTCAAAAGTCTGGGAAGCTTATAACAGCCTCATACAAAAATTGTTTGACTAATATGATGAAAGCATGTAGGAGAACAAATTTAGTGTGTTAATTCTTGGGAGGAACAAACAAATCCACAATTATATGACAAAATTATTAAAGATTAGAAGGATTTCCTTCATGCAGTGTGAAAGTGATTCTCCTCGAACTGCACTCCGCTAGTGCAAACTTGTGATGCCTGTTTTTATCGACAGGTAAAGAATTTGATCAAAAAGCTTCAAAACTGCTGTTATCTCAGAGAAAAAGAAATCATATACTCAGGAGACAGTATCAAAATTAATGCCATTGTACATCACCAGGTACACTTACGAATATTTGGTGAAACAATACATTACGTATGGTTTGCTGCCAAACTGTTCTATGACAGCGAACTTTTGTGCAAGCTGTAAAGTAATAAAAGTATCTAATTTTACATTCAAAATTCTCAAATATGGCTTGTATTTCCTTCCTGGTAACTTATTTGCAATCCCAAGTTTTTCCCTGCTTTTCCTTTAATGCCGCTTACAAAAATATTATTAAATACAATACGCTGAGCTTTATTTTGATTTATTTGCAGCACGACATAAAAACTGAAAGTAAGAAAAAAGTTTCCACATAGGGACTGGCTCCAATGACCCTCTCATTACTTTTCTGTATTCTTTCCGCTATGCCATTCTCTGCCTTGAAACTAGAGTAACATGAATCGCTCATGGTTCGCCTGATCCATGCGAATACTATTTCTTTCCAAAATACTTTGCCATCTGGAGCTTCCCCTTCTGTTCCTTTCATTTTCAGCTTAATAGCTAACAGTTTTTGCAAGTAATGTGCTGTTACTTTGTTATAAAGTGAAAGAAGTAGAACACAACAATTCAAATTGTAGTAAATCGCTGAAGTAATGCATTAATTATGACATCTCAGTAATTCATGTGGACACTGACTTACCTCTCCTCTGTATGTTCCATCATGTGCTGGCAAAGTGTTGTATAATCTGGAAAGCGGTAGTTACATACTTGGCACATAAGCTCAGCTCCTTTTGTGTGGCTTTTCATATGGCCCTGAATGATAATGAAAGTGTTAGTAAGAATATGGAGGCTTGAATTAGAAACATCTGAAGTAAATTTTCTTCATTATATCAAGTTAATGAAAGAATGACTAATTATATTTGGTCAACATTTGAATATTGTAAAATGAAGACTTGAAGGTTAAAGTAAAACACAGTAATATATGTGTTAACTTACTCGAAGTGTGCAAAAATTAACATATTTTTTGTTGCATATTAAACATGCATATATTTTTCCGCCTGTATGTGTTCTCATATGCACATTGAGGTAGCTTAATTTCTTGAAAGTTCTGCCACACTGGTTACACCTGAAAAATAATAAGAAGTCATACAGATCACTATAAAAATATTGCCCATTACCCCTCTTAAAGATTAACTGATATTTTCTACCAGTATAGTACTACAAATGCAGCAAAGAAGGCAGAATTAATTAGTAGCTACGAGCCACACTTATGTGGCTCAGATGGATAATAGCACGCCTAACCAAGATCAAGTAACATTCAAGTGGTTTTTTCAACAGACTTTTCTATCCTCCTACAAATCTACATATTAGTAAGTTTAGTGACAATACACAAAAATTTCATTCGGAAAGACAACCTAAAATAAATTCATCACAAAATGCAATGAGAAATGAAGGGAAAAAAATGCATAATTGTGAAATGTAATTAAGTTCAAGGAAACCAAGATGATCTAATCAGAATGCTAACACAATAAACTCATTGAATGTATGAATTATATGGTACAGGAGGAATGCACTTATAAAAATGTTTCTGTATCCAAAATACACAGTAAGATGTATAATTAGAAAAAATGGAAACGGGGCAAGGAGCATAGCAAGACGCACATATAAAGTGGACACACACACACACACACACACACACACACACACACAGGCCAAGAACTGGCCCTATTGCAGGTGGCAAAGGTACAGTAGTTTTCATCTGCACACCTCACGGAAATTACATGACCAACTTAAATCAGAGTACGTGGCAAAGCACCTTATAGTCAATTAGATCTGCTACACAATACTGTCTGCTTCTTATCTTTACATGCGACAAACAGTGAAACTAACTATGCAAACTGCCAAGAGCCTGAGAGTGAGGGATTCACACATCCTCCAGGTAGTGATAGTTATGGCCCAGATGAAACACTATGGCATAACAGTGATTGCTGATACGAGTAACATATCTAATGTATGCATGCGATGCAGAACATCTACTACACATTTCCTAAATAAGGAGAATGGAAACACCTTCCAAGATATCGTTGCAAGTGATACAATCTCAGAGCAGAAAAATTTTACACAATATTCATAAGCTTTATAAAATTATACACAGAATGATTCACTATGAACTACTAAAAATTGTTAAGACAGACTTAACACTTCATAAACCATGAAAAAGTATTTTAAAAGAAATGAGGTATTTCTGCTATACTGTCTCCCTCCGTACTACTGTAACCAAAACCTAATTAAATTGACTTGAAACAAGTAAATAGAACCATTCAAACTCATACCAACAACTTCTCATTAAAAACTTTGAAGGTATTTGCACAAAGATACATAACAGAAGTAACTGTAGAAGACTGGGGTGAAGCACGTGCACAAATTAAAATTACTGAGAGTGAATACCAACAATGTAATGTTTTAGTTGGGAAAGGAACCTGGAAATGTTGTGATACAAGTTGGACGTGACAGTAGTTACTGGGCCACTGATGCTGTCAAATCCAACAACAAATGTGGAAGAAGTTCTAACAGTACGACATCAGAGTGTACTAACACAGGTAATAAAACCATAGTCTAAAACCTTAGGCCTTACTACAGTATTTACGATCAGATACAGTACTCGATAAGAACCATTACTAATTGGGAGTATCTGCAGTGTCTTCCTATTGACAGTGGTGTAATTTATGTCACCAATCACTAGTAACCTTGCTGTCCAGCATTAAAGTTACATAAGTCAAGTAATGAGAGAAATGGCATTCTCTCATCGTCAAAATTTGAAAACTTTTAGTAGCAATTCACGCACAATAAAACAAACATTTATTCACTCTTCATTAAAAAAAATGACATGACACTGCACTCTTGCACTTTTATCATAGTTACTCACAACAGGTGTGTTACGAGAGATTTGTCACAAAGGAAATTTTGTTACATGCACGAACTCCAATAGCTTCGTTAAAAATCTACAAGTTGCAGAATAATTGTAGTGTTGATTATTAATGTAAATGCAGTTAAAAACATACAAATATTTGTGAAGAACTTTAATCTGGCCCAAGTTACTGTTTAGAATCAACAACAAAAATTCAAATAGCCACAATGATAGCAGAAAGAGAATGTGCCACATGAAAAATGCCCCATGTTCTGTACTATAAAGTAACACACTTGGCTTGATTGCCAAAATAATTCTTTTTAATTATCATTTCATGATACCCCATTATTAAATCTATGGAATGCAACATACAATAAAATACAATACTAAAATGCACACATTGCAAAATGCAGCCAAGCCGAGAAACATACCAGTTAAAAATAATACAAACTACCTTACTCCTTCCTACACTAGACCACAACACCATCACTGTCCCAGTGGACATGGGCTCTCTTGCTTAGTACGCAACGCAATGTTTCCAATAGTTGGTGTAAGCGACAATAATGCCTAAGACATCAGGCTAACCGTTGCATGACAACCCTTATTAAAAACATACATGTGTTATTTAACTTACTTCTATATAAAAAGTTGTTAATAAAGGAATCACTTTGTAGCAGCAAAGCCATAACTGCTAGTTTTGGATAGTGTGATGCAGCCTCATATGACTTCTCTCCGAGTGTAAATAAAATTTCATAAACCTGATAAGCTGATTACATTGATCATCAATAACCACCCCAGGCCAAATTATAACTGGAATGGAAAGTGCAACAGAATATTTACCGAGTCACATACATTCAGCATCTAATGCTCTTGTCTCCATCAGGGAAGTTACCACAGTGCCAGATGGAGATCACCAAGTATTATCTGACCCAAGAGTCTTGAGATCACTCTTGATAATTTGATTAAATTTCAAAATACTGAAGTAGGAGCACTTGCAGAATTTATCCAACTGGCCCAGTTTTCCTTATCGTTTAGTGAGAAATTATATCAACAAACGAAAGGCCTTGTTATGGGCAACAGTCTTGTTGGCACAATAGTGAACATATTCATTAATTTATCTGAGAATAAATTCTTCATTTCTTGTCCTGAATTTTCTAAAAAAAAAAAAAAAAAAAAAAAAAAAAAAAAAAAAAATAAATAAATTTTACAGTCTTTTTGTTATGCCTACCTGCAACTCAGCATCTCTGCTACATGGTGAGTTGCAACTATCCTTTTAATAATATTGCTTCGCAGTAGTACCACATTTTTGTGAAAAGGATTTGTGTTATGAGAATTTTGAATCTGTGTCTATTCCAGTCCAGAGTACAGAATATTTTCTGTTTGCATAGTATGTGGTTTATGATGAACACGTATACTGATGAAAATTTCTGTAAATGTGTTGTTATGGTACATGGCACCTTCACCACTGCTTGTTTCTTTTCAAGTGCAAACACCAGCATCCCCATCACTATTGGGGCCATGCATAAAGTCGTGCAACAGCAACCATGGGTGGATTTCTTTAAGACAGTATCCCAGGACTGATGACTCATTTCCTTAAATGTAGTCCGCCTGCTTAGCTGGGTGGTAATGTGCTCGTCTCTCATGCAAGCAGGCCCGGGTTCGATTCCCGGCCGGGTTGAAGGTTTTCTCTGCTCAGGGACTGGGTGTTGTGTTGTCATCATCTTTTCATCCCCATTACAAGTGTGCAAGTCGCACAAAGTGGCGTCGAATGAAATAAGACTTGCACTTGGCGGCCAAACTTCCCCGAATAGGGGCCTCCCGGCCAATGATACCATATGCTCATTTCATTTTTTTCTTAAATGTATCATGCTAGTGAAAAGAGGTTTTTTTAGGATCTTAAGCTCATGTTTACTCCAAGCAGCTTGAAATTTTTTTGAGTTTTCATTGATTTGCTCTTAAATATAACAAGGAAAAATATATTACCAGACAGAGGGTGTCACCAATGGAGGTGGAATAATTGCAATAATGTTGTGTTCCAGAACCCAGCACTTTTCAATTCTTGATGGCTAATAAAATTAATTTGCTGGGCCATTTGGGTGCACAAAGCTTATTAAAATGTCCTTCTGCCCAGTGGAGGTCTCTCAGAAAATTCTAATCCACCACTCTTTTCCATAAATGCATGTGGGTCATTCCATGTCAAAGGAACCAATATTAAAAAGTGACCCATCGCCGTATCTAATGAAATCTGGTGTGAAGGCTCTACATGGTCTTTGATGGTTATATTCCAAATTTTGTTCCAGTATTTTCAGTGGTTGAATTTTTAGGGGCTTTTAGAGAGCCTACTCATCTTCGCATCACGTACGAAGGCTTAAAAAAAGTTCTAGCAAACATTTGGTCATTTGCTTTAATATACATAGACAACTTTTTATGCTGAATTACATCGTCACAAAAATTAGAGATTTAGCCACACCTAAATATAGATACAAGCCTTTACAGTGATTAAAAAATTCATTGTATTATTCTGAGAGCCAAGGTTTGACCGATCCCTGCTACTTTTCATATGAACCAATCACAACAAAACTTCAGAGGACTTTTTCTACCTATGATATCTATGTATGGATCACATTTAATTAACATTGGATGCATAGACGAAAATATACGCATCTGCAAAGTTAGCCGAAATTTTCTGCGTGCAAATTTTAGGGTATTTTTTGGTGGCAATATCTCAACTGTGTCCTGTTCAATCCTTTTTTGTGCAAGAGGTGGAAAGAGCATGCTTTAAGCTTTCAAAGCTACATTGTTTAATTTCTGGATCTTGAATTTTATGAGTAAGAATACCTATCAATACTAGGGAAAATAAATTACTGATAAATACAAAAAAATTAATAAAACTTGAAGTCATAAATACAAAAAAATTAATAAAACTTGAAGTCATAAATAAAAAATGTGTAATTGTAATGTCTTAATAGTATAAGATTTGCCTGTGGTTTATGGACTGTGTGTATACTGATAAGACGTGTTTATGTTATTTTACATTATAGAATATAAATACAATAAAACCTCAGAAAATGCTCTTAAGATTATAAAATCCAGAAGATCATAATGGAACGCTATGTCGCTTTAAAATGTTTTAACCCTACAATACATGGTGGTGCAATATGCATTGTCATTCAGTTTCCATCGAAATTATAAAGCAGCAATACTTCATACGGCTCTATCCTCACAGCAGTGATACATTGCTGAATCACCACTTTCAGTTGTTGCTTTTATTACTGACAATTTTCACAGTGTCAGTCTTCTGTGTGATGTAATCTTTGGTGCGGACATTGTACAATCATGGCGTTGAGTACTGAGTGTTTGAATAATCAATAATTGTTGTTGTAGCTGAAGGTAAGCACGAAAACAATAGGTTTTGATAGGCTAATTTGTATATTTTATATATAACAAGCCTGAATCTACTATGTTTCAAACCAGGATATTCATGAGCTTACAAATTTGCTTGTTATAGGCTGATACACTATTGCATAAAATGAACCAAGAAACCCTTGCATCCTGCTACTTTGGTGGTTCAGATGGAGCTGATTATCGTAAGTCATCACCATTCTATTATGGCGAAAGTCAACTACCATCAGTTACAGAAATGTCGCCAGTGGACAAGGAGTTTCTAAGAAATAGGTCTGGGCTTGATTTAACTGAGGATGCCCAAATTTGTTCACGGCATAATACCTTGTTGATGGCGAAATTTCAATTCCTGCAGAAGACATTTTTCAACCTGTTTGGTAAAGAAAAACATGTAATCAAGAAGGCTTTAACACCAATAATCAATGCAATGTCTGATAGGTTGAAGTTACTGACTAATGAAGTTTTTAAATCTGGTCATAAAATTTGTACCAAATGTAGGCATGAAGTGGCCCAAAAAGAATCACCCACCAGGATAAGTAAGAATCACCCTTTACTGAAGTCATGAACGTTGTTGATGCTTGTTTTACTGCTCATACTTGATCACCACCACTTGGAGAGTCACCATTAAAGCTTCACTGATCAGCAATAGGGATTCAATGGGATACATAAAGTGCACAAGTTCTGAAAGCCCAAGGCAGCATTACTAAGGTAATTGCCACATACGCTGGTGTGAGCCAAGTAGATATTGCTCAAATACAAATGGAAGAGTGCCAAAAGTGTAAAGATATGGGCATCTTAATTGAAGAACTTAAGATTAAGCTCCAAACTTCAAACAATTGCAGTAAAGTTCAAATTTGGACCCTGGCCACAAATAGCTGGACTATTGAAAAAACAGCTGAAGAATTTGCTATTTCAACAAAAATGGTGAAAAATGCTCGGAAACTAATGATGGAATATGGGATTTTGGCAATATCTGCAAACCAAAAAGGGAAAAAGCTCAACGATGAAGTAAAACAAATTGTCCTCACTTTTTTTTTTGAAGATGAGTTTTTCTCGTTTATGCCTGGGCAACAAGGACTGTGTTGCATTAAGAATAAATGGGAGAGATTAACAACCAGGAATGCTTGCTTCTTTGTATCCTGAAAGAAATGTTCATTGCCTATTGGAAGCAATACGGAAATCAACTGAGCTTCTCAAAATTGTGAGCTCAGGCCGAAATGGTGTACAGCAGTCGGTGTATCTGGATCACATTCAGTAGGTGTTTGTGCAATTTATCAAAATGTCAAATTAATATTGACTCCAACAACATCCATCCAAGATGACTACAAATATTTGATGAGAAAAAACTGTATGCAGTTTGGAAACAAAAGACTGTATGCTGCAACGTTGTGAGAAATTTCCAGAAAAAATGAGACTAGAGGCTTTTAAAGAATATGACCCTCAACAAACAATGGAATACAAGCAATGTGTCCATACTGACAGACACATTAGAGATGTGTCAAAGAACTGTTGAAGATTTCATGGAGGCACTGATGTGTCAAAACAAAACTGAAGTGATCTCTTGCAGAAAATGAGTTAATTATATTGATGGATTTTGCTGATAATTATTCATTTGCTGCTCAAAATACCGCGCAAGAATTTCATTGGGAGATTAGGCAGGTCACATTACATCCATTTGTTGTCTCTTTTGGTGGCAAAGAATGTCAGATTATAGCATTTGTATGATAAGCAACTGTTTCCGTCATGATACAATTGCTGTTCAAGCCTTTCAAATAAAGTTAATTAAAAAGAAAGATTGAAAACATTAAGAACATTTATTACTTTAGTGATGGTTCAGCTACTCAACATAAGAATTTCAAAAATTTCATCAATTAGTGTAAACAAAAAGGATTTTGGCATCACTGGTGAATGGAATTTTTTGGAAGAAGCTACGGTCAATTGCTTTGTATGGCACTGGGAGAACAGCAAAAAGACTAGAAGCCCATGCTAGACTGCAGAGGCACTTAGATAACCAAATATCGACACCATATGATTTGTTCAATTTCTTTGATGATAGTGTTCCAGGCATAAAGATTTTTTATGTACCAAAAGAAGAAATTGAAAAGATTCAGCCTATCGAGAAACAAGGAAGTAGCAGAGTTGTTGGTGTTATCACTACTACATATAAGATCCAATAACAGGTGTTGTCTCAGTATCCACCAGAAGATGGCCATCTGGAAACTGCGATTGGTTTCACTAGCAATTGCAATGACTGATGTTTTACAATATAATGCAATGACTGATAGCCACTATGTTACTACTGTAACTTTCTTCAAAGTCATAATTATCAGTGGCTCCTTTTCACGCTCTAATTCTTCCCACATTTTTTAAAGTTCTATTTTTGATCTCTTATTATTATGGCTGTCATTGTTTCTTAAACAGGTTGTTTGAAACTTGCATACTGAATTTCCATACGCACCATATTCCTACGTGCATTTTCAGCAGTTAGAGGCACTGTGGCACGGCCTTCTTGGTAGAAACAACCAATTGCAAAGACTGCCTCAATTCAAATTATATAAAAAAATATGTAGGGTAGGTAGGGATAAAAGTACCCGTGGGGCAAGAGTACACATCAAGCTTTCAGGCCCCAAAGCAGAAGTTCATTATGCAACCACCAGGCAGCACACACATAATCATCTTTTCCTCATTTCTATTCTGGAACCTTGGGGCAGTCGGATGCTTGCAGCTGGTGTTACATGAACTAAGATCTACTTAAAAATTAGATGAATCTGCTCTTAGAACTGGCAGCTCTCAGCTTTCAATATCTGTCTTGATCTACATTGCTTGTATTTGTTATTTGTAGATTGCCGAAAAGAAAATAGCAGAATGGAGTAAAAGTATGCAGCTGTAGTGGGGTAGAAGTTCACAGTGGGCACTTTCACCCAATCACTGTAGTTTGACTTGTGTAGTCCCTTCTAGAGTACTGAAGCATATTTTGTTCTTGTTTATTTACCTTAGGTGCCTCGTTGTTAACCTTAGAGACTTGAAATTATTTTTTCTTTCTGCAGTTTTTATTTGGTTGGATATTGTTTTTTTCAAACAAAGGTATCACTCAAACAGACTTCTAATACAATCACATCTGCCACAAAAGCATTTTTTTTCCAGAAACCGACCAATAACATTTACTCAGCAGCCCATAACAGACCAGCTCTACCACCAACCTGTTGGCATTATCAAAAATGGGAGCCCAATACGGCAAACAGCCAAAGCTATTGGGTTTTCAGAGGCTGCCTTACAAAAACTTTTGAAACTGGCAAAGATAGTACTTGGCTGAAACACACAAAACCTTTTTCATTGGAGGAAGAACAAACAATAGTTCAGCATTACATTTCCCATGATACACTTTTTTTCAACTTTACTCTTAGATCACTGCAACATGTATTTTCAGATCCCCCCCCCCCCCCCCCCCCCCCCCCCCCCCCCCCACACACACACACACAACTTGCTTGTACAGACTTCATCCATGAGTTTATGAAAAGAGAGAAATTGTCCTAAGAATGGACTGAAACACCAGTGAAGTATGCATGACGGAATTTAACAATCTGGAGGTAGTCTTCAAGAAATTTGGGTTTCCTCTTGATCGTATTTACAACATGGACGAGGCAGGTGTTCAAACAATGCCTGACAAGCTCCTTAAACAAGTAATTACAAGAGGGATGAGAAATGTGGGGAAAACAGCGACTGCAGAACAGTGGCTAACAGCCACTATTGCCTGTTCCTTGAATACTGTGAGACACCGTGTCCCATCCTCCTCCATTTTTGCACAGAAGCGATTTGAACCCTTAAGTGATAAATGGGGGTCCAAGGGAATGTGATATGGCTATATCCCATAAAGGCTACATGATAATTATGTTTATTACATGACTTAATCATTTCATATCTCCCACAAAGGCCTGGAGGTAGCTTTGTTTGCCAAAGACAGCCACATACACTTGCTGTTTGCCACCCCATAGCAGCCATAAGACACAGCCACTTGACTGCAACTTTTTCAGGCCTTTCAGGCACTTTATGACACAGTAGATTTGTGGAA
This sequence comes from Schistocerca americana, assembly GCF_021461395.2. Taxonomy (NCBI): domain Eukaryota; kingdom Metazoa; phylum Arthropoda; class Insecta; order Orthoptera; family Acrididae; genus Schistocerca; species Schistocerca americana. The sequence continues at coordinate 245,790,345 of NC_060119.1, read as the reverse complement.
TGTGTGTCATCCCAGGCAGGTCCTGAGCTTGTATAACAGAGCTGAACTGGTGAAAGTGGCATTTTAAAAGGCAGCTACTGCTGAAAATACTGTCTCAGGTTTCAGGGCAACGGGAATTTTTCCTCTCAATCAAAACAAATTTTAAGATGCAGATTTTGTGCCATCAGAAGTGATCAATCCAGATTTTGACAGTCACTTTTACAAGTCTACTGAGCAACACTTCATAGTAATTGGTGGAAATAATAATGATGGTTTACCAAGGAATGAGACAATCAATGTAGAAGATAAGGAGCATGAGGGCAGGAATCACGAAGAGCAAGATCCACAGTTTATTACTTCTGAATCAGGACCTTCAACTGTTACTCCCATTGTGAGATGCCTACTTATCTTTCTGCATCAAACTCTACACCTGCTATCTGCCACGTTAGCTCCTCTCCCAGCATATCCTCCTCTTCTGCCAATCCTACATCTGTTGCACCCTTGATATCACCAGACGGGATAGTTTTGCTTCCAAAACTTGAACTAAAATGGAAAAGCAGGAAGGGCTGTTCATCAGAGTAGTTAAAGAGAACTCTCATAAGGCAATCAGGGGAGATGGAATCTGCCGAAAAGAAGTCATTTGATGACAAGAAGAAAAAGAAAGCCCTTGCTAGACATAACAGAAAGAAGTCTATATTTTTTACTGTTAAAAAAAATTCTTACATTGTCTTCATCAATATCAGAGACAAAGGTTTTTCTGTATAACTGTAGCTGTGATCTGGACATAGATTTTTCAGAGGACGAAGCTGATGGAGGAGATAGTTCTGCTATAAGGACAGGGGAATTCACAGTTGTAAAAGTCCACAGAAAAACTAAAATTTTGTCGCCTTTACCTACTGAAAATGCTTCACCACTTCAATCATTGCTACGATACAAGTGTCTCCCAGGCGTGTCAAGATGTCACTAAACAGACGAGGAACGTTATGTCGAAACTGAAGACATTTGTAAAAAACCACCACCAACAACAACAACAACAACAACACACACCCACTATCAAGACCAATTTATAAATGCTCTGGAAGGTTTGCAAATACAATTAACTTTTCCAACCATCTGTCCAATTTACTGAAATTATCATTCAAATGCATGTTTGGATAGGCAACCACTAATCTTTCCACATTCCCCATTGCTTTTTCATCATGAAAGTATCTTAATTTGAAAATGGTTCTTTTCTGTTACTTTCTGTTGTTCTACAAGAGGAATGTATATTTTGTTTGATTGTCCATTTTAGTTATGTCAGTATTCAAAGTTAGCACAATAATCCTTTTTAGTCAACTAGTTTCAATCTGTGAAACAGAAATGCATAAAAGGCTGTTCCTAATTATTATATAATTATGTTCTTGTGATTTTTTTAAAATAAGGAGTTCCTAATTTATTTTTCCATGTATTTATTTGTGACCCTTTATTTTTTTGTAGTTGGGGGTAAAAGACACACTGCTCTCTCTTCCCCCAGGACTGTGTACTGCTAACCCACAGCATGGGGTAAGAGTACACAAAGTTACTTTTTAGGAAAAAAATTATTACTCCTCTAATAATTACTGGGTGGTACTGAAACTTTTACACAATGTTAGCAAGATGTTGAACTAGGTGTTGCATGCATAATTAATATAATATTGTTGCACATTTCTCTCAAATATTTAGTAAAACCAAGCCCATGTGCTTTTAAGCCCACCTACCCTATGTCATTCTTTCTTTCAAAACAGTTTGAACATTTAAGCGTTTCATTTTATTCAGTGGTGTCATCTGCAGGTGGTGTAGCATTACAAGTGTGGCTCTTTGTTTCGTTTGGGGTGAGGGGAAGAATCCCATTGGTGAATGAAATCGCAATGACTTACCATACTTATCCAATTATAAGATGGGGTTTTCCCCCTTTTCTACATTGTTTAGTAGAGTATATAGGGGTAGTCTTACATTTATAGCAGCCATATTACATTTAGAGATGAAGCTTTGGCTATTGAGGTCACATGCAGATTTACTTTGAAGAATTTGGAAGGGGCGGCAAATGAAACTCTCATTCCAACAGCCTCAAGATTTCCCAATACGCTCAAGTGCTTGATACAGTATCAACATTGCTCGAAAAATCACTGACACTGACTTGTGCAGTGCTAGTGCAAAATACACATGAAAAATTATGAATTAGTCACTACAACAGTCTATTGCTGTGATTAAAATTTGACAATTTTGTGAATCACAGGAGGAAATAACATTAAAGTCACCATCTTACAAACTTTTGTTGTATCTGAACTGATTTGCAATAAATATTCCCATACATGTATTCTGAAGGTGGCAGGTGTAAAACACAGGGAGTGAAAGGCTATTTACAATTTGTACAGAAACCAGATGGCAGTTATAAGAGCCGTGGGGCATGAAAAGGAAGTAGTGATTGAGAAGGGAGTGAGACAGGATTGTAACCCATCCCCTATGTTATTCAATCTGTATATTGAACAAGCAGTAAAGGAAACAAAAGAAAAATTTGGAGTAGAAATTAAAATCTGTGGAGAAAAAATAAAAACATTGAGGTATGCTGTCAACATTGTAACTCTGTCAGAGGCAGCAAAAGGACCCGGAAGAGCAGCTGAATGGAATGGATAGTGTCTTGAAAGGAAGACACAAGACAAACATTAACAAAAGCAAAACAGGGACAATGGAATGTAGTTAATTTAAATCGGGTGATACTGAGGGAATTAGATTAGGAAATGAGACGTTTAAAGTTGTAGATGAGTTTTGCTATTTGGGAACTGATGATGGTCGAAATACAGAGGATATAAAATGTAGACTGGCTATGGCAAGGAAAGCATTTCTGAAAAAGAGAAATTTGTTAATGTTGAATATAGATTTAAGTGTCAGGAAGTCTTTTCTGAAAGTATTTGTATGGAGTGTAGCGATCTATGGAATGAAACATGGATGATAAACAGTGTTGACAAGAAGAGAATAGAAACTTTCCAAATGTGGTGCTACAGAAGAATGCTGAAGATTAGATGAGTAGATCACGTAACTATTGAGGAGGTACTGAATAGACTTGGGGAGAAGAGGAATTTGTGACAACTTCACCAGAAGAAGGGATCGGCTGGTATGACATATTCTGAGGCATCAAGGGATCACCAGTTTAGTACTGGAGGGAAATGTAGAGGGTAAAAATCTTAGAGGGAGGCCAAGAGATGGAAACACCAAGCTGATCCAGAAGGATGTAGGTTGCAGTAGTTATTCAGAGATGAAGAGGCTTGCACAGGATAGAGTAGCATATAGAACTGAATCAAAACCAGTCTCTGGACTGAAGACCAGAACAACAACAAAAAACAACAACATGTATGGATACCACATACAAACATTAATGGTGCTTTTTAAGTAAAGGAAACATTCAAAAACAGAAATATCGTCCTTTAAGAAGCATTGCCTGATTCAGAACCCAGACCAATATTTTATTTGGTTATTAGAGACTGTAATGATTTACTGAGCGGATTGCAACAAGAAATTCAGTCACTGTTCATGTATTAGAATCCCAATTACAAAATGTTACCAGTTTTCAATCAGCATTAGAGCATGATGGTGACATTCAAATAAAACAAGAAAGAAAATTAATCCAGAATGAAATGTCTCAAAGGAAATAAACCATATTAAACTGAGTAATTGTTATAGTGAGGATAAATTACACCAGCAAGACAAATTGCGGGGTAATTACCCATAGACATCACTAGATTGTAGGGACAGTGGAAGTCTGACACTGGGACTGAATCGTAATTGTGATCTTTTCTTTATGTAGTAGTTGTTGTTGTTGTTGTTGTTACATGTGACCAGCACTCTGTGTTTCACAGTTGCTTGAGCTCAGCAATAAGGAAGGGTTGAACGGGGAACACTGACACCAGCTTGGCTGAGAGCTGTTGTCTCATATTTCACTGTAATGATAACCTCAGAAATAGCAAAATATTTGGAAATTTCACAGTGCTATTTAGGATGATGATGATGATGATGATGATGATGATGATGACAGTGATTAAAAATACTGATACCATAGGCTACAGGGTTGGTGAGGGAAAAAAGGCAGGAAACAATAAGGTCTGAAAATTAATGTAAATCATTTCTTTTTGTTCATTTTTTCTCTCCTAGTATTATTAAAATGTAAATAATCAATAAATGGGCGTACATTTAGAATAGGTATAATGGTAACTGTTGGGACATACTGTACGTCAATAAAACAGATTGTAATTCTGATTAGTCAGAATACGTTAAAAATAATTTTTTCTGAAGGTGTCTTCATGTGTAATTTGCACTAAGCCATAAGTATGTATGATTCCTTTTGAATGTAATAAATGCTACTGCTCCTTTCCTATGCACATTTTTAAGATTATCATCTTGATGTTTTATTATTTGGATTGTAATGTACAACTGTTTTTCTAATAAGTTGGTTGACATTTTGACTGTCATGTACTTTTGCCTCTAAACTATTTTTACTGTCATACATTATCTAAATAGGTTGGTTGAAGTTTGTGTACGGAAAATTCCCATATGCACTTCAGCAGCCCCAAGTGCAGCAACTACACCCTCCTCGATAGAAATATGTAACTACAATTACCGACAATTTTTGTAGAGTATCTGTAATGTGTGATCTCTATGTTACTTGTATAATCTGCTATTAATCCATACATAGGCAGTAATTCCGACCAATTTTATTGTGCCCCGCCCCCCCCCCCCTCCTCCCTCCCCCCTCGCACTTCCTTCAAAATTTTATATTCATTGAACTATCTGTAATTTGTTTATGCTATGTAATACTGTATTTCATGTTTTGGATGGAATTTACGTACTGAGTAATTTCAATTTGCATCACTCCCTATCTTAAAAATCTAGCAACTCTTTGGAACGTAGTAGATTTTGCTTCACAACTACAATGTGCGTGCAGGTGTCCGCACACGTAGCCCCCCCCCCCCCCCCCCCCCCCCGTCCCCCACACACACACGTATCATACAACAATTATGCCTGATGTCATAGGCATAACTATCACTTGATGACTTCAGAAGTTAAGTCCCATAGTGCTCAGAGCCATAACTATCACTATTGCCGCCTATTGGCAAAATTGTTCCCCTCGTACCATGTCTAAGTGCCTATGTTTGTTTGGGCACTGATGGTATTATGGAATGGAGAGCGAAGTGACAAGATATTTTGTATTGATTTTAGCAGGTATGTTTCTCATGCCATATATCTGGCAATGGGGTTCTCCTGAAACATTTTTGCAAGCAAGACAAATGTATTACAATTTATTGGCAAAGGTGGTCACAGATCTCCTGAGCGGCTTTTTATCTAAAGTGTCAACAATTTTTTTGTTTTAGCAACAGTGCAGTAAACAAAGTAAATTGTGACTCAAAAAGGTTATACTTATCTTTTTCTACAACAATCCACTACACATACCAAGGAAGACAACTACTGCATTAAGGTGTGCTCGCATTCATGTTAAATGTTTTGGTATTGGTATTTTTTGCTTGATGAGCAGGTTATACCCACAAACTTGTTCCAATATTCAATAATTTAAGCATGTTAACAAAGAACTGTTACTGGTACTGGTCTCTGAAATCCTGTTAGTGGACTTTTATGTTGAAAAACTCACTAGTTTAAACTAAAAAGGCATGAGCCCCATTTCTGTTGCTGCAGCAAACGTACAGCCAATTTTCCCGACACTGCTTATTTCTAAATATCTAGATTTTTTAAAAATTATATGGAATATGAGATACATTAAACATGGGATACTGACAGAAAAAGGTACTTCCACAAGTTTACTGTGGTTTGATACTAAAGATAGAGGTGGAAGCTATAAAATTATACAGGAACGAGAGGAATACTTACTTGTGCTGTTTTTCATCTACTAATAACTGATTGTGGAAGCTGTCACCCAGTAAAGCATAGTTTTCATCAACTACTTCCTCAACGGTAGACTGAGCCTGCTGCACTCGCTCACCGTCCTTTGGTACTTCATTTTTCTTCGAAAGATCTGACTGTGGCAGCATGTTCGACAAAGCTAATGCCAAAGTATCAGGAGCCTGTAACAAAAATAATACTACATACTGCACAAGATTTCGAAAATACTGAAGTAAAACAAGTAAATGAATAGCCATTATCTGACTCCTCAAAAAATAAAGGCAGTCACATTGTATTAACATTCAAATACCTTCATGTCTTAGTGGCAGCAATATGCTGCTTATTTTTGTAATCTGCATCACTAAAATCCCACAAACACCTATGCAAAGCATAGAGATTCAAAAAGTGAATATTTTTCTCCATTCCCCACTCCATATTTCAGTTTGTCTACACTCTACGAACATGCATAACCTCAAAACTCATGAAACTAGTGTTGCCAAAGTTGGAACAAGCTGAAAGTGTTTAGTTTCAGCGCCGAGTTGTGCAAACGCGCGGCACGCATGCGCAGTGGTCAGTAGCGCAGTTGCCTGCAACCTAGTGTCATGTAAACTAGACTGAACATGTAGAATTGCCTGACATCATGTGCAAGTACCCTGCCACAAGGGTATTCACACCTGAGTGTGAGAATATTGGGAGTAATGGATTGAGAGAACTTGATTTATGGCTTTAGAATACGAGAACTCTGTTACTTACGTGATCCTATCTAGCTACAGAAAGTTTGGCTAAATCAATAATGAAATGTATCTTAGAAATTTAACAGTCTCTACTATTTTTTATTTGGGGACAATAAACTGCAAAATTTTAAAAATCGAGTTATAGATTATAACAAAAGGCTACCAGAAGTGCTGCAAAAAAGTGAAGCCCAAACAGAATTACAATTTGGATGTACATTGTATTACAGGGAAGCACAGATGATCTGCGGAAGGCTTTTGATACTATTAAAAGCAATAAAATGCTTTCCATTCTTAGGTAGTGTGGTATCCACTACAGGGGCAGATGTGTGGCCCATTCTCTTCGTGCAAAGCAAACTGAAGTAGTCAGAAATGATAGTATGACACCGTAGGAAGAAAAAATGGAACGGTGTAAGGCAGCGTTACCCACTTTGAGCACTAATAAGTAATTTGGATATAGAAGTGGCAATGAAGGAAATAAAGGGGTAGCTCAATGTGAGGGTTGTTTTTCACTGACAAAAAAATAGCATGATATCATCTGCTGCTGCTATAGCAGTGGCTAGCAAAAGTGAACAGGGAGTGAGTTTAGTGTATAATGAAATGAAATGTGTCATAGTAGACAGTTATAATATACACATAAAAAGAAAACTAAGGTAATGGTGTGTGCATAAGTGCACTTGCTGGATAGCTAAATGTCAAATGTGGACATAACGTTTCAAAGAGATATATGAATTATGAAGTATAATACACACAGAATGAAGGTGCAATAAAGGCACAGTAGCAAGGATTGCACAAAACAAAAGTACTTTCTATAAAAAGAAACAACTACTTACATCCAAAAATACACTCCTGGAAATTGAAATAAGAACACCGTGAATTCATTGTCCCAGAAAGGGGAAACTTTATTGACATATTCCTGGGGTCAGATACATCACATGATCACACTGACAGAACCACAGGCACATAGACACAGGCAACAGAGCATGCACAATGTCGGCACTAGTACAGTGTATATCCACCTTTCGCAGCAATGCAGGCTGCTATTCTCCCATGGAGACGATCGTAGAGATGCTGGATGTAGTCCTGTGGAACGGCTTGCCATGCCATTTCCACCTGGCGCCTCAGTTGGACCAGCGTTCGTGCTGGACGTGCAGACCGCGTGAGACGACGCTTCATCCAGTCCCAAACATGCTCAATGGGGGACAGATCCGGAGATCTTGCTGGCCAGGGTAGTTGACTTACACCTTCTAGAGCACGTTGGGTGGCACGGGATACATGCGGACGTGCATTGTCCTGTTGGAACAGCAAGTTCCCTTGCCGGTCTAGGAATGGTAGAACGATGGGTTCGATGACGGTTTGGATGTACCGTGCACTATTCAGTGTCCCCTCGACGATAACCAGTGGTGTACGGCCAGTGTAGGACATCGCTCCCCACACCATGATGCCGGGTGTTGGCCCTGTGTGCCTCGGTCGTATGCAGTCCTGATTGTGGCGCTCACCTGCACGGCGCCAAACACGCATACGACCATCATTGGCACCAAGGCAGAAGCGACTCTCATCGCTGAAGACGACACGTCTCCATTTGTCCCTCCATTCACGCCTGTCGCGACACCACTGGAGACGGGCTGCACGATGTTGGGGCGTGAGCGGAAGACGGCCTAACAGTGTGCGGGACCGTAGCCCAGCTTCATGGAGACGGTTGCGAATGGTCCTCGCCGATACCCCAGGAGCAACAGTGTCCCTAATTTGCTGGGAAGTGGCGGTGTGGTCCCCTACGGCACTGCATAGGATCCTACGGTCTTGGCGTGCATCCGTGCGTCGCTGCGGTCCGGTCCCAGGTCGACGGGCACGTGCACCTTCCGCCGACCACTGGCGACAACATCGATGTACTGTGGAGACCTCACGCCCCACGTGTTGAGCAATTCGGCGGTACGTCCACCCGGCCTCCCGCATGCCCACTATACGCCCTCGCTCAAAGTCCGTCAACTGCACATACGGTTCACGTCCACACTGTCGCGGCATGCTACCAGTGTTAAAGACTGCGATGGAGCTCCGTATGCCACGGCAAACTGGCTGACACTGACGGCGGCGGTGCACAAATGCTGCGCAGCTAGCGCCATTCGACGGCTAACACCGCGGTTCCTGATGTGTCCGCTGTGCTGTGCTGTGCGTGTGATCATTGCTTGTACAGCCCTCTCGCAGTGTCCGGAGCAAGTATGGCGGGTCTGACACACCGGTGTCAATGTGTTCTTTTTTCAATTTCCAGGAGTGTATAAACCTTGAGATCAGAAAATTGTTAATGAAAAGCTACATGTTAAATACAGCTCTAAATTGATGCAAAACATGAACAGGTTTTAGGTTAGAGGGTCTCAGGGAAATACAAAAAGGACTTCAGTCTCAAAGGGTGCAAGTTGAACAGAGGACGAACTGAGATCTAGGAACCATCAGTATAACAGTTTTAAATTGTCGTAGCAATGTTGGGATAGTACTGGAGTTCCAAGTGCTAATAAAAAGCACTGATGCCGAAATTGTTACAGGAACTGAAAGCTGGCTAAAGCTGGAGATAAATTCAGCTGAAATTTTGGCGAAGGGCCAAATGGTGTTGAGAAAGTATAGCGTAAATATAGTTGGCAATGGTGTGTGTGTTGCTATTAGAAGTAGATTATCTTGTAGCAAAACTGAAGTAGATAGTTGCTCTGAGTTGGTATGGGTAGAGGTCAGTCTTGCCAACAGGAATAAAATAGTAATTGGATTCTTTCACTGAACTCCCAACTCAGATGATACAATTCCTGAAAGGTTCTAAGAAAACTTGAATCTAATTTCGAACACATACCCGATTCAAATAATTACAAGGTGGCGACTTCAATTTACCGTCGATATGATGGTGAAAATACGTGTTTAAATATGGAGGTATGCATGACACATCATCTGAAATTGTGCTAAATGCATTTTCTGAAAATTATTTCGAGCAGTTAGTTCATAAGCCCACTCAAATAGTAAATGGTTGCGAAAACACATTTTATCTCTTACCAACAATAATGTGCCTAAAATGTATACAGGGATTAGTGGACACAGGGTTGACGTAGCGAGACTGACTACGGTAACTCCCCAATTCATCACAAATAAATGAAAAATATATCTATTCACAAAAGCAGATAAAAATTCTGCTTGATGCCTTCATGAGAGACAACACCCACTCCTTCCAAATTAACAATATAAGTGTATACCAAGAAACAGTATCGGCAGCAGTTGAGAGATTTATATCATTAAATTGACAAACAAAAGAGCTAATCACCCACAGCACACACAACAGGTCATGATAGTGTTGCAGAAACAATGAAAAAGGAGGATGGAGGGAGGATTAGTGTTTTAGGGCGCACAAAAACAATGAAAAAAGCGTAGCAAATTTACACGAATGGAAAAGATTGGTGATCTTTTACAATAGTTTGAAATCCAGTGCAGATTTCAATGTGAGAGCTTTTATGTTTTCACGATGTAACTTTGTCTCAAAACCTGGCAGAAAATCCAAAGAGATTCTGGTCGTATGTAAAGTATGATAGCGGCGATGAAGGTTATGGTTGTGTTATTTTTGAACATTAAGTGCCCCTCTGACTTCAGAATGTGCTAGGGGTTAAGTGAAGATGAGGAACTGGGGTTGTGTGTGTGTGTTTTCAGTGTGTAAGCTAGTGCTTGGTGTTTTGCGTACGTGTTATTGGCCCCTAAAGTGGCGCATAAGGCTTACTTTTGTGCACCTGTGAGAAGATTCTACTGGTTCTTGACCTAAATTTTGAATGAGAATATAGGGCGAAGTTTGTGTTGTTTTGTAAAATTTTGTGGATTTAGCCTGAATAAGTGCGTAGATGGTGGGTTGGCCGAAAAGATCTCTTATACGCGTATTGGGGATGTATCTGCCAGCGCCTATGATGACACAAAAAACTTTGTTTTGGAGACGCAGCAGTCTTGTTAGTTCTGTGTCTGACACCATAGATCACACTTTTGAACCATACAGGATGACCTGAAGTATGAGCTGGCACCAGGGGAGGAATTTGGATGGAACGGTTAGTCTGTCTCCTTCCAGAAGGGGATACAACCTACAAAAAAGAACACAGCCTTTGTTTGCTGCAGTGGTGGGATGTTTGTTCCACGTTAGGCGTTGATCGATCTCAATGCCCAGATTTTCACGAAAGTTTCTGACAGTGAATTGGTCTTCAGGCTTCAAGTGTGATTCTGTCAGACATAATACTGATGGAGTGCCAGTATACAAAATCTTCCTAAACAGTTTTTCTTGTTTGGCATTCCAGGTTAAATTTTCATTCTGTTGGACCTATGGAAATCCATAAAAATATGTTACTATCATCATCTGCAATACCCATGACTTTAGTTAGGGCATTAGGCGCAGTATGAAACTTTGTCCAAGTGTCCTTAAATGTGGATAAGTATGCAGAAAGGTTTATTGCTGCATACAGATGCCGCAGATCTCTCAGTTTATTGAGAAACGTGGCCGGTTGAGTGCTAGTGGAAGACTGTGGTTGTTTGTTAACTGTCTCTTCATCCTGGGATGGGGAGCGCTGATGTGTGGGATGGGGAGCGCTGATGTGTGGGGTGGGGTGCGGGGCGGACAGGCGGCAGTGGCCATCAGGATATGGGTAAGCACAGGGACTGTGACTATTGATTGTGGCAAAGCTTGTACTTGTGGGTGTGGCTGAGGCAGCAGAGCTCATGGTCGCTATCACAGCTGCAGTAGTAAACCATGAGGACAACAGCAGGTCATGGCTTGCGTTTGGCTTTCGTTTTGTGGGGCAGCGGCTGTAGTTACACGGATGGCTATCTCCGCAAAATGTGCACTTTGCATGGTTTTTAGTGCACATGCTAGAGAGATGGAGGCCGGCAAATTTGATACACCTGGATGGTTGGCAGTTCTCAGCACTATGAAGGGGCTGCTGGCACTGTTGTCACTGTACAGGGCCTTCACGCTGCTGATGTTTTTCAATAGTGATGTAGCAACACAGCATGTGTTTTATTGCTTACAGTTCTGTATTATTCTCCACTGGTTGTAGCACAGCTTTGAAAGAGACGTGCTTTTTGTGACCCTTTCCAGGTTTTGCTGGATCAGAGCCACATGTTTCTTCTTTAACCTCAATTATTTTGAATTTGCAGAAGATTAGTCTGGCATAATTTCTGCTGGGTTTGTGTTGGGAGAGAGCCCTTTGATCTCCGCCTTGAAAGATGTCTAGCTTTGTTGTGAGATGTGTGTGATGGGGCATGTTGTTCTGTTTAAAACAGTCCTATTAGTTTTCTGCAATTTGGTGGTGCAGAGGCTGAAATTTAACTGATGTGCTCCTGCATGTGGTTTTGTAGCAACCGTTCAGCTTGGGGCAATCTGTTAATAATTTTCATAGTGCCATCTTATTGGCATTGTTAGGTTTCCTCGAACAGCACCAGCCCTACCAAGGACACTAGGCGAGTCTCTGTGTAGCACCACAGGCCCTGACGTAGGAATTTCCCCACTCTCATAGGAGCAAGGAGGATGCCCTATGGCAGTTTCTGATTGGAACATGTTGGTAGCAGAGTAGACAACTTACAACAAAGAAGATTAGACAACTCACAACAAAAGCACCCCCACACCTGCGGGCACCGCACTGCCAGTAGACCAGCAGCGGCTGTACCACAATAGGACCACACCGAAGTCTTCACACAACAATTTTGCTGTGCCGAAGCAAAGCACGCGCTTCCAACAATTCTGCTATGTTGTATATACACGATATACATGAGAAATCTTGCTCCGCTAAAGCAAGTGTAGTATGCTTGAGGTCCAGCAGAACGGTGACCAGCAGCAAAGTGTCCACCCACCCCAAGTCCACTCCCCCAAATCGCTGCAATACAAGATGCAAGATACAATAAATGGCTTCTCCAAGCAATAGCAATGGAAATACTGATGATGACAGTGTTGCCAAAGCACAGTTACTAAACACAGCCTTTCGAAATTATCTCACCAAAGAAGATGAAGTAAATATTCTAGAATTTGAATAAAAAACAGCTGCCAACATGAGTAACTTAGAAGCAGGTATACTCGCAGTGGAGTAGCAAGTTAAATCACTTAATAAAAGCAAGTCTTCTGGTCCAAACTGTATACCAATCAGGTGCCTTTCCAAGTACTGATGCATTAGCTCCATACTTAACAACCATGTACAATTGCCCTTTGGATCCATATTCAAAGACTGGTAAGTTGCACATGTCACACCATTATTCAAGAAAGGCAATAGGAGCAATCCATTAAATTACAAGCCCCTATCACTAGCCAATATGCAGCAGTGTTTTGGAACATATATTGTGTACAGACACTGTGAATTACCTCATGACGAACGTCCATTGACACAGTCTACAAGGAGTCAGAAAACGCCATTCTCATGAAACACAACTAGCTCTTTAGTCACATGAAGTTTTTTAGTACTATCGACAAAGGATTTCAAATTGATTCCCTAATTCTAGATTTCCAGAAGACTTTTACACCATATGTCACAAGTGGATTGAAATCAAATTGCGTGCTTATGGAACATCATCTAGTTGTGTGACTGGGATCATGATTTCCTGTCAGAGATGTCCCAGTACATAGTAATTAACAGAATCATACAGTAAAACAGAACTCATTTCTGGTGATCCCCAAGGTAGTGTTATAGGCCCCTCTGCCATTCCTGATCTACTTAAACAATTTAAGAGATAATCTGAGCAGCCATCTTATTAGGTTGTAATTTATTGTCTAGTAGTCTTCAGAAGAGTGCTGGCATAAGTTGTGGCCAGCACACTGGTCAGCACAGAGGAAGCGCAAAGATTGATAAGCAGGTGCAGGATCAAGCACGCCTATCACAAGAGAGGCCAGAGACATGCCAACAAGCAACACACCACCAACGCTCTCTTGACAGTAAGTATTTAGGCCGCCGCCATTGTTCGGAGGGCCTCACTGACTCACTCATCGAGTCTGGCGTCTGGCAGCTGTCAGTAAAATCGCAGAGCAGGCTTAGTTCACATCACAGGTTACGACAGTACATAGCGACCAGATTTGTGACTATAGCGAGACTGAAGTTTGTAATACCAAGATTACCACTATTGTCTGCAAGAGTACTATTATTGAAGAGCTTGTATTAAAACACAAGGACTCAAGTCCAGTTAAGTAAATTTTCATGTAAATAAAGAACTGTATTAATCCACATGTGCATTTGTGTTGTAGAATGATGATACCGGCACACCCATAATAACATCCTCTTCCTTGCTGTACAAGACTCTGCAGTGGCGACGAAGATAATTCAGTGGCGATTGCAGATAATCAACTTGGCCGAAGATTTTGCTTACTTCTCTTGGGTTTTAACTTGCAGAGGTGATCGTGTTCAAGTGTTTCTATTTGCTAATCTGTAGTTGAGTTCTTGCACGTATTCCAGCAGGGAAGCCATACAACTAATCAAATTTCTCTTTTCGTAGGCTTTGCTTGCTTTTTGATATAATGTGTTTGTGTAAACTATGAATTCCCCGCCTCATCCAACCCCTGCCCCGATGCCTCAGCTGCAGCAGACAGCCATTGCTATAGATCTAACACAAGCTTTCCAGTTTCAGAATCAACAAATTGCAACTTTACTGACGACAATACAACTATTGGCTGCGCAAGCTGCATCGGGCGCACAACCACAGCAGACCAACCAACAAGCCTAACAAGTGCCATCAACCAGTATACGAACATTCCAGTAATTTAACAAAACGGAAGAGGAATGGATTGAATACCTGACTCAATTCCAAGCACATTTTCAAGTACAACATGTTCAAGGTACTGTAAAGTTACAATACTTTCTTTCGATTGTGGGGTCCCCAGTGTTCAGGTTAACAAAAAACTATTTCCAACAGCATCTCCCAATGAACGTCTATGACTAAGTAATTGCTGCATTAACTTAATTCTATGACCAGCAAGCCCAAGTAGCTGCAGCTAGATATCAGTTCTTTCATTTGCAGAAAAATCCGGAACATGTGTACCACCAGTGGTACACTGAATTAATGGGTATGGCTAGGAAGTGTAAATTTAAGTGTAGTTGTGGCAACTTTTACAGTGATTTAATGATACAGGATGCAATAACATTCAATGTCCCAGTTTATAGAATAGGAGAACAGATCTTAAAGTACTCATGCATCACTTCCCCACGTATTGCAAATTTTAGAGCAATATGATTTGGTTGCCATAGTGGCCACTAAGCCTGACCAGGCCCCGATTTGTTGGGTCGAGTCGCCCCTTATTTGCTACTGCCGCAAGCAGCGACGACAACCAGTGCTACACAGCCGCACAGACAGCCACAAAGACATGTAAATATATCTGTGAATTTAATGAACTCTTCCCCTAGATGTTCTGCTCACCATAAAAAGACAGGATTGGCCATCACGTTAATTTACATGTTATGCATGTGGAAAAGAAAAGACCATGTCCAAGCGGTTTGTTTGCAATGGTACAAAAACGCCAGTTTTCCCACTCTCAGAAAATAAAACAGGCTTGTGCACATGCAGTGAACGCTGTGTTTTCAAAACCTACAAGAGGTTCTGACAAAGGTAAGATTAAGGTTGGGCCAACTCCTCGCCTTAGTGCTGTGCAATGACATTCTAACAAACTATATGTCTCATTACGAATTGTTGGCCACTGTGTGAGATTTCAGTTAGACACAGGTGCCTCAGTAATCCTGCTTAATCATGCGACGTACAAACACTTAGGTTCGCCACACCTTTCTTAATCTACCAAGCACCTCACTGCTTACAACAGACAGGAAATTCCAGTGCTTGGATGGTGTAGTTTGCCTGCCAATTACAAATCTCACATCAGAACAATGAATTATACTGTGTTGAAAAAATGGTTCAAATGGCTCTGAGCACTATGGGACTTAACATCTGTGGTCATTAGTCCCCTAGAACTTAGAACTACTTAAACCTAACTAACCTAAGGACATCAAACACATCCATGCCCGAGGCAGGATTCGAACCTGCGACCGTAGCAGTCAGGCGGTTCCAGACTGAAGCGCTTAGAACCGCATGGCCACACAATGGTGCAGCATTTCCGGGAGGTGGAGGGGGGGAATGTGGTGGCATAAGCTATTGCCAGTACAATGGTCGGCAAAGTGGAAGCGAGAAGATCGATAAGTAGGTGTAGGATTAAGCACACCAATCACAAGAGCAGCCAGACAAGCCGACAAGCAACACGCTGCCAATGCCCTCTCCAGAGCAATATTCAGGCTGCCACCACTGACCGGAGGGCCTCACTGCCTCACTCAGAGTCTGGCATCTGTCAGTACAATTGCAGAGTGGGCTCAGTTCAAGTCACAGGTTACGACAGTACATAGTAACCAGATTAGTGACTGTTGTTGTTGTTGTTGTCTTCATTCCTGAGACTGGTTTGATGCAGCTTTCCATGCTACTCTATCCTGTGCAAGCTTCTTCATCTCCCAGTACTTACTGCAGCCTACATCCTTCTGAATCTGCTTAGTGTATTCATCTCTTGGTCTCCCTCTACGATTTTTACCCTCCACGCTGCCCTCCAATACTAAATTGGTGATCCCTCGATGCCTCAGAATATGTCCTACCAACTGGTCCCTTCTTCTTGTCAAGCTGTGCCACAAGCTCCTCTTCTCCCCAATTCTATTCAATACCTCCTCATTAGTTATGTGATCTACCTTTCTAATCTTCAGCATTCTTCTGTAGCACCACATTTCGAAAGCTTCTACTCTCTTCTTGTCCAAACTATTTATCGTCCATGTTTCACTTCCATACATGGCTACACTCCATACAAATACTTTCACAAACGACTTCCTGACACTTAAATCTATACTCCATGTTAACAAATTTCTCTTCTTCAGAAACGCTTTCCTTGCCATTGCCAGTCTACATTTTATATCATCTCTACTTCGACCATCATCAGTTATTTTGCTCCCCAAATAGCAAAACTCCTTTACTACTTTGTGTCCCATTTCCTAATCTAATTCCTTCAGCATCACCCGACTTAATTTGACTACATTCCATTATCCTCGTTTTGCTTTTGTTGATGTTCATCTTGCATCCACCTTTCAAGACACTGTCCATTCCGTTCAACTGCTCTTCCAAGTCTTTCGCTGTCTCTGACAGAATTACAATGTCATCGGCGAACTTCAACGTTTTTATTTCTTCTCCATGGACTTTAATACCTACTCCGAATTTTTCTTTTATTTCCTTTACTGCTTGCTCAATATACAGATTGAATAACATCGGGGAAGGCTACAACCCTGTCTCACTCCCTTCGCAACCACTGCTTCCCTTTCATGCCCCTCGACTCTTATAACTGCCATCTGGTTTCTGTACAAATTTTAAATAGCCTTTCGCTCCCTGTACTTTACCCCTGCCACCTTTAGAATTTGAAAGAGAGTATTCCAGTCCAACATTGTCAAAAGCTTTCTCTAAGTCTACAAATGCTAGAAATGTAGGTTTGCCTTTCCTTAATCTATTTTCTAAGATAAGTCGTAGGGTCAGTATTGCCTCACGTGTTCCAACATTTCTGCGGAGTCCAAACCGATCTTCGCCGAGGTCGGCTTCTATCAGTTTTTGCATTCGTCTGTAAAGAATTTGTGTTAGTATTTTGCAGCTGTGACTTATTAAACTGATAGTTCGGTAATTTTCACATCTGTCAACACCTGCTTTCTTTGGGATTGGAATTATTATATTCTTCTTGAAGTCTGAGGGTATTTCGCCTGTCTCATACATCTTGCTCACCAGATGGTAGAGTTTTGTCAGGACTGGCTCTCCCAAGGCAGTCAGTAGTTCCAATGGAATGTTGTCTACTCCCGAAGCCTTGTTTCGACTCAGGTCTTTCAGTGCTCTGTCAAACTCTTCACGCAGTATCATATCTCCCATTTCATCTTCATCTACATCCTCTTCCATTTCCATAATATTGTCCTCAAGTACATTGCCCTTGTATAGACCCTCTATATACTCCTTCCACCTTTCTGCTTTCCCTTCTTTGCTTAGAACTGGGTTCCCATCTGAGCTCTTGATATTCATATAAGTGGCTCTCTTTTCTCCAAAGGTCTCTTTAATTTTCCTGTAGGCAGTATCTATCTTACCCCTAGTGAGATAAGCCTCTACATCCTTACATTTGTCCTCTAGCCATCCCTGCTTAGCCATTTTGCACTTCCTGTCAATCTCATTTTTGAGACGTTTGTATTCCCTTTTGCCTGCTTCATTTACTGCACTTTTATATTTTCTCCTTTAATCAATTAAATTCAATATTTCTTCTGTTACCCAAGGATTTCTACCAGCCCTCGTCTGTTTACCTACTTGATCCTCTGCTGCCTTCACTACTTCATCCCTCAGAGCTACCCATTCTTCTTCTACTGTATTTCTTTCCCCCATTCCTGTCAATTGTTCCCTTATGCTCTCCCTGAAACTCTCTACAACCTCTGGTTCTTTCAGTTTATCCAGGTCCCATCTCCTTAAATTCCCACCTTTTTGCAGTTTCTTCAGTTTTAATCTACAGTTCATAACCAATAGATTGTGGTCAGAGTCCACATCTGCCCCTGGAAATGTCTTACAATTTAAAACCTGGTTCCTAAATCTCTGTCTTACCATTATATAATCTATCTGATACCTTCTAGTATCTCCAGGATTCTTCCATGTATACAACCTTCTTTTATGATTCTTGAACCAAGTGTTAGCTGTGACTATAGCGAGACTAAAGTTTGTAATAGGAAGATTACCTATACTCCCTGCAAGAAGACTATTACTGATAAGCCTGTACCCCAATACATGGATTATATTCCATTTAAGTAAATGTTCATGGAACCGTATTAATCCACGTGTGCATTTGTGTTTTGGAAAGACAATATTCGTCACCCATAGCAACATTCTCTTTGTTGCGGTACAGGATTCTACAGAGGTGATGAGGATACTACAGTGGCAATGAGGATACCACAAGAAGATCAAAACCAACTGCAAAACTATTTAGAGAAGATATGTGTATGGTGCAAAAATTGGCAATTGACCCTAAATAATAAAGAGTGTGAAGCCATTGACATGGGTGCTAAAAGGAATCTGTTAAACTTCGATAACCTGATAAAATCAATCAAATCTAAAGACCATAAATTCGACTAAATACCTAGGAATTACAATTATGAACAGCTTAAATTGGAAAGAATACATAGAAAATGTTGTGGGGAAGGCAAACCAAAGACTGTTTTATTGGCACAACACTTAGAAGCTGGAACAGCTCTACTAAAGAGACTGCCTACACTACACGTGTTTATTTTCTTTTGTAGTACTGTTGTATGCTGTGGGGTCCTCACGAGATAGGATTAACGGAGTACATTGAAAAAATTCAAAGAAGGGCAGCATTTTTTGTATTATCGAGAAATAAGGGAGACTGTGTTAGGGACATGATACAGGATTTGGGGTGGCCATCATTAGAACAAAGGTGCTTCTCGTTGGGATGGGATCTTATCAAGAAATTTCAATCACCAACTTTGTGCTCTGAATGTGAAAATTATATTGACGCCAATCTTCATAGGGAGAAATGATCATTATAATAAAATAAGGCAAATACGGGCTTCCATGGAAAGACACAGGTGTTCTTTTTTCAGGTTGTATGCATGGACAAGGAAAAAAATTATACTGGCTTTTTCCTGGATGTCCCACTTAAAAATACAATTTTTCAGTGTTAAGTGACAGAATACTTTCTCTCGGAATCATAAAACTTATCTTATGATTAGGGCTTTATATACTAGGGTAGAACTTTCTGGCACTTAAAAAAAATGAACACCCCCCCCCCCCCCAAAAAAAAGAACAAACCCACGCGTATTTTGGACAGATCTTTGATGTGCAGCAGCATTCGCTGCATGTTTTTGTATTACGAAAGTATACATTTTAATTCCACCAAACAAAGCACGTTACTTTCTGAAGCATTGAAATTGAGATTGTAATGCACTTTGGTAAGGCAATCATAGCTGATGTCCTCTCGCCAGTCGATTATAGCAGATATTCAGAGCATAGGACATGTGACGTAGTCCACCAATAGCAACCAACATCACTGTTCAGTAGCGCGAACACACAAATACAAAGAGTTAATGGTTTAAATTAATATACACTCCTGGAAATGGAAAAAAGAACACACTGACACCGGTGTCAGACCCACCATACTTGCTCCGGACACTGCGAGAGGGCTGTACAAGCAATGATCACACGCACGGCACAGCGGACACACCAGGAACCGCGGTGTTGGCCGTCGAATGGCGCTAGCTGCGCAGCATTTGTGCACCGCCGCCGTCAGTGTCAGCCAGTTTGCCGTGGCATACGGAGCTCCATCGCAGTCTTTAACACTGGTAGCATGCCGCGACAGCGTGGACGTGAACCGTATGTGCAGTTGACGGACTTTGAGCGAGGGCGTATAGTGGGCATGCGGGAGGCCGGGTGGACGTACCGCCGAATTGCTCAACACGTGGGGCGTGAGGTCTCCACAGTACATCGATGTTGTCGCCAGTGGTCGGCGGAAGGTGCACGTGCCCGTCGACCTGGGACCGAACCGCAGCGACGCACGGATGCACGCCAAGACCGTAGGATCCTACGCGGTGCCGTAGGGGACCGCACCGCCACTTCCCAGCAAATTAGGGACACTGTTGCTCCTGGGGTATCGGCGAGGACCATTCGCAACCGTCTCCATGAAGCTGGGCTACGGTCCCGCACACCGTTAGGCCGTCTTCCGCTCACGCCCCAACATCGTGCAGCCCGCCTCCAGTGGTGTCACGACAGGCGTGAATGGAGGGACGAATGGAGACGTGTCGTCTTCAGCGATGAGAGTCGCTTCTGCCTTGGTGCCAATGATGGTCGTATGCGTGTTTGGCGCCGTGCAGGTGAGCGCCACAATCAGGACTGCATACGACCGAGGCACACAGGGCCAACACCCGGCATCATGGTGTGGGGAGCGATCTCCTACACTGGCCGTACACCACTGGTGATCGTCGAGGGGACACTGAATAGTGCACGGTACATCCAAACCGTCATCGAACCCATCGTTCTACCATTCCTAGACCGGCAAGGGAACTTGCTATTCCAACAGGACAATGCACGTCCGCATGTATCCCGTGCCACCCAACGTGCTCTAGAAGGTGTAAGTCAACTACCCTGGCCAGCAAGATCACCGGATCTGTCCCCCATTGAGCATGTTTGGGACTGGATGAAGCGTCGTCTCACGCGGTCTGCACGTCCAGCACGAACGCAGGTCCAACTGAGGCGCCAGGTGGAAATGGCATGGCAAGCCGTTCCACAGGACTACATCCAGCATCTCTACGATCATCTCCATGGGAGAATAGCAGCCTGCATTGCTGCGAAAGGTGGATATACACTGTACTAGTGACGACATTGTGCATGCTCTGTTGCCTGTGTCTATGTGCCTGTGGTTCTGTCAGTGTGATCATGTGATGTATCTGACCTCAGGAATGTGTGAATAAAGTTTCCCCTTCCTGGGACAATGAATTCACGGTGTTCTTATTTCAATTTCCAGGAGTGTACATAGTGTAGCTACAAGTAAAGCTAAGCTCTCCCATATAGTATTGGTCATTTTGCACTTTTAACACTTTAATATACATCACGCAAATGTACCAGTAAGATTTTAAACAATACTACTTCTAAGTTGTTGGCCCTCACAGTGTTAGGCTTTAAACGAGAATCAAATGCTCTGTGATTTAAGAAATTCAAAACACATTTGCACACGTAACGTAATTCATATTGCGTAAAATGAAATTTGCTTTGAAAGTAACGCTTTTCAACCACCATTTGCAATATTTTCCTGTGACCTGTTAAAATTCGTTTCAGCAGTTGTCACAGAGTGCCAGAAAATGGCGTTACTGTGTGTGTGTGTGTGTGTGTGTGTGTGTGTGTGTGTGTGTGTGTGTGCAGCTATGACAATGTATGAAGCCACATGTTCCTACCTATATAGCAGTAAGAGGTCTTACATTACATCGTAAATGAAACAGAACACGAGAGGGTACTCCAAGAGCATCGGAATTTTGTAAACCGGACAAGCATTTATTTGAATGATCAAAGGGATAAAACAGAAGCACATTCATTTAACAATGAACATAATGTCACTGTGGAAGCAATTCCAGAAGAAGTGTATAAAGACATTTAAGGTATGAAGAAAAGAAAGGTATACGGAGATTGTGTGGTTCTGTGGTTCAATAAACATCATTAAACCTGAAAGAAAAGTAAAACTGGGAATTTACAAAATTGTATACATAATGAGTCAATAAAATTTTTCTGACTTTGTGACCGCATTGTCACAACCACCGACATTTCGGTCACTGTTGCAAGTGATCTTCTTCAGGGCGTTTCTGTTTATTGCTGAATGAGAAAACTTTGTTTCTTATATACCTGAAGACATGGTTGTTATCTTATTCTGACAGGCTATTAAAGATGAAGGGGAGGGATGTTAGAAGTTCTTTATTGGTCTTTTATTATTTCTTTTTATTGGTGGCAACTCGACATTGTGATTGGTGTTTGAATTACTGTTTGTGATTGGTGGAAAACCAGGTGGCAGTTGTGACGTGGCTTTGTTTTCCTGCTTTCTAGTGCCAGCTGAGGCACGCCAGTACTCTACGTACCTGCGGCCACTGCGATCTCGCATGAGCCTGTGTGTATTGCTTCACATGAGCTGTCGTCCTGAAACGCTGTTTTGCTGGCAGCCAAGACATCAGAAGTCGGTACCCATTCTCTGTTCATGCTGGGGGGGGGGGGGGGGGGGGGTGGGTGTCACTTGGCTATTTCTATTGCTTTTCTAACCTCCCTCCTGAAAGTAAGAGGCTGTTTCACCAGTATGCAAGCTTCACCAAAATCAATCTGTTTGCTGCACTTGTCTTTGCCACCGCTTACTTGGTATGTTGCCTTAGTCAGATATATCTTCTACGTTCAGGTATCCGTGTACTGATGGGTTGCCCCATCTTGCCTACATACACTAATCCACATTCGCACCATTTGGTGAGCCACACAAATTTGTACATTAAGGACTCCATCTATTTTGTAGAATGTTTAAAAGCATATCTTGGCCACAGATCTGATGATTAGCTTCGACGTGAAGTCTTTGTTCATGAATGTACCAGTACAAGACAACGAACATCTTAGAGGAACGCATGGCACCCAATATCTACAAGCTAGTGTGAAACTGTTTAGCAACTACCTATTTCAGATGGAAATGGGAATTATATGAGCAGACAGACAGTGTAGCTATGGGCTCCCCCCTCTTGCCTATTGCACAGGGGCATTTTCGTGGAAGCATTTGAAGAAACAGTGCTCCAGCCTGCACCAGTATGCCAAGAATGTTGGTACCGATATGTTCATCTTACCTTTGTTATCTGGCCACATGGAGAGGAAGAGCAGTGAAATTTCCACCAACACCTCAACAAACAGCACAGCAGAATCCAATTAACTATGGAGATAGAAAAGAATGGGTTGCTGCTCTTCCTCAACTTGGAAGTTCACAGAAAGCCTGAAGGTAAACTGGGCCATAGAGAATACAGGAAGCCAACCAGTACTGACAGGTACCTACATGTCTCCTCTCATCACCACCCTACACAAAAGAAATATGCCCTGCACACTTTAACCAAGTGGGCTCACAGGATCAGCAATAAGGAACATCTAAAGAGTGAACAACAAAACCTCAAGTCCATTTTTGATGCCAATGGTTATGGGATGAAATTAATAGATAAAACTATGCTGACAAAGAATGGAGGCAATAGAGGAGAGCAGAAATAAGAACAGAAAATCACTCTATTACTATATGTTCAAAGTGTTACTGAATGGGTGGGCTAAATTCTCTGCAGAGAAGGCACAAGCCAATTTTACGAAGCAGCAACAGAATAAAATATATTCTTTGAACAATAAAAGATGCAGATGACAAACTACATGCCGCTGTAGTTTGTGAAATCAGGTGCGAATGTGGATAAGTGTATGTAGGCGAGATGGGGAAATCCATGAGCACACGAATATCTGATCACGAAAGGTATATCCAACTAAGAAGACACACCAAGTCAGCAGTGGCACAACACCAGGATGAGTGTAGCAAACAGATTGACTTTGGTGAAGCTCGAATACTGGTGAAACAATCTCTTACTTTCAGGAGGAAGATTAGGGGGGCAACAGAAATAACCAAGTGACACAACAACATGAACAGAGAAGACTGGTATGGACTTCCGATGTCTCGCCTGTCAGCAATAACAGCATTATACGATGACAACTCACATGAAACAATACACACAGGCATCTGGGAGATCACAGTGACTGCTACAAAGCAGGAAAGCAACACCTCGTCAGAACTACCTCCTAGTTTTCCATTTGCCGATTTTCCCCAATCACAAGCAGTAATGCAAACACCAGTCACTAAGTTGGGTTTCCAGCAATGAAAAGAAATAGTACAAACACCAATAAAGAACTTCTAACATCCTGCCTCTTCATCCTTAACAGCCTACCAGAATTGGATAACAGCCACATCTGCAGGTATATAGGGAACAAACTTTTCTCACTCAGCAGTAATCAAGAACACCCTGAAAAAGATCACTTACAACACTGACTGAAACACCAGTAGTTTTGCATAATGACAATGTGGTCACAAACCCAGAAAAATATTATTGATTGTGACAATGGCCACAGAAGCCTGTGTTTATATACACACAATGTTTATGCCTGGATGCCAATTCCCCAAATTTGGTAAAATGTTGGATTTACTCTACTCCACACAAAGAGTAGTCAGATAATTAACAAAATAGTATAGATACATCGGCCTTCTCTCCATAAGGTACAATATATACATTAAATTATCATAAACCTCATATAAAGACACATTTTAATCAGGCAGCTTCAGAAGTGGATATAGTTCAATGGACTACTTGAACTCTGTGGACACACACATGAATACGAATTACTGCCTTGTCTAGGATTCTTCATCAAAATTATCGGCAGCAGCACTGGATGCATTTTCAAAGTCCTATATGGAGGAATAGTTATTGACATACACATAAATGAAACAAATCAATCTTCATTTTAAAGATGACATTATCCTTTATACAAGTGGTATAGATGAGCTTAAAATGCAAGATTGGAAATCATGTACAATATGACTAAAATAATGCATAAAAAGCATCCCAAAAAGCAAAATATACTAATTATTAGTAAAGCCAAAGAAATAGTTTATGAGTTTTTGTACCCACAGCAGTTGATGACAACTGAATGGACAGAAAAAGAAACAGAGAAATAAAAATGGCCTCAAGTGCGTCTGGTAAACTGAACATGTATTAGAATATTACATTTTTGATGTAGCTGAAGTTGAAGGCTTACTTTTAATGTGGTTTAAGTTCTGACTTACCACAGTGAATGTGGATGTTTTTTTAATGTGAAAACCATTCTAAAGTGAGGGTTGCTCAGTAAACGGCTGAGATAAGTATCGTGGGAATTGCTTGGAGAGACAAGAAAACTGAAAATTGGATTAGAGACCAGGCCGGAGTGGAAACCAATTTTAACTGTAATGAAAATGAAAGAGAGATGACTAGGATATACAACCAGGTGAACAGATTGCACATGGATCAAGAAGGTTCTTTACTGGAGCCCAAAATTTATGAGATCAGCATGATAACCCAATGAAGGTGGGATGTCATAATAAAACACACAACAACAACAACAACAACAACATGAACGTAAAAGGCTGAAGATAATAATGCATGAAGTCAGGAGGAGCCACCCATTCAACAGTGGATGTCATATGTCTGATGCCTTTTTTGAGTAAATTGTCTTTAGCAGCCTGCAATAGTTATTAATTTAGAATTAAACTACAGTGACTAAAATGATAAGTTGAAGAAGTTACTAATAGAGAAATTACTGAACAAGGAAAAAAAATTAACAATAGGTCAATAGGTACTACAAGAATACTGACCTGTAAATTTACAGATAAGAAAACAGATGTATCAAAGCCTTGTGATTCAAATACTTCTTCAAGTGTATTTCCTTCATGATTTTCAGAAGTACTCTGCACAACTACTTCTTGCTCTGCTGTAGTGGTATCAGGCTGTTCATCCTGTGTTGCAGATTCAGTATGTACCACTGGTTCAATATTAGCATGTGTTTCAGAATCATTGGCAATAAGATTCTCCACTTCCTTCACCTCTATTTCAGAAATTGTAATTCCTGCATCTTGGCAATTTCCATTTGCTAATTGCGTAGCATCTGAATCATTTCCAAATATTTGCTCATTGAGGGTCCTTTCCAGTTCCTGAATATTTTCCTGAAAATAAGAAATAGCTTTCCAGTAATGCGATCAAATTATCTATGGTGATTTAATATTTTAAAATTAAAGCTTGAGTTGCTATAAAAGTTCCCAGATAAATACGAGATCAAAAAGATTCCGTTTTGCAGCATTGTTGCAGCATTTAGGCAATATAGTGCAATTCCGTATATAAGCACCGACGTGTAAGCAAGGCATAAGTGTGGCAGTCATTAGTCTGACGTGTGTGCAGTAAAAGCGGAAATGTGAACTATGGCGATGTTATTGCCAAATGTGTTCAAACAGGACCAACATACTGTTTTTCTTTTCTAGGCTGAATAGACATCTATAGGAGAATGAAGAATGTGTGGGGGGCAACATGTCTGTCAAAAACCACTGTTGCAGAATGGTGTGCCAAGTTCCGTGTTAGGTGCTGCTGTGTCATGATAATGCACATTGCCATGTTGCAAATGTTGTAATCCATAAGTTATGCCAATTTCAGTGGGAAACACTCGATAACCCACCCTACAGTCCTGACCTCTTCCCATGTGATTATCAAACCATCAGTCCCTTAAAAAAGACCTCAAAGGGTCAAGAATTCCTGCTGGATGAGCATGTGCAGTAAGCAGGAATCTGTGTTGTACCAAACAGATATTTTCAGCCTGGTGTGTCTGTGGGATGATTGCCATAACGCTTTCGGCATACTGAGTTTGGACTGTACGGCCTTCGAACTGAAACAACCTTTTGACTATCCCTCACATTTTACATTTATATAATGAATGAAAAATATGGTGTTATAACTTTATCCTCTAGGGGATGGATAGATATCAAATACCCCAGAACTAAGTGTTAGGCAGTAAGGTAGGTGAGACAATGTTTTTATCGATGATCTGTTGTCAACAATTGCTGTATACCATTTGGTATAAACCGTTGTTTGAAACTTCAGAGAAGTATATATGCAGACTGAAGTGACAAATGTAAATTTGTACCAAAGCTGAGATTTGAATCTGGTCTCCTGCTCACAAGGCAGATGCACTAACCACTATGCCACCATGGCACAGTGGCTTTGCATAAACAGCATGGACTATCTTAATGTGCTTCCCACGTAAGTCCAAGTTCTCTTTCATACCTCAGCCCACTTGGTATTCCCCCTAAACCTGAACAGCACTGCAAAGGCTCTCCAGCTGTATTGGAATAGCACCTCAATGAAGAATGAAATGGAATCCTGCCTGAAGCCCTGGCATAGATGTTTTAACCAAATAAAACTATATGGTTCTGAAGACTCTTTCAAGTCCCAAACATTTATGATGAATATATGCACTATGCATTTCAAAAATTTTGAGACATGAAAAAGTTTCTGGAAGTATGTAGTTCCATTTGATTAAAGCACTTATGCCTGGGTTTCAGGCAGGACCCCTGTTTCGTTCTACATTTAGGTGCTGTTTCAATACAGTTGAGAGCCTCTGCAGTACTTTTCAAGTTTGAGGGGAATACTACGTGGGCTGAGGTATGAATGGGAATTTGGAATGAAGAGGGAGGCATGCTAAGGTAGTCTGTGCATTACTGCAAAGCCACTTTGCCAGGTTGGCGTAGTGGTTAGTGCGTCTGCCTAGTGAGCTTGACACCCAGGTTCAAAACCCGGCCTTGATATACATTTTCATTTGTCACTTCAGTCTGCATATTTATGTCATAAATGTTTGAGACTTGAAAAGGTCTCTGGAACCATATAGTTTCATTCTCTAAAGCAGTGGATGTGATGTCTCCAGTGCATTCTACTTTGCAGCTTGTACAAATGCATCCAAGCCCTGTCAGCTGATACAAGGTTGTATAACAATTTCACATTTTCTTGATCCACTAGTTTGAGCATTTCCTTTCACAAATTGAAACTGTATGAAATTCAGTGGAGAGTGTTTGACAGCTAAATGTTCATGTAAAAACACACACATTGCAGTCTTTGATACACCTACAGGCGCTTCTACTGCATGGTATGTCATATGCCAATCTCCTCTGATGGTTTTTAGAACAGTCAATTTTGGTCGATCTTCACAAAATTCAGGATTGATTGAAGCACAGATACAAAGAATTTCTGCAAATTGATTATAAACAATGTTTTCTGAGTGTGATTGATTACCAAAAGTTCAATGAAGAGATATAAGGCATTGTTGCTAAGGGAGACTTTTAATTTGTTAATTGACATCTATTTTCAAGTGGGTAATAATTCAGAATTTTTCAGCATTTCTATGCTGCTCTTCCTCAAGTCAAACAAACCTGTGAGAATTTGTAGTGCTGTTCTTTGTATGTGTTCAACATTTCCTCTTGGTGCTATCTGGCTCAGGTCCCACACATTCTAGCAATATGCCAGGATGGATCATGTGAATGTTTTGTAAGCAACATGTAAACTGCATTCCCAGGACCTTATCAGTGAACTGGAGTATGCTTCATGTGTTACCAATGAATGAACCTAAGTGATATCTCCACATATTGTTACACACTTGACTGATCCAATTGTGACCATTGTAGTCATAGGATACTTCTTTTTACATTTTGCGCGGAATTTGATTTTACACTTCTGAGCATTTAAATTAAGTTGACAAGCTTTGCTGCAATCTGAAACCTTACCAAGAACTGACTAAGTGCATTTGCAGCTTTTCTCAGACAGCACATTACTACAGAAAACTGCAACATCTGCAAAAAGTCTGAGGTAGTTATTAGTATTGTCTACTAGACCATTAACATACAACAAAAACAGAAAGGGTTGCAACACACTTCCCAGGCACCTGAAGGTACATCTACCTCTGCCCATGACTTTCCATCCAACATAATGTGCTGTGGCATTCCTATCAATAAATCTTCAATCCTGCCAAAATTTAATTTGATACTCTGTATCATTATAATTTTGATTATTAGTGAGTGCATGGTACAGAGTCAAATTGCACACGAGCAATAATACAATGAGGAACATGAGATCAATGACATTTATTGAAATGCTGTAACTTTTTTCCCACTCCCATGTAAGGATGTCTTACATTCTAGGCAGCAGTTTGCTAACACTGATAAATGATGATTATTTGATGTTGAAATTCAGTTTTTATTTTTCTCTTATGGCTGACATGTTTAACTTTAAAATGATTGTTGATTACTCATATAAAGAACTGATGTCCTAGATGCAATGCTATGCTAGACGACATGATGCAGGGCTGATGGGGAAATAAGTGGACTACGACACAGATATTGGGTGGTCTACTTGCTAAATAAATTGAACCTATTTAGTGCAAGGTAATATCACTGTGATGATAATGGAGATGTCCTGATTGTCATTTTTGTCACATTAGGTGTGGACAGACCTCTACGCAGTTTCCACATTGTCTGGAGGTAAGTATATGAGAAGTTCAGTGCCAATAATTGACCAATTATACATGCTAGTTTTATTATTTATAAGTGTGTATGCCATTCCCCACCCCTTCCTCAGTCCAGCATATCGGCTACCAAATTTGAAATCTGTCAATGTACCATAAGTGTAGTTATATCATTGCCAGAAGAAATGCAGCCTACCATGGTGGTCCAAGCTGCAGCAGGTGACTGCAGTGTTCAACAATGTAGGACACCATACCAAAGGCCAAAGCCCTTAGAAAAGTAGCTGAAAGTAGTTGTCAGCATAGGCAGGGATATCCTCAGATGTCTTCTTGCAGAAGTGGCTGAGAATAAGGTCAGTATTTAGGGTGCAGCTCTCAAGTGACATCACAGTGGAAGATGAGACTTGCTAATGTCACATAAGATACACATGATGTTTACTACTACGTCTCATAACAGCACAGCAAAATTGTAAGAAGAAAATATGAAGTCGAGTGCTTGGTGTTGTTATTAAGGACGAAAAATTAGTCGAGTGTTGCAATGTTTCAGACCACCATTTTGTGTACACTTTCATTGGTAAGGTAAGCGAAGAACATTTGCAAGTTGTATGTATTTGTCTCCTCAGAAATGTAGATAATTTTTCTCGGTACACAGATGAAGTGTAATTTAAATAAAATTTTTTAACTCTGTAGGAAAAGAGATAGGAGGAGGCAATTTATTTATTTATCTTTTGTTTTTCATGCCACAAACAATGTTGGTAACACACTGGAGAGAAATGCTCTATTGAAGATGAGTGTACTGCCACCAGGAGTGAGTGATGAGAACTTAAAAGAAAGAACATGGCCAACTGATGTGAGTGACATCTATGAGTGAATAACAAACTTGGAACTGGACCAGCAATGTTTAAATATGGGGCAGCCTCTTGTTATTACATATGAAATAATTACGGCTTTAAACATGTAACAATGTAATTAATAATTTCTTTGACTTGTAAAGACAGCGACAGGGTGAAATGACAGATATGCTTTAAATAGTTGTTAGATACTGAATTAATACATATTATAGTTTGTTCTAAATGACTATACAGTATATTATAAGGAAATACAGGGCAATTATAATTAAAGTTAAACTTTCAAACCACTGTAGAAATAACACCACTGGTCAGAATGATGTCAAATTGCAGCGGTATATTATCGAAGAAGGGGGAAAACATATGGGAGAGGAAAAATAAATAATTACACAATGTAACAATAGAAGGTGCTGTAAGCATCATAATTTAATAGTGGTTGATTACAAATGAATCATACAATGCCCAAGGTGTAAGTTTGACGTAAAACAAGCTGTACTACTCAGCGTGCATTGGTTTACAGGTGTGATACTGTTAGTTACTAAGCCAATCCACCAAGGCAAGGTCATATCACATCAGATGGGACAAATTGGTGTTTAACTGTCCTGAGGCCAAAAACCGCATAAAAAGCATCAATCAAAATCAAATCGGATTATTAATTTCCGTGTGACTGGCGCAAAACATGTTCAATATGCTGTCCACCATTCTCTGCAACAAGTTGAAATCAAGAAACAGGATGTTCCACAACTGATCGAAGTATTTCCAGGGTCACGTTCAGAATGTGTTGCGCACTGCGTGCCTTCAATGCAGCTAAGTGTGCAATCAGAACACTGAACACAACATCTTTCGGATAGCCACACAGTCAGAAGTCACACGGATTAAGATCAGGTGATTAGGACGGCCAGGCTGTAGAGAAATGGTGGCTGATAATTCTAGCATTTCTGGATTGGTGCTTCAGCAGCTGCTTAGCTGGATTTGCAATGTGTGGAGGTGCGCCATCCAGCATAAAAATGATTCCATCCACACATCCATGCTGTTGGAGAGCTCGAATGATGTGGTTGTGTAAAAGACACTTATAGCGCTTACCAGTGACGGTACAGGCAACAGGACCGGAAGCACCTGTCTCTTCGAAAAAAAGATGGCCCTATGATAAATGGTACCACAGACCCTCACCACACAGTGACCTTTTCAGGATGAAGTGGTACTGGTTGATTTGCGTGTGGATTTTCCGTTGCCCATATTCTATAATTCTGTGTATTGACATATCCTGTCAGATGGAATTGTGCTTCGTCTGTCCACAAAATCTTCCATGGCCAATCATTGTCCACTTCCATGTGAGCAAGAAATTCTAAAGCAAAGGTCTCTCTTGCTGGCAGGTCAACAGGAAGCAACTTGCGCACATGGGTAATTTTGAATGTACAGGGTGATTCAAAAAGAATACCACAACTTTAGGAATTTAAAACTCTGCAACGACAAAAGGCAGAGCTAAGCACTATCTGTCGGCGAATTAAGGAAGCTATAAAGTTTCATTTAGTTGTACATTTGTTCGCTTGAGGCGCTGTTGACTAGGCGTCAGCGTCAGTTGATGCTAAGATGGCGACCGCTCAACAGAAAGCTTTTTGTGTTATTGAGTACGGCAGAAGTGAATCGACGACAGTTGTTCAGCATGCATTTCGAACGAAGTATGGTGTTAAACCTCCTGATAGGTGGTGTATTAAATGTTGGTATAAACAGTTTACAGAGAATGGGTGTTTGTGCAAAGGGAAAAGTTCTGGACGGCCGAGAACGAGTGATGAAAATGTAGCACGCATCCAGCAAGCATTTGTTTGCAGCCAAGGAAAATCGACTCGCAGAGCTAGCAGAGAGCTGCAAATTCCACAATCAACTGTATGGAGAGTCCTACGAAAAAGGTTAGTTATGAAACGTTAACTACCCGAGGCGATGGATCGGCCGCCAGGCAGCCCGTGACAGAGCACTTCATCACTGGCCTCCAAGAAGCCCTGATCTTACCCCCTGCGATTTTTTCTTATGGGGGTATGTTAAGGATATGGTGTTTCGGCCACCTCTCCCAGCCACCATTAATGATTTGAAACGAGAAATAACAGCAGCTATCCAAACTGTTACGCCTGATATGCTACAGAGAGTGTGGAACGAGTTGGAGTATCGGGTTGATATTGCTCATGTGTCTGGAGGGGGCCATATTGAACATCTCTGAACTTGTTTTTGAGTGGGGAAAAAAAAAAAAAAAAAAAAAAAAAAAAAAAAAAAAAAAAAAAAAAACCTTTTTAAATACTCTTGGTAATGATGTATAACAGAAGGTTATATTATGTTTCTTTCATTAAATACACATTTTAAAAGTTGTGGTATTCTTTTTGAATCACCCTGTATAACAAAGAAAGGTTTTTTGTAAAATTTTATGCACCATGCCTATGGGTACGTCCAATGTTCGGGCAATGCTCCACGCACTACACATTTGCACACAACCAATCATCTCCTCCTGCATTGCTGTGGCCACATTCTACCGATGTCAAATCAATTCCTTTCCTCCCTCTACCAGGTTGCATACCAAAAGAACATCTTTTCAAATTTCCGAATCACTTTCTCCAGACCCACGGCAGTCATCGGACCAACACCTTTTTTCAAACCCTTCAGTGTCTGAAACTTCTGCAAAGCGACATGTCCACAGTCATCATTCTTGTAATACAGCTTTGCAAGCAGAGTGTGATTCTGCATTGTGGAAGTCATGGCAAATGTTGCAGATGCAAAAGGAGGAAAAGCTGTGTACCCAGCATGTTTATACCAACTTCAATGGGTCGTGTGCATGACAGGTGTTTTCATTTATGTATTCCGACACACACACACAGCGCCATCTATTGATCAATTTTCACACTATTTTTTTTCTTCTGCCATATGTTTTCCCCCTTCTTTGATAATATTCCGTTGAATTTGATGTCATTCTGACCAGTGGTGTTATTTCTACAGCACTTTGAAAGTTTAACTTTAATTGTAATCACCCTGAATATCTATTTTTACATTATCCAGATTGTGGCCTGAAACTGTCTAAAAGATTTCAGTAACAGCTTTTAGTGAGTTATTTCCTTGAATTTGCTGTTGCAGTGATATAGGCAAACAGTTTCAAAGCACACCACACTGCACTTAATATGAGACGGTTCAATCCCGCGTCCGGCCATCCTGATTTAGGTTTTCCGTGATTTCCGTAAATCGCTCCAGGCAAATGCCGGGATGGTTCCTTTGAAAGGGCATGGCTGACTTCCTTCTCCGTCCTTCCCTAATCCGATGAGACCGATGACCTCGCTGTTTGGTCTCCTCCCCCAAACAACCCAACCCAACTTAATATGAGGTCAAATATGAGAGTAGCTTAGCTTGCTGTCTAATCCCCTAAAGTAAAAATCAAAATCCATTTCATGGGAATTGAATGCAAGTATGACTTATATTGCGGCAATGGTGATGTGGCAATGGTGATTTATCAATGGTGATTCTGGCTTCCTGAATCTAAAGTGGGAGATGCAACATTTTCAAAAAATCGTGATATCAATATTTTTTATGCAATCTGTGAACTGCAGCCTGTTCCACTACTAAAGTTGTGATTGCAATTTTAAAAACGATGTGAAATACAGATCTTAACTACACTATTTATCACAATACTAAACAGGAAATTTGCCTTTATTTTCAGATACCGACAGATTTTTAAAAATATTTACTACATACAATACTTCATTTCACTTCATGGATGAAGTCCAATACACATGGATTTTGTGCTCTAACAACCATTTATCCTGTCAACTGGAATTGCTTAGAGACAATTTTTTACAAATATTTTGACAATTCGTGAGAATTAGCACTCCACACAACCACACCAAAACCCAAATGTAGACATCTGTGGCTGTAGTGTGTGTTTGGGGATCTGTATGTTTATGCGTGTACTTTTTGCTGGAAGAAGACCCAGGGCTCGAAAGCTAGTTAATACCATGTTTCTTTTATGTCTGTCTATGAACCACACATCAGTCAGCTAAAGGCGAATGGCTGCCTTGCCTTTCCTTTACTTTACTTTACATGTACTGTATACACAATGAGGTACAAGAGATAATTCTTAGGCTATTATAGCCATGTATAATAAAGAAGAAAGATGTTTGTAATACTTATTTGTGTTGACCACATTACTGCACTGAAGAGATTTTACACACCAAGTTATTTGCTATTATACTTTACAAGCATTGTGCGAGAGTCTGGTATTCTACAGACTCCCTAAGTAATGTATAGAATGCCTGATGGTTTTACACAAACTATGAAACATAAGTTTTTTGGGAAAATGTTACATACTTTTCCTATGTATTATACAAAGTGACTAGTATCATTTACATAAAGTGTTAAATTCACACAGGATGAGAAGTATCTTTCAATTAATAAACATTTGAAACAGAGAACAAAACTACAAAATAAAGCACAATATATTTTTTCCAGAAAACAATGAAAGCAGAACTGAGATTGAAGTACCTGTTTCATTAACTACTCACTTTTCTTTATCACAAAACAAAAAGAGGCAAGCTCTTGTACATACATTTTGCACATACCCCTGATGAGTCCTTTGCCGATTGCTGTGGACTGAGAAGTAGCTGCAGATCAGAGAAGTATTTCGGGGTCAGGAATGTCTTCATTAAGTTCTTTGGACACAGGGTGAATTCTGATCTTGTGCAGAGCAGCTTCAAGATTTCTTCTGCAGTTCAAAGTCAGTAAAAACCATCTTCTGTCACGTTCATAACAACTGCCAATAGATTGTGCGAGTCACCCTATCCTTTGTTGATGTCAGGAACATGAAACGGCACTATGGCACCCAAAGGCACAGGAGGAATTTTTTCTGTGAGAATCCCTTTTCATTTTTTTGGCTTGAATCTCAAGGTTCAATTTCGATTCAATTTTACCTTTGATAGCTTTCTCCACATTGAAGCAAACACTGCACAAAATGCTAACCCCATGACCTTCTACTTCATCGCAGTCATTGTCTTTACAATAAGGTCCACAGATAGCATGAACCTTTTGGCCACACATTTGTGACATGTATGAGTACCACTGGTTTCTTTTCAGGAGATGCAACATATCAGAAAAAGAATGATTTTCGTTAACCATAGAAATGGAAAGCTCTCTAATAACTGGGGGTTCATCACTGTTTTGGTTTCGTCCATCAATAAATGCACACTCATTTGTTTTCTGCAGGGAGATGTGCCACCTGCATTTATTAATCTCGTTTTTCTTTCTACTGTTTTACTGTTTTACGCTCCCTGTTATTTTTTCCAGTTCTTCATAAGTCTCAATGTCACGGAAAAAGAGAGACCTACTCTAGCTTTGCAGCTGAACAGAGCTGATGACCTGTTAATTCCAAAATGAAAGGCTCTGTTTTTCATAAGGAGGACAAACCACAGACCATCACTCCAGCAGTTACTTTTTTTGTCTTGTATCCAAGCACACAGCAGATCTTCAATGTCCTGATTTGCTCTTTCGACACTGCTGTTTTTGTGAGTGGTGTGGCTTACCGTAGGTGATCTTCAAGGTGGGCCAAAACTCCTTTAGGCTGCTTACTACATTGTTTGCGAATTCCCTGCCATTATTGGACAATAGAATTGTTGGAGCATCAAGTGATGTGAATATGTCACTGAGGTTGAAGGCTACTTCTTCTGTTCTCATGCATTTCTTCAGAGTCCTGATAACTACGAAGTTGTTGATATGATCTTGGCAGACCATTATAAACTTGTACACTCTATCAGGATGGAACGGAAATCAATGAGATCAACCTGAGAACAGGAATTGAATTTCGAAAGAACCACAACACCTTTTTTTAACATCTTTTGTTTCTCCTGGTAGGGCTTAAAAAGGTGAATGTCCAGCTTGGTGTCATGATGTGTAATGTTCTTATACTTGGGTGAAAGTTCTTTCAACATCCTGTCATGCCTTGCATGACCAATAGCCAAATGGGTCTTGGAGCACGTCAAATAACTCTGAGTCCACGACGTAAAATTGAATAGCACTCTTACCTTCTTTAACAGGATAGATCAACATGGTCCTATTCTCGATCATCATTAAGTCATAGTGTTTTAGTAGCCAGTAGTCCTGTGGTTCCTTCTTCATGGTCGTCTCAACCTTTTTCATATCACTGACTAACTTTTGGTTACTGGTTTTGGTTAGGAAAACACACTTTTTTTGACAGCATCTGCTCTTAGTTGAGATAATTCATCACAGAACCATCACTGCATGTCAGCATTGCACGATTCTTGTCTTGGCACTACACTGCCTTCCGAAGTGCTGATACACGAACCGGAAAAGATGATGGGAGAGCATCTGTCAAACTTCAGCTGGATGATATAGGTGGGTGAACTATTGTGGTGATATGCATTGTGTGATAGTTGAACATTGTACAATAAGCTGTCTTCGCAACCATTAAATAATGACCTGAATGCCATGGTAAACTGTGGTAGTGAGGCAAAAATGGTGGGATTAGGCATATTACATACTCTGCCAGCAGACAATCTGGCAAAGTATACAGGCCTAGGCAATGTATAAAAAAATGCCAGATTTCACACAATGCCAGTAACATATACACCAACTGGTACTAAAAGAAATTTGGATCTAGAATATAAAGAGTTGGTTAGCAATACTTCCTTTAGGATCCTATTGAACTGCACTTTGTCTCTAAACTTTTTATGGCTGCACAAGCAAGTTATCAAAAATGTGTGATCCTGAAAATGACAATTTTCTGAACCATTGCAAGTGATTTTAAATCTTTAAACAGATTATTCTTATGAATAAATAAAGATTTGTTTGGATACTTCAGTAGTTCTATGATATGCTCCTCTCAACTAATACACATGGAGGAAACCTTAAAACTTTTTAACTGCACATTCAATCTGTATACTAAGCAAGCTGTAAAAGTAACAAAGAAGACATTCAGAAAGGAAATTAAGTTTTAAGGAGAAGAAATAAAAACTTCACAGGTTTGCAAATGACATTGCAATTCTATCAGTCACAGGAAAGTACTCGGAAGATCAACTGAACAGAAAGGACAGTGCCTTGAAACGAGGTTACAAGATGGAAAAAAGAGTAATAGAATATAGTCAAATTAAAACAGGGAATTAGACCAACCAGTAAATAAGACACTAAAAGTACTACATGGGTTTATTATCTGGGGATTAAAATAACTGACAACTGCAGAAGTAAGGTGGATATAAAATGCATACTTGCAATAAAAACAAAAGAATTTCTGTAAAAGGGAAATATTTTGACATTGAATATAAATTTAAGTTTTTCAAAGTCTTTTCTGAAAGTATTTTCTTGAGTCTAGCAACTTACAGAAGTGAACATGGATGATAAACAGTATACATAAGAATGTATAGAAGCTTTTTGAGATGTGGTGCTATGGAAGAGTGCTGTATGATACGATGGTTTGATTGAATAATTTATTAAGAGGTAGTGAATCTAGTGGGAAAAACAGAAATTTATGGTCCAACTCAGCTGAAAGAAGTGTTTGATTGATAGGACACAGACACTGAGGCATCAACGAATAGTTAATTTGATTACAAAGAGAGGTGTGGAGGATGAAAATTGTGGAGGGAGACCACAGATTGACTGCAGTTAGCAAATTTAAGTGATCTAGATTGAAGTAGTTATACAGAGACGAAAAGGCTTGCATCAATTTATGCAGTCCTTGATCCCCAATTTTCTTCTTCATTTATTTTTTATTGTTTTGGGTTTCTTGCCTCAATCTGTAAAAACAAAACCCTTACAGGATCACTTTGTTGTCAGACTGTTATGATCCTTTTCATATGGAACAGGTTGGTGTAAGTTCAAATTTATGTCACATATCAATTCCTATGGCCCTTGGCAATGTAAAAAGAAAAAAAAAAAAAAAAATTAAGCTTCTAAGTCAGTGCAATCAGAAGATTCAGCCATTTATGTCACTCACTCATCAAAACCTATAGGGTGCTTCTAGTTAACATACTATCATTAAATTTGGCAAGAAGCATGGTTTCAGAGTAAGTACAGGAAAAAAATCTGAAAAATTTGTTATTTTTTAACCGTCTGTCTGTCCGTCTATTAAGACAAATTTTCTTTGGAATATGCTAGTCTATCCAGTTCACATTTATATCACATATTAAGGTCTATTCTCTGCTGGCAATGTAAAAAATTTAAGCTTCTAAGTCAACGCAATCGGCGGATCTGGTTCAAACTCACTCATCAAAACTTATAGGGTACGTCCCATTGACCTAGAATTTTGAAATTTGGCAAGAAACAAGGCTTCACATTACAAGTAAAGTAAAGTAAAATATCTGAAACTTGTTAAAGTGAACTATATCAAATAAAAAATATCTTTCTGCCATTTGAACATACATCGCATTCATAATCTATCAAAAGCATAGTACTCAAACATTGCTGCATGTGAACTTAAAATTTAAGTTGTAGTCATGTTTTAGAAAGTAGGGGGAATAAAATCTTATTAAATTTTCTCTCTCTACATATATAAACTGACGTTCCCTGCTCGTTTCTGTTCGTACGTCCGGGCTGCTCTGAGGAACTACTGTAGAGATTTTGACGTGGTCATGGAATTCCTAGAACCAACATCTTGCCAGTATTGATATCAATAAGAGGCAAAAATTATTGAGATTCTAGATTACAAGGCTGGATGAACTACATATACACATAATTAAGTTTGTACAGAACTCGCAGTCCCACTCGCACTAGGCCAATTTTTTTTTAACTCTATGGCCCCTTAGCCCTTTTTCTGCATATTTTATTTTCTATTTATTTCCCAAAACTTAAGCTACAAAACTTGTTACTCCTGACTCAGTTCATACATCTTCCATGGTCCAGAATTTGGAATGGCTTTCCCTTCCCTTCGGCATTTGTGCACGCACCCTCGTCTTCAAAATTCCACAAAGGTGGGAGTAAAATAACCGAGACATACCAAACACTGCTTGAAGAAAGGAGAAAAACACAAGAATGACAAAAGGGCAACAAACACTAAAATGGACAAACTCAGACAAGAAAACCACAGAGAGATGCACGAAACATATAGAAGAGATCAAATCAAGAGAGCAGATTACCATGGCTGGCTGACCATGAAAATAAAAAGGAGAAGCCAGCCACTCTGCAACACATCAAAACCTCCACCCTAAAAGGGGACAAAGGACATGTGCTAAAACTTAGATCAAATGATAAAACCCATCCTCACGAATAAAACATAAAACTAAAGCTGCTGTTGAGGCACTGTCGCCCAACACCGAAGGTAGAGTGCTGGGGGCGGCTAAACATGGGCAGTCCAGCATGAGGTGGAAGACTGTTGGCTAAACATGGGCTGTCTAGCATGAGGTGCAAGACTGTCATTTGTGAGCCACAGAGATACCAAGGTGGGTCCTCGCAACAGAGGTGGTAACCATGAGTTAACCACATATGGCCAATAGGGAGCCGGCAGAAAACAAGTGATTTCCTGTGGGAGGACCGCATGGAAGACTTCCACACATTCGTAGTCTGCTTAATGACATGCAGTTTGTTGTACGTACTGTTATGCCATTCTGTCTCCCAAAGCCAAAAAACACTGCAGCATAAGACAGAACACAGGTCAGTTGCAGAGATGTCCATCTCCAGAAGTGATTTCCGCTTAGCTTGTTTGGCCAGCCGGTCGGCAAGTTCATTTCCTGGGATTCCGATGTGGCCTGGGATCCACACAAACACCACTGAATGACGGGACCATTCCAGGACATAGACTGACTCCTGAATGGACACTACCAAAGGATGGGGAGGTCAGCACTGGTCTGGGCACGAGCCGACATGCTAAAGAGCACAAGATATGGCTGCCAACTCTGCAGTGGAAACACTGCAGCCATCTGGCAAGGAGTGCTGTTTAATATGTTCTCCATGAACATACGCAAAGCCTACGTGACCATCGGCCATCAAGCCATCAGTGTAAACCACTTCATGGTCCCGGCACGTGTCGAGAATCGAGAGGAAGTGATAGCGGAGAGCCGCAGGGTTAACTGAGTCCTTAGGGCCATGCGAAAGGTCCAGAAGAATCTGCGGCCTAGTTGTACACCATGGCGGTGTACGTCAATGGACCTCGAGGAGAGGTGTAATGGAAGAACTCCAGTTCAGAAAGATGGGACCAGACATTAACTGGAA
This sequence comes from Schistocerca americana, assembly GCF_021461395.2. Taxonomy (NCBI): domain Eukaryota; kingdom Metazoa; phylum Arthropoda; class Insecta; order Orthoptera; family Acrididae; genus Schistocerca; species Schistocerca americana. Next base: position 245,750,069 of record NC_060119.1, on the reverse strand, counting down.
TCTTAAGTCCTGACCTGGCCCCCGATGCGGGAGATGAATCACTGTGGTTGGGAAAAGGAGACGGTAATTCGGATGCGCAATAGAACTACGGACGTGTGCAATGTAACTGGCGAGCAGTTGTGCATGCCTAACCTTCAATGGAGGGACTCCAGCCGCCACCAGGACACTGGTCGCCGGACTCGTTCTAAAAGCTCCCGTTGCTAGGCGAACGCCACAGTGGTCCAATGGGTCGAGTAAATGCAACGCTGAGGACTGCCACACCATAAACCAGACTCCCATAGTCAAAGCAGAATTGAACAAGGGCTCTGTTGAGCAATCTGCATCCCAGTTGGTGTTGCTTAGGCAGCGGAGGGCATTGAGGTGCTGCCACCACTTCCACTTAAGCTGGAGAAAGTTAGGTAGCCAAGTCAATCGGGCGTTGAAAACCAATCCTAAGAATCGATATGCCTCCACTACAGTGAGTGGATCGTCATTAAGGTAAAGTTTTGGTTCTGGATGAACGGTGTGCTGCCGACAGAAATGCATGACACACGACTACGTTGCTGAAAATTGGATGCCGTGGACTAGAGCCCTTGACTGCGGCTTGTGGATGGCTCCCTGTAGGCGCTGCTTGGCAACACCAATACTGGAGGAGCAGTGCAAAATGCAGAAGTCATCCGCATACAGTGAAGGTAAGACCGACGGTCCGAGAGCCGTTGCTAAACCGTTAATAGCCACTAAAAATAGAGACGCACTCAATATGAAGCCCTGCAGAACACCATTCTCCTGAATACGGGGGGAACTATGGGAGGCACCGATTTGGACACAGCTAGTACGGAGCGACAGGACATTTTGGATAAAAATCAGAAGCAGGCCCCAGAGACCCTACTCATACAATGTGGCACAGATATGATGTCGCCAGGTCGTGTCACATGCGTTACATAAGTAGAAAAAGACAGCAACCAATTCTTGGTGTCTGGAAAAGGCTGTTCAGATGGCAGACTCGAGGGACACAAGATTATCAGTGGTAGAGCTACCCTGGCAGAAGCCGCCCTGGCATGGAGCCGGTAGTCCACGTGACTCCAGGACCCAATCCAACAGCCAACACACCATGCGTTTCAGCAGCTTACAAGGAAAGTTGGTGAGGCTGATGGGCTGGTAGCTATCCACATCAAGTGGGTTTTGACCGGGTTCGAGCACCGGAATGATGGTGTTCACTCGGCATTGCGATGGAAAGACGCCACCACACCAGATCCAGTTGAAGACGAGATGTCATTTGTTGTCAGATGAGAGATGTTTAATCATCCGACTATGGGTCTCATCCAGCCCAGGAACTGTGTAGGGGCAATGTGCAAGGACACTGAGGAGCTCCCACTCTGTAAATGAGGCATTAAAGGGTTCACTGTGGCATGTAGTGAACGAGATGACTTTTTTCTTTCCATCCGTCGTTTGAGGGTGCGAAAAGCTGTGGGGGTATTCCCTGATGCAGAGCCTCAAGCATAGTGCTCAGGAAAAGTGCTTGGTGATTGCGTCTGCATTGGTAGATAACATGCCATTGATACCAGGGACACCTGTTGGGGTCTGGTACCCAAAAAGACGTCTGATCTTCATCCAGACTTGTGAGGGTGATGTATGGAACAGAATGGTTGAGACTTACCTCTCCCATTACTCCTGTTTCCGTCTTTTTATAAGCTGGCGAAAGCGAGCACAGAGCTGCTTATGTCACTGTAGAGCTCGACAATGCCCTTTAATTGCCTTAGTGACTTCTGGCGACCACCAAGGGACTGAATTTCGCCGGAAGCACCCTAAAGAATGATGGATCACGTTTTCTGGTGCAGATACGATCGTTTTAGTGACATGCTCAACGACAACATGGCACCATGTGAGGGAGATTCAGCGTTGACAGCAGAGGTGAAGGCTTCCCAGTCTGCCTTGTTTACAGCCCACCTGGGTAGGCATTTGTGGGCATGATGCCGGGGGAGTGACAGGAAGATGGGGAAGTGGTCACTACCACACAGGTCATCATGTGGTGTCCAGTGGATAGATGAGAGAAGGCCAGGGCTGCAAACCGAGACATCAAAAGTAAAATTTTGACCACCCTACCTCTTCCAGTAAGCATGGTGCTACCCAACAAGAGGTTATGCTCGTTACAATCGCCCAAAAGTAGGAAAGGTTTAGTGAGTTGATCAATAAGTGCAGCCGATACGTTCAGGGGTACTGCGCCATCTGGAGGAAGATATACATTGCAGACAGTTATTTCCTGTGTCGTCCTTATCCTTACAGCCACAGCTTCAAGAGGGGTTTGAAGGGGCACAGGTTCTCTACATACTGAGTTCAGGACATAGACGGAAACTCCACTTGACACTCTATTACAGTCGCTACAGTTCCTGTAATATCCCTTATAGCCGCAGAGGGCCACACTGCACGGAACCAGGTTTCCTGGAGCGCAATGCAGAAAGCAGGTGTAAAGCTTAACAGATGCCGTAGTTCAGCCAGGTAGCGGAAAAAAGCGTGGCAATTCCACTGGAGGATTGCACGATCGTGAGACCGGGAAGGCATGAAACACTCAATGAGGCAGTCTATGCCTAAGGGGCACCTGCTGCCACCAGATGAGTACCTGTGCGATCAACATCCATCATTGCGTACGAGGGCCCAGTGAGATCATGTCCTCAGCAGCGCCAGAATCTCCACCTCATCCTCAGACACAGAGCTTGTAGGTAGTGGCGGTGTGGGTGCCAGCACAGTGCCTTGGTTCTTGAGGGTCTTTCTCTTTTTGTTTCTCTCGCTACTCCTTAGGTTTGTTCTGGCTGGGAGGGCTTCACATATTCAGTCTCAAGGACTGAGGAGGACCGTGAAGCCCTACGACAAGCTGCCTGTTGTTGCTTCAGCCACTGGCAGGTGTCAGCTTTGCCTTTGGTAGGAACCAGGGAAGAGAATGACCCATGGGGTCCCTTCCTGATGAAGGAGCAGAAGACGACTTGTGCTTCCCTGGCTGAGAAGTGGGGACTCATGTCCCTGATGGTTGAGGGTGGGGGTGTTGCCCCTGAAGTAGGTTATGGAGGAGCAACAGGGAGGGAAGTGCCCCCCACCATCAAGGGGGCAGGCGGAGTCCTACAGCTCTGAGAGCCAATGGTACGTGGTGGAACGGAAAATAGTAGAACCGCTGTCGTAGCAGCGGCATAGGTTGATGTCATATGCACAGGATGTAGCCTCCCATATTTTCTCTTAGCCTTAGTGTAGGTCAGTCAGTCCAGGGTCTTGTATGCCATTATTTTTGTTTCTTTCTGGAGAATCCCGCAGTCTGCCGAGCACAAGGCGAATGGTGCTCCCCTTAGTTGACACAGATGGGAGGCGGGGCACAGGGAGTATTGGGATGTGAAGGACGTCCACAATCCCGACAGGTGACACTGTAAGTACAGCGGGAAGACATATGGCCGAACTGAAAGCACTTAAAACACCGCATCGGGGGAGGGATATATGGCTTTACGTCACAGCGGTAGACCATAACTTAGACCTTCTCGGGAAACGTGTCACCCTCGAAGGCCAAGGTGAAGGCACCGGTGGCAATCTGATTATCCCTCGGACCCTAGTGGATGCACCAGACAAAATGGACACCTTGCGGCTCTAAATTTGTGCGCAGCTCTTCGCCAGGCTGCAAAAGAAGGTTCCTGTGAAATATGATACCCTGGACCATATTAAAGCTCTTATGGGGTGTGATGGAAACAGAAATATCGCCCCAGTTTGCATAGGCGAGATGAGCCCATGACTGGGCAGAGGATGCTTTTTATGACTGGGCAGAGGATGCTTTTTTGATCAAGACTGACCATGACTGCATTCTGTCCTCTAAATGCTCCACAAAAAACTGAGGTTTCATTACAAGAAATATTCCCCATCAACCCTCGTAATACAATGTACCGGGGTGAAGAAGCTTCACTGCAATCCTTAGCCTGGTATTCCTCCCATGATGTGGCCTGAGTGGGGAGGGGTGGTGGGTGGGTGATGATGCTTCTTTGAATTGAAGTTAGACCTTGACTGCTTAGAGACTGCTGGTGTTTGCCCACCAGCAAGAGATGACGTGCTATGCTTCATGGCGTGACATCTGCTCTGATGCCACCCACTCCGACCAGGGGGGCCTTTTACTGTTGCTTCCATCAGCCACCACACCAAGAGTTAACTTGGTCTGAACGAACAGTATTTGGTGTATCTTCTGTAGCATACGCAAACATTTACACATCTGAAGATGCTGTGATGTGTGTTTACCAGTAATTTCATACCTGAGTTAAGCAACAAACAAATGTTGCTGCAATGCATTAAGTACTACTTATGCTAGCACTAATTACAAAGGTACAAAAGTAACAGTTACAAAAGTAATAGTTTATTCAAAAACAATAAATATAGTAATTAAGTCAAGTAATGATTGAATTCACAGTACCTGTGTCAAAGTACTCTGTCCTTCGAGGGCTGGTAAAGTAATTGTTCCTGTTGCATCAGCATGAAGGGTGTGCGTTATTACACTAGCACTGTTTTGAGGGTCGTGCAATGTGTGTGTGATTACACTTGCACAATTCTGTTGATCATGAAGTGTGTGTGTGATCACACTTGCATTGTTTGCAGGACTGCTACTATGATTCACTTCCTCTGCAACAATCATCACACAATATTGCTATTTTTTCACAATCGATTCATAAAATTTCACTTTCAAAATTAAATGGTTCAAATGGCTCTGAGCACTATGGGACTTAACTTCTTTGGTCATCAGTCCCCTAGAACTTAGAACTACTTAAACCTAACTAACCTAAGGACATCACACACATCCATGCCCGAGGCAGGATTCGAACCTGCGACCGTAGCAGTCCCTTCAAAATTAATTTGTTACTGTACACAGAAATTATAGGGTCTACATTAATAGTACCACTCATCAGTTCTGCTGACATTATCATATTTTTATTTCAAGAAAACATGGAAACAATACACAATCATAGATTTTATCTGCTACATGCATAATTATTGTAAGCATATGTTTTTTAACAAAGGGCAAATTAAGTGATGAACATTGTTTTTGTACAATCTAGGTTTTGTATCTGAAGCCCATTTTCCAGTACACAACTGATTCCAAAGATGGCAGTCAAGCAAAGATGAACAAACATCGACTTCTTTATTCTACAGCCTTTTGACAAACTATAAAAGTTACCTCAGTTGCTATTTTAATCACAAAACAGTTACATTTGTACCGTATAACTTCATAATATTCATTAGAGTAAAATGTACTCTAACTCAATCGTAGCTTGTAGCTGAAGGATCTGACTTTTGGCCGCCTCAATGTATGTGTTATAATATATTTGTCAATAATGTATTAGAAATTATGGCAATCAATATTTTTGCGACTGTTGGGATATAGAATGACATATTTCGAACAGGTAGGCTGCTTAGCTCTATGTAGGAGGGGCTTGGGAGCATGGCTTCTACAAAGTAAATTTCCTATGAGCCTCCAAAGATTCAACTAGCAGAGCCCAAGTGTATCCCCAAGCTTCCATGTGATTTTCATGTTCTGATGCTTACATCAAAAGGTAATGAAAAGAGTGGCTGAAACTTCGCTACAAAATCCTTGTCTCTCTATCTATAATGCTTTGAAGCTTCATTAATCAAAACTTGGTATTAATGTTTTGATAGTGTTTTAAATAGTTTTTTGTTTTGCCGTAGGCAACTCTATTTGCCTTTGGAATCAGTTTGTAAATGTCTTACTAGAGTCCATTAGAACATTGAAACATAAAATGTACTGTTACTGTTATTAGCAAGTTTCACTGAGTGACTGTATTGTACCCAAGTTAGAGAGAGTTTTATTTTCTTTTGAATAATTGCAGGATACCAGTGAGTCTGAAAACGCCGTAATATAAATTTAGTGTGGAATTTTTAGGTAAAAATTTGGGACATGAGCTTGAAAAAGAACTACTGAATCACTCAAATGTTAATAGTCATAGACCCTTTTGTAACACAGAATGGGGGACATACTGCTTTGATATATAAACAAGTGAGTTACAGTAAGTAAAATACACTCCTGGAAATTGAAATAAGAACACCGTGGATTCATTGTCCCAGGAAGGGGAAACTTTATTGACACATTCCTGGGGTCAGATACATCACATGATCACACTGACAGAACCACAGGCACATAGACACAGGCAACAGAGCATGCACAATGTCGGCACTAGTACAGTGTATATCCACCTTTCGCAGCAATGCAGGCTGCTATTCTCCCATGGAGACGATCGTAGAGATGCTGGATGTAGTCCTGTGGAACGGCTTGCCATGCCATTTCCACCTGGCGCCTCAGTTGGACCAGCGTTCGTGCTGGACGTGCAGACCGCGTGAGACGACGCTTCATCCAGTCCCAAACATGCTCAATGGGGGACAGATCCGGAGATCTTGCTGGCCAGGGTAGTTGACTTACACCTTCTAGAGCACGTTGGGTGGCACGGGATACATGCGGACGTGCATTGTCGTGTTGGAACAGCAAGTTCCCTTGCCGGTCTAGGAATGGTAGAACGATGGGTTCGATGACGGTTTGGATGTACCGTGCACTATTCAGTGTCCCCTCGACGATCACCAGTGGTGTACGGCCAGTGTAGGAGATCGCTCCCCACACCATGATGCCGGGTGTTGGCCCTGTGTGCCTCGGTCGTATGCAGTCCTGATTGTGGCGCTCACCTGCACGGCGCCAAACACGCATACGACCATCATTGGCACCAAGGCAGAAGCGACTCTCATCGCTGAAGACGACACGTCTCCATTCGTCCCTCCATTCACGCCTGTCGCGACACCTCTGGAGGCGGGCTGCACGATGTTGGGGCATGAGCGGAAGACGGCCTAACGGTGTGCGGGACCGTAGCCCAGCTTCATGGAGACAGTTGCGAATGGTCCTCGCCGATACCCCAGGAGCAACAGTGTCCCTAATTTGCTGGGAAGTGGTGGTGCGGTCCCCTACGGCACTGCGTAGGATCCTACGGTCTTGGCGTGCATCCGTGCGTCGCTGCGGTCCGGTCCCTGGTCGACGGGCACGTGCACCTTCCGCCGACCACTGGCGACAACATCGATGTACTGTTGAGACCTCACGCCCCACTTGTTGAGCAATTCGGCGGTACGTCCACCCGGCCTCCCGCATGCCCACTATACGCCCTCGCTCAAAGTCCGTCAACTGCACATACGGTTCACGTCCACGCTGTCGCGGCATGCTACCAGTGTTAAAGACTGCGATGGAGCTCCGTATGCCACGGCAAACTGGCTGACACTGACGGCGGCGGTGCACAAATGCTGCGCAGCTAGCGCCATTCGACGGCCAACACCGCGGTTCCTGGTGTGTCCGCTGTGCCGTGCGTGTGATCATTGCTTGTACAGCCCTCTCGCAGTGTCCGGAGCAAGTATGGTGGGTCTGACACACCGGTGTCAATGTGTTCTTTTTTCCATTTCCAGGAGTGTATGAATTAATAGGTGATAAGAAGTCGTTCCTCTGTTGTAACTACCTATTTAGGATGCTGCAGGAAGTGCTTATAATGAGTGGTAACGTTTTTCCACTGACATCATATTTTCTAACATTTTAACAAAAAACTTAAATCAGCATGGTAGCTGCTCTGTTTGCTTCTGGTAGCCAATCACAGCACAAGACCTGTCATGTCACGGAAACTTCACTGCTTCATCTTGTGAACTTATAATGCCGCAGATTGAACACATACAAAAATTAAGTGTGTCAAGTTCTGAATTGTAATCAATAAAAACATTGGGTATGCAGTGAAGTTAAAGATCTCTCAAAAGGACACCTTTTAGAACGATTTGTTGTAATAAAGTGTCACGAAATGTGGTGTTGGCAGATAAATATGCTACCTATAGATCTTATCTTTGAGTTAGCTTCTGATGTAATTTAGTAGTTGACCATGAAATGGAAAGGATGTAAAGTACGCAAACTTTTGACTAGAAAGAGACAGATATCTCACAATGATCGTGGGTTTGTGCATTTGAGAGAGAGGGAGAGAGAGAGAGAGAGCCTTATTGGCCAAAAGCTCTATTTGTGACAGCCTTTTTGTTGTGCCTATGTGCGACACAGCACCTCGCTATATGGTATCCTTTTCATAATATTGTTAAGAAAAAAAATTCATGTTTTGTCTGTGTGTTGACTACTAATGTTGGGAGAGGGAATCCGAACTATCAAACTGGTGCACCGGGTACCCAGACCCCATCCACTGACAGAAAAACTGCATGTCACGGATGTGGGTAGTCTTTTTTTGGAAACTCATTCTCAGTGGTAACTTGGTGGTTATGCCAATGTATTATCCTCTACAAATGTTAAGGTTAACTAATGGCTCATTTGCGTGGTCTCTGAGGTAATATAGACACTCAAGGAAGGATGTACAGGAACATCATGAGATGGAAAAGTTGGAAACAGCATGGAGATCCTCATCAAAATGGTTTAATAACATCAGGTGCTATGATGATCTGAGTTACTGTCAAATTTTACAATTGAAGTATACTTACTCACGACAGCAGGTTAAGTGTTTGTTCTCAGGGGGTTTCCATGCAATGGCATGAAATTTATAACCCTTTCTGCCCTTGTTCAAGTTATATCCCTTATACTATCTGAGGTATAGGGCAAATGAATTTCCAGTGGTCATCAGAAGACGTTTTCTCATAGGTGTAGGCTATATTTTACAGCTTTTTATATGTGTGGCTGTATTAAGGAACAGTTGGTTTATTGGAATAAATAACCCAGTGTGGTGCAGATGTTCTTTCAGCTACTCTTGACCCATTCACATCACATGCCTCATGCTTCTTCATTCATATTTACATGCCATGCTGTATGCTCCCAGTGTACTGAGATTAAAATTCTTCTCAGTCTTTCACAATGGCGCATTTATTTTGACAGTTGACACTGTTGTGTCTTTCCAAAAATAAAGTCTGATTCTGACTCAACAATTGCATAATGCAGACCAGGCAGGAAAAGAGTTATTGACAAGTTGCACTACCAATTATTTGGGAATGCTCTGAGTTACAATAACTTCTGGGAGATGCCTGAATCAACTGAACTAATTTGCATAAAGGTACTGTAAGTAAGTGTGTGTGTGTGTGTGTGTGTGTGTGATTATTTTCTGAAGAATGCTTTGGCTAAAAGCTCAGAGTGCAACAGTCTTTTTGTTGTGCTTGTCTGCAACTCAACATTTCAACTGTACGGTGAGTAACAATTTACTCTTTTTATAATACTGTTGATATTCAAAACCAAACTTTCCACAGTTTGAAACCCTTAATTTGCATGGATGTATCATTTAACCTTGCTATCATAATTATGTTTAGTATTTCTCAAATACTTATGAGTCAGAGGAAGAAAATAATTTGCTGCCATCACATTCTGCTGACAAACAAATCTTTGGTGTACATTCAACAACAATTAACACAATTACAAACTTTATTTTATTGCAATGCAAAATACAAGAAAACTGGATTCAAGCAAAACTACACAAACCTGCTGTTAATGGCTGGGTAAGTGTCGTTTGTGTTAAGTCCGATTCGATGTTATCTTGTGACCCTGTTTCTGCTACATTAAAAGGATTATCTGAGAATGCTTGAGTGAAATCTGGGCCCAAGCCATCAGGTGGGAAGTTACTACTATTTAAATCCCTGCTACCTTCTTTATCTGTCCTTTGTTGAAGAGCCTGCAAAAGTTAAGGAATTAATCTTTATGTTGATCAGAGACACAATAGTTTCACAGTCCCCTCTCCCTCCAAAATCACTATTCTCATGAAGTGATTTCCATCACAGTAATGAAATATCTTTTTTCTCTTGTCATCACTGGATACAAAAATCTTTTTAACAATTGTGAAAATCCACTTAAGTTATTACAAATAAGTGGAAACATTATATTCATTAGATTGCATTTCATGAATTCAAACAGGGTGTAATTATGGTGTATTCTGCACATGGCAAAAGCACATTTAAAGGAAACAATTTTAGGAAAAGATACAAAATTCACTTTGATGAATAACTATTTTCCTTTTTATTATTCATCACTACTATTTTGAACATTTTGATGTTTTCCATTAATTTCACGTCTATGAACTTGTTTCACTTAACACGATCAATCATCTCCAACAGATTCTAACTTTATGGTTATAACAGAGGGAAACATTCCACGTAGGAAATATATATCTAAAAACAAAGATGATGTGACTTACCAAATGAAAGTGCTGGCAGGTCGACAGACGCACAAACAAACACAAACATACACACAAAATTCAAGCTTTCGCAACAAACTGTTGCCTCATCAGGAAAGAGGGAAGGAGAGGGAAAGACGAAAGGATGTGGGTTTTAAGGGAGAGGGTAAGGAGTCATTCCAATCCCGGGAGCGGAAAGACTTACCTTAGGGGGAAAAAAGGACGGGTATACACTCGCACACACACACATATCCATCCACACATATACAGACACAAGGTAAGTCTTTCCGCTCCCGGGATTGGAATGACTCCTTACCCTCTCCCTTAAAACCCACATCCTTTCGTCTTTCCCTCTCCTTCCCTCTTTCCTGATGAGGCAACAGTTTGTTGCGAAAGCTTGAATTTTGTGTGTATGTTTGTGTTTGTTTGTGCGTCTGTCGACCTGCCAGCACTTTCATTTGGTAAGTCACATCATCTTTGTTTTTAGATATAGATTCTAACTTTATTTCTTTATGCGGTTCTTCACCATTAACGAAATGACTGACTAGATCCTGGCACCTTCATGTAGGTTCAGCAACCTGCCCCTCGTACTGGAGACTGTGCTCTTTTCTCCCTGACTGCCCAACATCTCTTTATTACACATTTTATCCACCATTAAATTTATAATATCCTTTTTAGCACCAGATTTCAGGTGCTTCCATTTTCTTCTTCTCCAACATTCCTATATATGCAAGGGCGTGCTGAAAAGTAATGCCTCCTAATTTTTTATTCTGTTCTCAATATTACATGCATATTACTTGGCCAACTTTCCAACTTCGCGGATGTCAGCTGCAACCCTCTGCTGCACAAGGGCTCTGAATTGTAGCATGTAACATGGCAGTGTGTAATACATCTATGTCAGTGTGTGAGAAACATTGCAAATTTTTAACTGGAGAAAACATGCCTCCAAGTGACATTCATAGAAGAATGATAGCTGTGTACAATGATGGTTGTATGGACATCAGTAATGTGCGACAGTGGATTGTTTGTGCTCGTAATGAAGGAAATGATGGTGCTACCCTCAACATGCGTGACAGAGCACTGAGCAGATGACCTAGCCCCATCCAATTTTCATCTGTTTCGAAAACTTAAAGAACACTTTTGAGGACTTCACTTTGATAGTGTTACAGTGGCGCAATCAGAGGAGAGGCTGTAGCTTCATCAACAAAGTACAAGTAACGCAAATTGGTTTCTCCTTGGGAGATATGCGTTTGTCATCAGGGTGACTATGTTGAGAAATAAATATACAGACATGAAAAATAAAGATGTAAATGTTAAGTAATTTTGTGTTATTTAAAACCTTAAAAAGTTTTTACATAAAAAACTGGAGGCACTGCTTTACAGCAAGCCCTCATAATTTCTACAGTTGTGCTCCATCGCGAGAAACAGGTACCAACAACATCATTTCAGACAATGGTTGACGCAAGTATAAATGGAGTGAAACGAAGCTCATTCTGTAGACCATGCAATACTTCAAATATAGGGTGTTTCAATGCACGATGCAATGCTTCAGTTTCACTGATGACAGAAATACAGTAAGGTAATTATTGGTTAGGAACTGCACCAAGCAACACACATCTGTGCTTATTTTTATTCTGTCACAATAACATAAAAATAAGCACAAGCACAAGTGCGAGTCGAAGCGAGCGCGCGAGCGCGCGCACACACACACACACACACACACACACACACACACACACACACACACACACACACCTCTGATTCCTCCAACATGTAAAATAGTGTAATTTGAGTAGGAGAGTAGTTGCGGCACTTCTACAGAACTGGTTATCATAACAAAATTTTCTATGTAGTTGTTACTGGCATCTCTTCTGCTGTTGATGTTTTATGAGTAATATTGAGCACATGTGTATGGAAGAATACACAGAACTAATATAGGAGCCAAAAAAAGATGACCACTGAAGATGGTTTAAATAAAGCGAAACATGCCTGATCCGAATAAAATCACAATCACAAAAGATGGAGTAACTTCCATATTAGTTCCATAATACATGTTTAAATCATCTTTTAATGTAAAAGTAGAAAAACTCTGCAGATGCTTCTTTACAAAGCAGAAGATCATACACCAGGTTGTGCCATTATTATATTGCCAAAAGAAAATATACAGTTCAATCGAGTGGAAATACAACCAAGAAGATAAATTACCTGAAGCACTAATTCCTGCCGATGAGTTTTCATGTGTGTTCTACAATTAAAAGATGTTTTGAATGTTTTACGACAGTAAGGACACATAAATGGCCGACTCTCACTATGTGTCACCATGTGTCTCTTAAGGCTGCTGTTGGTTGAGAAATTATTGTCGCAAAATGGGCAACTGTAGATCTTTGCTCCTTCATGTGTTCGCAAGTGTGTCTTCAGTGATGCATTTGAGATGAAGCTCCTGTAACAAATTAGGAATGTATCTGCAGGATTTAAAGAGGATTATCCAGATAAATATATTTTTGTTAGAATTTTATATTAATGGTTCAAATGGTTCTGAGCACTATGGAACTTAACATCTGAGGTCATCAGTCCCGTAGAACTTAGAACTACTTAACCTAACTAACCTAAAGACACCACACACATCCATGCCCGAGGCAGGATTCGAACCTGCGACTGTAGCAGTCGCGCGGTTCCGGGCTGAAGCACCTAGAACCGCTCGGCCATCGTGGCCGGCATTAAGACAACAATATCATATATTTAGAACAATTATATCATTCTGAACTACAATACAAAATCAGAAGCATTCATCATATTTCAGAATTTGTAGTCACTTTGATATACATCAGTGTTTGATTGGTACTGACTTCCACGCAACACTTCCTTAATAGTCTCAATTTTTCCAGTGGCATATTAGTCCAAATGTCAAGCCAGAGAATAAATGTACCCTGCTGTCTCGTGGCTAATATTTCCGGATTCTAGCCATTTTCATATAATAATTTTGACCACTGCTAGAGATGAGAATAAGATAAAAATTTCCTTGGTGCATCCACCGTTGCTGATATGTGCAATTCATAGTACAGTAGAATCTTGATAGTTCGAGTTTCCCATAATCCAAGCCTCTATTTATTTATTTCTAAGTTGCAACGATCAACTCTCTTTTTTTTTACTGACATGATAAATAATGAAAACATCATTGGAAAAGATGGATAGGGAGAGTACAGCTCAGTGACAAGGCAGACAACAACGCAATCAACACCGATGATTAGCTCGCTGCCCTGTTGCATGAACATCTGTTGTCAGTATGGCGCGAAATACCCCGACTGCTGCCGGCTGCTACCGATCAAAACTGGGGAGTTCATAAGCTGCTGTACTTCCCAGTACCTGTACTGTACAGTGTTGTGTGTCTTTCTTTTTTTTTTTTTCTTTGACTGTGTGTACCGTTGTACACCTTACAAAGATGAGTGCTGTAGCAAAAAAGAGGAAATTTGTGCCTTTGCATTAAAATTAGAAACACTAAGATGACTTGACAAAGGAGAAACAATAAAAAAAAACTTGCTCTCGAATATTGGAACAGTTTTCTTCACAGAAATACTCACACGAATCTCTCAGTCGAAGAAGTATAAAGAAGACAGACTTCGAAAAAACAAGTGAGGCATTGTTCATGTGGTTTACCCAACAGAGACAGAAGGGTGCTCCAATTTCTGGCCCAATCTTGCAAGGAAAAACTTTGTTTTTCAGAAACCAGCTGCAGGAAGGAGATGACAATTTTTGCCACTAGCGTGGGCTGGCTCGACAAGTGGAAGATGAGGTATGGAGTGCGTCAACCAGACGTATGTGGAGAAAAACTCTCTGGTGACGCTCAGGCCGTTTCAAAATTTATCGCCGAGTTTAAAAAATCATAACTGACGAAAATTTGTCTAATGAACAAATATATAACTGTGACGAAACTGGGCTAAATTTTAAAATGTTACCAGAGAGATCACTTGCTTCTTGTGAAGAAAAAAGTGCTCCTGGGCACAAAAAAAGCAAAGAGCGGCTCCCAGTTATGGCAGCTTCAAATGCAACTGGAAACCACAAACTAAAACTAATTGTGATTGGGAAGTCTGTCAAGTCAAGAGCATTCAAGAATGTATCCATCTCAGCTCTTCCAGTTGTCTATACACATCAGAATAATGCCTGGATGAATCAGGAAATCTTCAAGAAATGGTTTTTTTAACTCATTTGTACCTGACTGCAAGATTTTTTTAAGAGAAAAGGGGACTGCCATGCAAAGCAATTTTGCTCATGCATAATGCGTCCTCACATCCAAGTGTAGGAGAACTGCAGTGCGACGGCAGCGACGGTATCCGCGCCTTGTTTTTCCCACCAAACGTTACCTGTCTCATTCAGCCCATGGATCAGGGTGTTCTGGAATATATATGTGTGTGTGTGTGTGTGTGTGTGTGTGTGTGTGTGTGTGTGTGTGTAAAAAAAAAAAAAGTATCGACGGCGATTGCATTAGCGAATCTTGGAGCGAAATAAAGTCAGACACAATTTCTAAGTCATGGAGGAAAATTCTACAGGAAAGTATGCCAGACACAGAAACTGAAGATTTAGCAGATGAGGACGATCAACCATTGTGTAATTTAATCAGAAGATTGCCAGGGTGTGAAGAGGCAGAAGGGGTGGAAGTAGGCGAGTGGTTAAATTCGGACGAACAGTTGGAAGTGACAGACTCTTCTATAATTGACATGGTTAACATTCCATCGCAGTGTGAGAATGACGAGGCAGAGGCTGCACCGATGATAAGTCACACCGATCGCTAGGCTGCTCTCGAGGCCGCCATATGCTACGTGGAACAACAGCCTGAGGCAACATCAACTGACCTACTGCTCCTGAGACGGTGGCGTGACATTGCCACGAGGAAACGTTGCAGCTTCATCAAACAAAAGACACTTCACTATTACTTGTATAAATAAATAACTGTTGTTATTCTGCCAATGCAAATGCATGTGTAAATACTTTTATTTTAATAAAGTTCATATTTTGACCTGTATTACTTACAACATCATAATATTTCTTTTTCCCATTTAAATTTCGATAGTCCGAGTTTTCGATAGTTCGAGGTGGTTCTGGTCCCGTTCATCTCAAACTATCGAGACTCTACTGTAGCTAAGAACTTGATCATGTCCAAAGAGGACACACTATAATGCCTACTACTTTCAATTCTACAGTGTGTGCAAAAGCACAGTAGTCACCCAGCATCTGACTAATACAATCCAATGTAGATAAGAATATCAGCCAAAGTAAGTCAGATGCCACTCATTATTCCTGTGTCACAGGTTCCTAGGGAATTAAGGGGACAATTTTAGGTTATAATTTTATTTCCGGAGTGTTAAGCAGATGAATGATGTGACAACCCAGATGAACTGTAGTTCCAGGCCAACATAATCAACGAGGACAAAGTAGCCATGGGTGTGTGTGTGTGTGTTTTTAGACAGTTTTGAAGAAGATATTGTTGGAAAGCTCAGTAATTAGTCCAGCAACGGCATCACAAAATAGGCCCTTTGCTTGCAAAAATTTTTTATATTGTGTATATAATTGAGTGTGTGTTGATTCCCAGTTTAACTCTCAAGACAACTTTTTATGGCCAAAAAACCAAGAAATTTTGGCACTTTTTCAGGTTTTCTCCTATTACTCAAAAACTATGCATCCTACTGAAAATGTTGCCCAAATTAAAATGAAAGAACATTAAATTTTGCGTCAAATGACCTATTTAAATATCCAAATTGGTGCAATCATTTGGCCATAATCAGTTGCCAAAGTTCGTTCATTTTTACCAATCTGGCTCAAAAGTTGGCTGCAGCAACTGTAACTAAAAATGTCAACTTCAAATGAAAAATGTCAAAGCTGTAGAGCATGAAATTTCATGTTACAAAAGTGACTAGATTTTCAGTTTTATGCACTATTAAGCATTAATACACTTGAAAGTCAAAGCAATTCCATTTTGTTGCTTTTTTTAAAGTCAAAATTTACTCTATATAAATTGTAAAACGGTGTGTTGCTTTGTCACATGCAGTGATTTCTGCAGCAAGGCCAAGACCATTTCTATCTTCATTATTGATAGGGTTCAGTACATTCATCCACAAAAGATTTGGGTCGAGACTTATTGTCAACGCTCTTAGTGCAATTGGATTCACAGCTCCATATATTGAAGCTTCCCTATTTGAGATGTCATCGACTGCTCGACCTGAGCATCCTAACATAGCCCGTGGAGGATTCATTCAGCTCATCTCTGATAATGGCAATTTTAGCATCTGCACAACTGACAGGTTGAATACTTACCATTCTATGGGAGGAAGTCTCTCCCTACACAGCTGTGGAGTCTGACAAGAACACTGATTGACAAAAAAGACATTCAATTTCTGAATTTTTGTCTAGCCAATGGAGAACAAAGTCTTCTGAAAGATCTCATCATTTAAAGACACCAGGTTCTCCAACAGATATCATTTTCAATGAAGGTACAAATGCTGTATTCATACAGGAGAAGTTTCTTGCAAATAAGAGCAACAAGAACCACTTGATTTTTTCGCCCATGAGGAAGTTTGAGGATGGAGGTATTCAAGTACTACAGGCAGATGACGCTGATTTATTAATTGTGGAAACATCTGTTTCCCAAGTTACTAAGTCTGACGGTGCAGCAATTGTAAGAGTGGACATTGGCATGCTTGTTCTCATAATGGGCTGAGGAAACAACTACACCAACGTGTACTTCCATAAACGGGGATGAGAGAAATCAGCATGAATGTGGTACTCCAGTAATTCTTTCAATTTCAATCCTGCATTTGCTCTTTTCAGCCATGTCTTCAAAGAACGTGATACCAAATTTTTTTTTTTTTTTTTTTTTTTGGGCAAGGGAAAGGGAAGTCACGAAACCTTATGAAGCAACAGCCACACCTCAAAGTGCTAGCTGCTGAATTTGTTATAACCTAAGTCTCCCAAGACTTAATAGCACAGGCTGGAGAGCAGCTGATTGTAACACTGTATGGGAATTACAATTGTGCGACTTTGGATGAACTTCTGTGTAAAGTCTGCCCTGAGAAAAGCTTTCCATAAGAAAGGCAACTGCCAACATCAGACCCTGCTAGGTGGCACTCATTGCGATCTTACCATCAAGTGCAGTCCTGGGTGGGGAATAAAACTGATCCACACCAGTGGGAGTGGAAGAAAAACTTATCAAGTTTGTTTCCCATGACGATGACAAAAGATCTGGCACCGCATACTCAAGTGAAGACGATTTCCTGAGCATGCAAAACAAGATGAGCAGAAGTATGTGGATGTCGCAAGCCTGGACTGAGCTGCTTGTTACGTACAAATGTTGTCGCTTATCTTGCAAGAACGCTCCTGAAATTGGGCTCAATGAGGATGAGGAAGAGATAGAAGGTATGTTCCACGATGAGGAAGTTGGTGAAGGTGCCGCAATGGATCCTGAAGATCGGATGCTCGACCGCGACATACCACAGTCTCCCAAACAACCTCAATGGAATTGAAATCTGATAAAATGTTAATCTTTCATATTTAAATTGTTTTTTAATATTGCTAGGCGCTATTATTTGTTCATTTGTACAAATTTTATATTACACATACATAAATACATATTGGCCATTGCTACGTGCTTGGTTTTCATTTTAGCAATCCACTCTTACAAATCAAGGCATGGATAAAAACGAATAAAAATACACATGAATGAAGGAAATTAAAAAGGTATGCACAGAGAGCGCACAGGTGTTCATTAGAGAGCAGTCTTCCCGCTAGAAATTTCATTACCTTGAATAACTTTGACATAAAAGAAAAACAATAAAATTGAATTAATTTGGTTTTCAAAGTGTATAAATGCTTAATAGTGCCTAAAACTGAAAAACTAGATGCTTTTGTAACATGAAATTTCATGCTCTACAGCTCTGATAAGTTTGACATTTTTGTTTTGAAGCAGTGCTTTTTGAGTTACAGGAACTGAAGTCGACTTTTAAGCCAAGTTGCTAAAAATGAGTGAACTTTGACAACTGGTTGGCTTGGGGTATAAAGGGACCAAACTACAGGGTCATCAGTCCCTTTCTCCTGACGCAAGCAAGGCTCAAGGTGCAAAAACACCCAACACCATACCTAAAAAGAAATCTAATGGAATGAACAAAAAACAGGCAAAACATACACCACAACGAAAAGTAGAAGAAGATATTAAAACCATAGAGGATATGGCCTGGGCTGCCTGATCACAATAACCCCAAAAAGATGAGGCGAGATGAACACATGTAAAAAAAAAAAAAAAAAAAAAAAAGCAAAGAAAGTGTGACAGGGTTAAAATGGAGGGAGAGTGGCAACCTCAGAGAGAAGCTTAAATGCCCACCCTCAGATGGTACGATAAGTTCGTGGTACGATAAGAAGTCGTCTGCATACAGAGAAGGTGAGACTGCTGGCGCGACAGCTGCTGCTAGACCATTAATGGCCACTAAAATAGAGAATACACTCAATACAAAGCCCTACAGGACCCTATTCTCCTGGATATTGGGGGGAGGGGAGGGGGGGGGGGGGGGACTATGGGAGGCACCAACATGGACATGGAAAGAACAGAGCAACAGGAAATTTTAGATAAAAATCGCGAGTGGCCCCCGGAGACACCACTCATATAATGTGGCAAAAATATGATGTCACCAGGTCGTGTCGCAAGCTTTTCGTAAATAAAAAAAGACAGCAACCAGATTTTGGCATCTGGAAAAGGCTGTTTGGATGACAGACTCAATGGAAACTAGACTATCAAAGGTAGAGCAACCTTGGCGGAAACCGCCCTGGGCTGGAGCCAGTAGGCCATCTGACTCTAAGACCCAACACAACCGCCAACTTACCATACATTCATCAGCTTACAAAGAATGTTGGTGAGAGTGATGGGGCGATGGCTATCCACATCAAGCAGGTTTTTACTGGGTTTGAGCAGAGAAATGATGGTACTCTCCCGCCACTGCAATGGAAAGATTCCATCGCACAGATTCGGTTGAAGATGATGAGGAGATGTTGCTTGTAGTCGGATGAGAGATGTTTGAGCATCTGACTGTGGATCCAATCTGGCCCAGGAGCTGTGTCGGGGCAATGTGCAAGGACACTGAGGGGCTCCAGTATAGGGTTCAATGTGACGTTCAGTGAACAAGAGGACTATCCATCCACTGTTTGAGGATGCGAAATGCTGGGGGATAATTCTCTAATGTGGAGGCTTGAGCATAGCGCTCAGCAAAGTGCTCGGCAACTGCGTTTGCATTGGTAGATAATTATGTTAATGCCAGTAACACCTGTCAGAGTCTGGTACCCACAAACACGTCTAATCTTCAGCCAAACTTGGGAAGGTGACATATGGCACCCAAGACTTGGGAAGGTGATGACAATGGTCAAGGCGTACCTCTCCCAATGCACCTGTTTCCGTCTTTTTATAAGCTGGAGAATGCAGGCACAGAGCCATTTAAAAGATATTAGGTGCTCCAGGGAAGGGTGCTGCTTATGTTGCTGTAGAGCTCGCTGATGCTCTTTAATTGCCTCCCTGATTTCCGGTGACCACCAAGGTACTGACTTTGGCTGGGGGCATCCTAAAGAACAGGGATTGTGTTTTCTGCCGCAGAAACGATCATTCTAGTGACCTGATCAATTGCCACATCGATGGTACAATGTGGGGGAGATTCAACGGTGACAGCAGAGGTGAAAGCTTCCCAGTGTGCCTTGTTTAAAGCCCATATTGGTAGGTGTCTGGGCGATTGGCGCTGGGGGAGTGACAGGAAGATGGGGAAGTGGTAACTACCACACAAGTCATCGTGGACTCTCCAGAGGGCAGATGGGAGAAAGCCTGGGCTGCAGAGGGATAAATCAATGGCCGAGTAAGTGCCATGAGCCACACTGAAATGTGTGGGGGCCCCAGTATTTCAGAGGCAGAGGTCGAGTTGAGACAGGAAAGTCTCAACATTTTTACCTCGGCCAGTAAGCACAGTGCCACCCCACAAGGGGTTTAGGGAGTTGATCAATCAGTGCAGCCAATGTTTTCAGGGGTACTGCACCATCTGGGGGAAGATATATGTTGCAGGCAGTTATTTCCTGTGTCATCCTTATTCTGAAAGCCACAGCTCCTACAGGGGTTTGAAGGGGCACCGGTTCACTACATACTGTGTTCAGGACATAAGACGGAAACTCCACCTGACACACTATTATAGTCGCTACGGTCCCTGTAATATCCCTTATAGCTGTGGATGGCAGCAGCCCGCATTGCAGGGAACCAGGTTTCCTGGAGGGCAATGCAGAAAGCAGGTGTAAAGCTTAACAGTTGCCGCAGCTCAGCCAGGTGGTGGAACAAACCACAGCAATTCCACTGGAGGATGATGATATTGTGAGGCTGTGAAGGCCTGAAGCATGCAAGGAGGCAGGTTATGCCTCCGGGTCACCTGCTGCCACCAACTAAGTGTTTGTATCCATTCCTATTGTGGATGAGGCGTAAGTGAGATCCAAGTCATCAGGGGATGCAGAGATCTCCACCTCATCTGCAGGTGCAGAACTGGTAGGGAGTGGTGGTGTTGGGGCCACCGGAGGGTCCTTTTTCTTAGGAGACTTCTTTTGTTTGCTGGGAGGACTTCTATGAAGTAGCTTCAGGCACAGAGGAAGACTGTCAAGCTCTTTGTCCAGCAGCTTTTGGCTCCTTTAGTCACTGGTGATTGACCACTGTGGCATTAGGGCATTAGTGGAGACCTTGGGAGAGAGGGTCCCAAGGGATCCCTTCTGCAAGAGAGGAGCCGGAGGAGGCTGTTGCTTCTCTGGCTGGGGGGAGGGGACCGATGTCCCCTGTGTTTGAGGGGGCGCCTTGCTCCCGAAATAGGTCCAAGAGGGCAGATGTATTCTGGAGGCCCAGAGGGTCCACTGTTTGTGGCACAGAGGTGTAATCGTTCAAATTTATGTTTAGCCTTTTGGTAATTCAACCGGTTCAGGGTCTTGTACTCCATGATTTTCTGCTCCTTTTCGAGTACTGTGCTGTCTGGTGAACAGGGGAGTGCTGCTCTCCACAGTTCATACAAGTGGGAGGAGGCGCACAGGGAGTATCTGGATGCAGTGGACGACCGCAGTCTCGACACGTGGTGTTGGAAGACATGTGCCCGAATTTCCAGCACTTAAAGCACCACATATGGGGAGGGACATATGGTTTAACATCACAGCGGTACACCATTTTGACCTTTTCAGGCAATGAATACCCTTAAAGGCCAAGATGAAGGCACTGGTAGCAAACCTGTTATCTTTGGGTTCCCTGTAAATGCGTCAGATGAAATGAACACCACACGATTCTAGACTGGCGCAGAGCTCGTCGTCAGAGGAAGTCGCGTTGGAAAATAATCCCCTGGACCTTGTTGAGGCTTTTATGGGGAGTGACGGAAACAGGAATATCCCCCAGCCGGTCACAAGCAAGCAACACCCGGGATTGGGCTGGGGATGCTGTCTGAATCAAGACTGCACCGCTTCTCATATGTCAACAGCACTGTCACTTCCTCAAACTTATCCTCAAAATGTTCAACAAAAAACTGAAGCTTCATAGGTAGAACGAAGTCCCCGTCCATTCTTCTACAGACTAAATACCAAGGCAAATATGGCTCTCTTCTTTCTGTAGCCCTACGTTCCTCCCATGGTGTACCGAGGGAGGGAAATTATTTGGGGTCATAACTGTCAGCATTGTACTCCATCTTGTCCTTCTTAAAGACTGCTGGTGCCATACGGTCACCAGCAAGAGATGACTTAGTCCGCTCCATTGCAGGTCATCTGCCCTGATGCCATCCACTCCGATCAGGGGCTCTCCCCACAGGCACCACCCACCCACACACCTGGCATGATGGCCGTTGCAGGGAGTCCTGAGACCCCAGGAAGATAGGCATCTACTCCTTGGCATATGTGGGGAGTTTACAGCTCAGGCATCAGCAGTGCGATCCTTGTGTTGTCTGAGGGCTACTACCAAATGGGTACATGACGGCCCCACCACAACAGACTGGCTACTGTGCTGGATATTGGGAGCAGAGAAAGCTAAAACTGTCACTGCTTATGGCCAAATGGCTGCACTGATCTGGACATTTAAATAGGCCATTTGATGCAGAATTTAATGTTATTTCATTTTCGTAAGGGTGTACAATTTCTGAGTAATAGGCAAAAACCTGAAAAAGTGCCAAAATTTCTTGGTTTTTTTGGACATTAAATTGTACCGAGTGTTTTGGAGGTCAAAAACTTTGATTCAACATATTCTCACTATATACACAAAATGAAAAAAATAAAATAATCTACCTCATTTTTTTTGCAAGAAAAAAGTACCCCATTACTCATTACTGGAATATATGTTTTCAATCTTCTTTATCTTATTGTCGCCAACTCAAAATTTCACATCTACAATGGGTGATTACCTTTACTCCTTCCATTATATGCCTGGGTTATTGAATGTATTAATATATAATGCACTGTTGTGTACTGCTTACAAGGGAACCTCCCCATCGCACCCCCTCCCCCCCTCCCCCCTCAGATTTAGTTATAAATTGACACAGTGGATAGGCCTTGAAAAACTGAACACAGATCAATCGGGAAAACAGGAAGAAGTTGTGTGGAACTATGAAAAAATAAGCAAAATATACAAACTGAGTAGTCCATGTGCAAGATATGCAACATTAGGGACAATGTAAGCTGAGGAGCGCTGTGGTCCCGTGGTTAGAGTGAGCAGCTGCGGAACGAGAGGTCTTTGGTTCGAGTCCTCCCTTAAGCGAAAATTTTACTTTCTTTATTTTTGCAAAGTTACGATCTGACCGTTCATTCATTGATGTCTCTGTTCACTGTAATAAGTTTGGTGTCTGTGTTTTGTGACCGCACCGCAAAACCGTGCGATTAGTAGATGAAAGGACGTGCCTCTCCAATGGGAACCGAAAACATTTGATCGCAAGTTCATAGGTCAACCGATTCCTCCACAGGAAAACACGTCTGATATATTCTATACGACACTGGTGACGGCATGAGCGTCACATGACAGGAATATGTTGTCGACCCACCTAACTTGCACACTAGACGAATGGGTAAAAAGATTCTTCTACCTTGCCCGATTTAGGTTTTCTTGTGGATGTGATAATCACTCCCAAAAAAGTGATGAAAACACAAGAGTTTGTCACATAAACTGCAACAAATGAGTGCAACAGTTTCACAGTCACACAGTTTTCCCTGTGCTCTGTCAAAACATATGTTTTTTACGTTTTCAAATGTTTCCATGTGTAGACCGTAAAATTGTGCATATGTCCAAGCAAATCTGAAGATGCCCTGGAATTTTGGAGAGCGAAGTTGATTATGTGTGAGAGCCTGAACTTTGATAATTGTCTGAAAATAAAAAATTAAACTTTTCTCTCGGGAGGAGATTTGAACTGAGGACCTCTCGTTTCGCAGCTGCTCACGCTAACCACAGGACCACGACGCTCATAGGCTGGCACTCTCCTTGATGTTGCCTACGTTGCGCATGGACTACTCAGTTTGTATATTTTGCTTATTTTTTCATAGTTCCACACAACTTCTTCCTGTTTTCTTGATTGATCTATGTTCAGTTCTTCATGGCCTATCCCTGTGCCCCTAAATCTGAGGGGGGTGCGATGGGGAGGTTCCCTTGTTAGTAACTTATGTTGCAATGATAAACAACAGCTTCATTAGTTTACAATATTACTGCTTCTCATTTTGGGCATTTTCACTGCTCCGATAACGATCTGTACACAAAAGCAGGATATGTGAGAGTTCAGTTTGTAGATCACAGCACCAGTATCACAAAATGAACAAATCTGCTACCTAAACTATTTTATGAATTTGAAAGTACCAAGTAATTCTACTTCAGAATGATTATCATGTCTCGTGCTTTTCAAACCAACAGTTTTAGAAGACTTACACCAGAAAGACAAGAAAGACCCCACAGCAATTTAGGGGATTTTCCACTTTCATGAATTATTATTTTTCACAAGCACAATTGTTTCTCTGCCTTCCAATTTGCACATCTCTGCTGGTCAGCACTTGCCTGATGGTGATTGGCGAACGATGGTGGGGTCGTAAATCTCGGTGGGGTCGCGAATCCCTGGGCGCAAGGTGAGATGTGAAAGTGGGTACCGGCCACATTGCTGTCCCCTTATTCTTCAAACCAGATCTGTGGTTTTGCACACTGCTGAAAGAGTATCTGAGCTGGTACAGGATGCCACATCTGTTTGGACTGTGGCCGGTCTTCTTGAGGACTCCTGACAAGTGCAGAGTGAGGAATTGCTTGTAATTGGGAGACCCAATGTTAAGCAGTTGATGGAGACCCACCAGAGAACTAGGAGACAGGTAGGAGAAGGAGGCCAGTGTTCACTCTGTCCGCTTGCCAGGGGGTTTTATTCGAGATATGGAGGAGTTCTGATGGCAGAAAATTAGCCTAATGGGTGCACCCAACTACAAATCGTAGCTCATTTTGGCATAAATGATGCCTCTCGTCTTGGTTTAGAGGTCATCCTCAGTTCCTACAGGAAGCTGGATGAGTTGTTGTAGACAGATAGCCTCGCTTGGGAGGAAGAAGTAGAGCTATCTTTAGTAGCATTGTTCCCAGAACTGAATGCATTCTTCAGGTTTCGAGTCAAGTGGAAGTCTTGAAGCAGAGGCTCGAACAAATTTATGATGGTCTTGATTGCGGATTTCTTGTCCTCCACTATCAAGTGGAGAAATGTAGCTTGTGTTTCTTGTTGTTGATATGCTGCCTGAAAAACAGACATCTGTGCCACAAAACCACTGATTCGACAATGCAGAGATTCTTGTCTGGAACATAATTATTGCTCATGGCTATTGAAATGGTCCAAAACTGACCTAATTGTGTAGAGCCAGTCATTGGATTAAATGAGTTGTCCGAGAAGCGTACATATCTTAATAACAGCTGAAATCTGTTTCTACTTTTAACAGATTCCCAGAACATGACATTGTAAAAAGGACTTCTACTCCAGCAATGTCCATCAATGGAATACAAGGTCCCATGTGCAGCAACAGCCCCAGAAATACTTTCATTTCCATAATATTTGTATCCCTCCATCTCGAGAGCCTGGTTGATCTTCTCCTCCCACATTTTTCTGCTACCTGGCTCGCATACAGATTTGTTTGTTCATGTAATGACACTAGGAACTCTTCAGAAGGAGAAGGAGGAGGAGGAGGAGGTGGAGGAGAAGAAGAAGAAGAAGAAAACAAATCAGCAAGTGCATTGATACCAACATTTGGTAAGTCTAACTTCAATCCTCATTGAACACAAATACTGGTGGATCTTGAGGAATATCATTCCAGTTGTCACTGTTATTCATAGTGGACCAACCAGCTCAGCATCTTCATTGCTTTCACTGTTGTTTACATGTAAATCCTCACTCGGACGATCACATGAAGATGGTCTGTAGAAACTTCCACTATCCGAGAATTCATCCATAAACTCATCCCATTCCGATTCATTCATGTTAGTGGCTGTTCTAGTGCTACTTCACACAGTTTGCTCTTATTATTAGCCATTTCATGAGGAAAACTGAACACAGATCATGATAAATACCAGTAAACCATCTACAATGAAGACTGAACAACTACTGACCCATTTACAACAAAGACATGGAATGAATTATCGAACGTGCTTCAAAATATGCAAGCTGGTGACAGTCTTGTCAACAAGTTATCTCTCAGTTGGTGTCCGAGCTGATGTTTCTGCTCTGTATGCCAACTACGACATAACTCGCGGGCTCCATTCTACCATTGAGAATTTTTTTCAGTTTCGATGATACGGATGGACTACAAATGAGATGGCAAATCGACCTGTATGAACCGCTTAACTTCACTTCTCGAACTAGTTTACTCATTTTAGGCAAGGCAGTGAATGTGTTAACTGCAGGAGCATCCACGGGAAGGTGTCTGAACTAGTTTTGCAACAGTAACAAAGCTCACTTAGTACTACGGGCATAAACCTGGCTGAAACCAAATGTCAACAGTAATGAAATTCTAAGTTCTGCTTGAAATATATATTGCAAAGATTGGTTGAATGTTGGTGGTGGAGGTGTGTTTGCAGTGATAAAAAATCTGATAATATCTAGCGAGATTAGTACATATTCCAAGTGCAAAATATTTGGGTGAAGAAAAGTTTTAAAGATGGTTCAAATACAATTATTGGATGCTTTTATAGACCTCCTGCCTTATGAACAATAGCGGTAGAGCATTTGAAAGGAAACCTGGAGAATATTTTGCATAACTTTCCTGGTCACGGCGTAGTTTTAGGTGAAGACTATAGCTCACCAGCAACAGACTGGGAGATGCAAGTGATGAGAACTGCTAGTAGTGGCAGGGAACTGAGTGAAATTGTTTTAAGGTCTTTATCTGAAAATTACTTTGAACAATTAATTCGAGAACCAACTCGTAAGGACAACATCTTTGAACAGTTTGTGCCAAGCACCAAGTTTTCGACAGTGTTAGTGTAGAACAGGGAATCAGTCATATGATGGTTACAGCATCACTGAACATGGCTATAAACAGGAGTGCAAAGAAAGGTAGGAAGATCTATCTGTTTAGCAAGAGCAATATAAGACAATTTCAAATTATGTGACATGTCAACCTGAACATTTCACCCTAGCATTGACAACAGACAAAGTTCAAGAGCATTGTACAATACACTTTAGGAAAGTATGTGCCAAGCAAAAATTGTAAAAAATGGAAAAGACCCACTGAGGTTTGACAACCATATTAGAAAGATGCTACGGAATCAGAAAGAGCTTCACAGCAAATTTAAACGTAGCTAAGTCTTACAGGAAAACAAAAAATATACAAAGCCAAAATAAGGGTAATTCCATCTACTGACTTGACAGAAAATCCTAAGAAGTTTTCATCTTATGTTAAATCAGTAAATGGATCGAAGCCACCTACACAGACACATTATGACCATAACGGTGTTTAAACAGAGGATGATACAGAAAATACTGAAATTCTAATTTTTTCCGAAACTGTTTCACAGAGGAAGATTGCACTGTTCCTCCACCTCGGACAGACTACAAAATGACAAATATCAAAATAAAATGACAACAGGACAAAAAAAGCCACTGAAATCGCTTAACAGAGGAAAGGCCACTGGCCACTTCTACACAGAGAATGAGAAAGAACCTGCTTCTCTTCTAGCAGCAGAGTACCGTAAGCTTCTAGAGGCGTGATGTGTGCCTAGTAATTGGTAAAAAGCACAGGTAATTCCCATTTTAAAGAAGTGTTGTCAAACAGACGTACAAAACTGTAGGCCTTTATCTCTGATGTTGGTCTATTGTAGAATTTTGGAAGATATTTTATGCTTGCATATTATGACATTTCTGGAGACTGCAAGTCGTCTCTGTACGATCAACGTGGGTTTTGAAGACAATGAATATGTGTAACCCAGCTCATTCTATTCATCTGCAAGATCCAGAAAGCAACAGACACAGGCACCCAGATATGCCTTGTTCCTTAACTTCCAGAAGGAGTTCCGATACAGTACCACACTGCCATCTAATGAACAAAATCAAGCATACAGACCATCAGACCAACTGTGTGATTGGACTGAAGAGTTTCTAGCAAACAGAACACAGCTTGTCATTCAGAACATAGAGAAGTTTTTGATGTGAAAGTATCTTTGGGCAAACCCCAAGGTAGTGTTACAGGGCATACTTGTCACCGTATATGCAAATGACCACGTAGATATTGTCAAAAGTTCTGCGAGACTTTCTGTAGATGCTGCTGTTGTGTACACAGAAGTTGAACTGCTAAGAAACTGTAGCAAAATGCATGAAGAGGATTGACACTTGGTTCAGGAAAGGGCAGTTGACCCTCAACATAAACAAATCTAACATATTCAAATACATATTCAGAAGTACCCCTTATTGTGCGGCAACAGGATTGCAGGACAATCACTGGAAGCAGTTATTTCTATAAAATATCTGGGAGTAAGTGTACAGAGCAAAATGAAGGCAGATGACAGATAGAGACACATTGGAAGAATCCTCAGGAAAGGTAGGCCACCAGCAAAGGAAGTGGATTACAAACATTTGTTCGACCAATACTCGAATATTGTTCATCGTAGTGGGATAGACACCTGATGGAACTGATAGAGAAAACCTCAAGAAGAGCAGTATGTTCAAATAACTTATGGGAATATAGCTGTGTGACATTGACAAGCACCAATATTTCAACAGGAGCACAGCCTGCCATTTTCAAGGCAAAACTACAGCAAGTAAGCAATGTCCAAGTGAATTTAATATCTCAGTTTTCACAGAAAATCCTGAAACACACACACACACACACACACACACACAATCACACACACACACACACAGTACACATAAAACAAAAATGGCTGATGTTAGAAGTTATCGATAGTGAAATTAATAATGGATGAGGTAGCATAAACCCTGTCCATCTGTTTTTTGATAAATGAGAGAGTAGGATTCCATGCAGAATTTAAACAAAAACTACCATATTTGTTTATAAGGTTACTTGCTAATTTAATTTCAATAGTTTCTTTAATAGCACTATCCCAATAGCTGGAAGTGCATGCTAGACTCTCCGTGTTGTTATATTCCATAGTATGACCAGTGCCAAGACTATGTTCTGCAATGATGGATTTACTCGGTACTTGTAAGCATGTGTGTCACTTATGCTCACATTACATTGGTCCTCAACAGTCCTGACAGTCCGACCAACATATGACATAACACAATTGCACAGAATATGGTAGATACCTGCCTTATGCAAACCAATATCATCCTTTACGGAACCTTAAAGGTCCCCAACCCTAGATGGTGCTCGATAAACACACTTCACATCAATACTGTTCTAAATGCTCCTCTGCCAGTGCGCAGTTGGTCAACAGGGCAACGCACATCTAATGTCCCTTTCACTATAGCCACTCTGACAAAGTGACTTCGAGGTGGGCTAACTCAGTCAAAAAAACTCTCGGTGTCTGAGATGACAGAAGTCCTTTGAATGAAAGTACGAAGTACCCCTTTACGTTGAGATGGGTGGTGACAGCTGTCAGCCTGCAGATACAAGTCAGTGTGAATAGGCTTCCTATAAACAGCATGTCCCAACATACCATCGCCCTTCCTCCTGACAACACATAAAGGAAGGGAAGTCAGCCACCTTTTCCATCTCCATTGCGAAACAAATTTCTGGGTGGAATGAATTCAGGTGTTCTGAAAAGGTGTTCAAATATTGACTGCCATGAGATCAAACAACAGAAGTATCATCTACTTATGTGAGAAAACATGCAGGTTTCAAAGGTGCCAACTCCAGGAAGGTTCCTTGAAATTTCCCATGAACAAATTGGAAAAAGGCTTCCCATCGCAATCCCATCCGTCTGCTTGTATTAGAGGTCATTGAATAAAACGTAAGTGGAAGTCAATCCGTATTGAAATAGGTTCATAGGTTCATTAATTCAGCACCAAACCATAAATAAAAATGGTGGTTTTTACTTAAATTCTGCATGTAATCCTGCTCTCTCACCTGAAAAAAGGAAAACCAGAGGGCGGGGGGGGGGGGGGGGGGGGGGGGGGGGAGACATATTTTATGCTACCTCATTCTCCAATTATTAATTTCACTATCGATAACTTCTGACACCGGTCATCTTTGGTTTGTGATGGCACTAGTGTTTACAGTGTGTGTGTGTGTGTGTGTGTGTGTGTGTCATATTCACATAGTTTCTGTGAAAATCAAGGTATTAACTTCGCTTGCACAGCCCTTACTTGCTGTAGTTTTGCCTTGAAAATGGTAGGGTGTGCTCTGCTGAAATATCGACAGTTGTCGAGAATGTCACCGGCTGCATTCCCATTAGTTATTTGAACACTGTATACACCGGTAGAAACTAAGGTCTCACAAGAGCAATTATGTTTCATTACAGATTCATTTAGTAAGCAAGAAAGCGTCATGGTGATGCTCAACCAACTCCAGTAACAAGACGCTGCAAGAGAGGCGCCTGCATTGCAGTGCGGTCTACTGTTAAAGTTACAAGAACGTGCATTGCTTAAAAGGTCAGCCGACATACCGAGTCCTGTTATGTATCTATCGGAAAAGAGCCATGACGATAAAATTAGAGAGACTGAGACTACATGGAGGTTTACCAGTAATCATTCTTCCCACGAACCATGTGTGACTGGAACAGGAAAGTGGGGTAGTGACAGTGTCACACAAAGTACCTTTCACCACACAGCATAAGGTGGCTTGCAGATTACAAATGTAGATATAGGTGTAATGACTGCTGCAACAAATGTGAATGCCAATACCAGACATATGAGGCCTGTCTAAAAAGCATCTAACATTTGGCTAGAAAAAATATTTTGAATACCTGACGGGGTTGGGACCTTAATTCCCTTCAAAGTAAGACCCTTGCACTTGCACACACTTAGCCCAAAGATCCTTCCACAGCTGGAAGCAGTTCTGGAAGTCTTCTTTTGGAATGGCATTCAGCTCAGCCATCGTGTTCCGCATTATCTCTTCTCCACTCTCAAAACAGGATCCTTTCAGTGGTGTTTTCAATTTTGGAAACAACCAGAAGTCGCAAGGAGCCATGTTTGGAGAGTAGGGAGGTTGGCGAATGGCTGTAATTCCAAGTTTGGCTACAAAATTTTGGATCAAGTGGGATGAATGTGTGGGGTACATTGTCATGATGCAGTTGCCAGTTTTTCGCCATCCACGTCTTGTCTTTTGCACCAAACTGTGTCATGGAGGACAGCTTGATAGTACTTCTTTGTCATTGCTTGTCCTTCCAGTGCATATTTGTGATGCAAAATTCCACGGACATCAAAGAAGACAGTCAGCATCACCTTGATTTTGCTTCACACCTGCCATACTTTCTTCGGCCTTGGAGACTCGGGATGCTTCCATTGCAATGATTCTGGGTCGTACCCGTACACCCTGACTCATCCCCAGTTATCATGGTGTTCAGAAATCCAGGATCCGGTCATGTGCAACGTCAAAACTGAGGTCTTTTTGTTCCAGTGACAACAATTTGGGTACAATTTCGCAGCCACTAGGTGCATGTTCAATTCATCATAGAAATTTGCATGTGCAGAATCTTTACTCACTCCAACCTCTTGGGCAATCTCCCGCATGGTCAAATGACAATCTGCCATCACCAAATTTTGCACCCTCTCAACAAAAGCTGCACCCTGAGCAGTTTGGGGCCTGCAAGAATGCTGGTCACTCTCCAATGATACGTGGCCATTTTTGAATCGGTTGAACCACTCCTTAATTTGTTTAACACCCATCGCATCTTCTCCAAACACCTGCTGAATCTTATGAATTATTTTGCTTTGAGAATTACAAAGCTTTTAACAAAATTTGATGCAGTACCTTTGTTCAACACAATCAGTCATCTTGAGGGAATCGGTAATCTGACAAACACATGTAACACTTCACTCAGCGAATGAGAGGCAGCGACTGATGCGCTGGAAGGTGGGGGACAAAATTCACGCATGCGCATAAAGGTCTCTTCCGCTACTGTGTACAGTGGTGCTGCACTACTGTCTATTTTGCGCAGGAAAAATCAAAGGTCGGATACTTTTTAGACAGACCTAGTACTTTCAAATAACTTCCGGGAATTCAGCCAGGTAACACTTTCAGCGACCGTCGATATTTCGGCGGGAGAACACCCCGCCATTTTCAAGGCAAACTGCAACGGACAGGCGGCGTACATGCAAATTTAATACCTCGGTTCTCCGTCAGAAGCAGGAAAGATAACACACACACACACACACACACACACACACACACACACACACAATGAACACTAGTGCCACCAGAGATGACCAAAGTCAGAGCTATCGATAGTAAGACTATGAATTCGCAGGTGAGGCAGCATTGACTCTGTTCCTCTGTTTTTTGACAAGGGAGAGAGCCAGATTCCAAACAGAGTTTAAACAGAAACCTCCATCCCTGTTAACGAGGTTGCTCGCTAATTTAATCTCAACTGCCTCCCTAATGACACTGTCCCAATAGCTGGACGTGCATGCCAATATCTCGGTGTTATTATATAACATGGGGTGACCAGTATCCAAGCAATGTTCAGCAATAGCAGATCTATTTGGCTGCTGTAATCGTGTGTGCCGTTTATGCTCAGTACATCTGTCCTCCACGGTCCTGATAGTTTGACCAATATATGCCATGCCACATCTACAAGGAATACGATATACACCCGCCTTAAGCAGTCCAAGATCATCCTTAACGGAACTCAAAAGTGCTCTAATTTTAGATGGAGGTCGGAAAACACATTTCACATTGTATTTCCGTAAAATACGACCTATCTTATTCGACGTGTTTCCTACGTAAGGCAAAAAGGCAGTAGACTTAGGTGTTGACTCAGAATTATCATCAATCACGCGATGTACAGTTGGCCGATAGCGCAACGCACGTTCAATCTGTCTATCACCATAACCATTTTGACGAAATGTAACTTCAAGATGGGACAGATCAGCTGGCAAAGTCTCAGCGTAAGAAACGACATGTGCCCTGTGTACCAAGGTACGAAGTACCCCTTCACGCTGAGCCGAATGGTGACAACTATTAGCTTGTAAGTACAAGTCGGTGTGAGTATGTTTCCTGTAGACTGCATGTCCCAATGATCCATCATCCTTCCTCCTAACCAACACATCGAGAGAGGGAAGGCAACCATCCTCTTCCACCTCCATCGTAAAACGAATGTTCGGGTGGATCGAGTTCAGATGTTCTAGAAAGACATTCAAATTCTCCCTACCGTGAGGCCAAACAACGAAGGTATCGTCAACGTATCTAAAGAAACAGGCGGGTTTTAAAGGGGCCGACTCCAATGCACGTTCCTCGAAGTCTTCCATAAATAAATTTGCGATCACAGGAGACAACGGACTACCCATCACAACTCCATCTGTCTGCTCGTAATACTGGTCATTAAATGAAAAGTAAGTGGATGTCAACACATGCCTAAAGAGATTAGTTAAATCAGCACCAAACCTGGCTTCAATTAACCGCAACGAATCAGAGAGAGGAACACGAGTGAAGAGAGAGACCACATCGAAACTCACTAAAATATCAGTCATTCGGCCTCAGTCCCTCCAAACGACGTAAAAAATCAGCTGAGTTCCTGATATGATGTTCACACCGTCCTACTTGTGGACTCAACAGAGAAGCAAGATGCTTGGATACACGATATGTCGGAGCGCCGATGTTACTCAATATAGGACAGAAAGGAACCCCTTCCTTATGAACCTTTGGAAGGCCATTTAACCTAGGGGGAACGGCACTATAGGTGTTAAGCCTCTTGATTGTGTCCTGCGACAAACCACTTTTCTTCAGGAGGCTGTTGGTCTTTCTCTCAACACTTTTCGTGGGGTCAGCATCGATTCTGCGATACGCTGAATCAGATAGTAAACGTTGCATCTTTTGTACATAATCATGTTTATTTAAAACAACGGTGGCATTGCCCTTGTCAGCAGGTAAAATAACAATACTGGGATCAACTTTGAGAGAGCGTAAAGCAGCCCTCTCTGCTGCTGTTACATTACTCTTGGGTGGACGAGCCCTAGTCAAAACACGGCATGCCTCCCTCCTAACTTCCTCTGCAGCGTCAGGAGGTAGTTTGCAAACTGCCTGTTCAATTGAACTAATAAAATCTACTACCGGCAAATTCTTCGGAGTGGGTGCAAAATTTAAACCCTTCCCTTATTAGTTCAATTGGTGCTGATTTAACTAATCTCTTTAGGCATGTGTTGACATCCACTTACTTTTCATTTAATGACCAGTATTACGAGCAGACAGATGGAGTTGCGATGGGTAGTCCGTTGTCTCCTGTGATCGCAAATTTATTTATGGAAGACTTCGAGGAACGTGCATTGGAGTCGGCCCCTTTAAAACCCGCCTGTTTCTTTAGATACGTTGACGATACCTTCGTTGTTTGGCCTCACGGTAGGGAGAATTTGAATGTCTTTCTAGAACATCTGAACTCGATCCACCCGAACATTCGTTTTACGATGGAGGTGGAAGAGGATGGTTGCCTTCCCTTTCTCGACGTGTTGGTTAGGAGGAAGGATGATGGATCATTGGGACACGCAGTCTACAGGAAACATACTCACACCGACTTGTACTTACAAGCTAATAGTTGTCACCATTCGGCTCAGCGTGAAGGGGTACTTCGCACCTTGGTACACAGGGCACATGTCGTTTCTGACACAGAGACTTTGCCAGCTGATCTGTCCCATCTTGAAGTTACATTTCGTCAAAATGGTTATAGTGATAGACAGATTGAACGTGCGTTGCGCTATTGACCAACTGTACATCGCGTGATTGATGATAATTCTGAGTCAACACCTAAGTCTACTGCCTTTTTGCCTTACGTAGGAAACACGTCCAATAAGATCAGTCATATTTTACGGAAATACGATGTGAAATGTGTTTTCCGACCTCCATCTAAAATTAGAGTACTTTTGAGTTCCGTTAAGGATGATCTTGGACTGTGTAAGGCGGGTGTATATCGTATTCCTTGTAGCTGCGGCATGGCATATATTGGTCAAACTATCAGGACCGTGGAGGACAGATGTACTGAGCATAAACGGCACACACGATTACAGCAGCCAAATAGATCTGCTATTGCCGAACATTGCTTGGATACTGGTCACCCCATGTTATATAATAACACCGAGATACTGGCATGCACGTCCAGCTATTGGGACAGTGTCATTAGGGAGGCAGTTGAGATTAAATTAGCGAGCAACCTCGTTAACAGGGATGGAGGTTTCTGTTTAAACTCTGTTTGGAATCTGGCTCTCTCCCTTGTCAAAAAACAGAGGAACAGAGTCAATGCTGCCTCACCTGCGAATTCATAGTCTTACTATCGATAGCTCTGACTTTGGTCATCTCTGGTGGCACTAGTGTTCAGTGTGTGTGTGTGTGTGTGTGTGTGTGTGTGTGTGCGTTATCTTTCCTGCTTCTGACGGAGAGCCGAGGTATTAAATTTGCATGTACGCCGCCTGTCCGTTGCAGTTTGCCTTGAAAATGGCGGGGTGTTCTCCCGCCGAAATATCGGCGGTCGCTGAAAGTGTTACCTGGCTGAATTCCCGGAAGTTATTTGAAAGTTGTATACGCCAGGAGAAACTCAGGTCTGACAGACCTCGTACTGCCTATTGACTTCTGACTTAGGATCTCTGGCTGATATTTATTTAATGATTTTTCAGGAATTTTGTCAGCACAAGTGGCTGGTATTCTTAAATTTTTACCCTCCTTGCTGGTGGCAGACTGCAATGGAGGGTGAACTTCAACAACGCCAGCCACTAGTAACGGAGAAACATCAAAACAATACTTAAACATTGATGATCTGGACTTCCATGAAAGTAATTACAGTTTGTGCCACCTTTGAAAAATATTTTTTTTTTGACTGCATTGTTTATGCGTTGCAAGCATGACACAAAAATTGCCGAGGTATTCCATATATGAGAACACACTGCACCACAGATGAGTGTCTCTGCCTATGCATGCCATGAGGGACAGTATCCTGGCACACATCCAGTATGAAGGTTCCAGTACGCTATCTCAGTGAAGTGCTCTAGTTCCAGCAGAACTACACACTGGTTCACACGAGTGAAATCATGCAGCAATGGTTTTCACAACAGGCTGATGTCAACCACATCGACTGGCCTGTTTGAGTGTTGGACTTCAATTCCATTGAAAATTTGTGGGCCAAAATGAAGCGTCACATTAACTTACAACTGGCCGACACCAGCCCCCTGACCTATTGTTGGATAAATGGTAGAGTCTTGCAGACAATGAGACATATTTCCAGAGGCTTAGTGCCTCCATGCCTCAAGGGATAAGGCGGGTAATTGATGCCAGTCGTGGATGGACCTCACACTAGCCTCATCCCAGTGTGAAACTTTCCTCGTTTCACATCACTCTACTTTACATTAGAACATATGGTACAACTGTAAGTTTGTTAATTTGAAATCTACAGGAAAGCATAGTGATTTATATTTTATTTTTTAAATTCATGCCTCTTAACATTTAATACATGCAAATTTTCTTAACTTTATGTAACCAAACACTTAATACATGTAAATTTGAAGAAAATCTGTTACTGTCCTTCAAAGTAGTCACCAGCATTGTGTAGAACCCATAGCCGGCGATGTGGAAGGCATAGTATACCGCTAGCAGAGCCTGTTCTGTTGATGGTGCGAATGGAGTGGTCTACTGCCTGTTGAATCTCTGGAACAGTTCCGAAGCGAATGCCACGAAGTGGTTTCTTCACCTTTGGAATCAAATCAAAGTCACAAGAACTTAATTCCAGGGTGGATGGTGGATGGTATAGCACTTCTCTGTCCCATCGACCGAACAGGGAAGTCACAGCTTGCACTGTATGCGCCCGCACATTGTTGTGCCAAATGATGGGTGGGTTGCGCAGAAAGTGTCTCTGTTTCTTTCGCAAAGCTGGTCGTAGGTGATGCTCCAAAAACTAACAGTAATACTGTGCACTGACGGTTTGCTGTGGAGGAACATAATGCATTAGGAAAACACCATCACAGTTGTACACGAGAATCACCATAACTTTAGACCGCTCCATTCGCACCATCAACAGAACAGGCTCTGCTAATGGTATACTACGCCTTCCACATCGCTGGCAATGGGTTCTACACAACGCTAGTGACTACTTTGGACAGTAACAGGTGCAAACATGTAACTCTTTTGTATCAGTTGTGAATAAATAGTTGCCACTATTTAAATTCCAGCCCTCATATGAGACAAAGATAACACTTAATATTGATCAATTTTAGAACAGCTAACCCGTAAAATAATAATATTCTCTATCTTACTGCCTCTCCAACATTATTTGGGTTTATTGCACAAAGGAAGTGCTGCCAGGGCATACAGAAGCTCCTTTTCAAGTTAACATACTTCAAAAGTCTAAGGATAACACTCCATGCACTGTGTCCATTTGTCCATGTTAAGTCTTCAGAGAAACGACCACTGCAGAATATGCATTCAGTGTCTTCTTCATGTCGCACATCTGAAGCATGGTCCTCGTTTACATTTGTATCAGACTGTGAATGAAGTAACTTCGTATCCTGTGTTTCTCTCTTTTACAGGAGCAAAACTTTCTCTTCTGCCTGCTTCGATTCCGCTGCAGCTTTAATCTATCTGAATTGTTTCAGACATTCCCTGTACGAAAATAATGTTAGCTAAACAGATTCAGATGTGGCTTGCCGATTTGGTAGCTAGCTGGATGACATTTGGACTTGCATTTATTCTGTTATTTGCATCTTGTATGCCAAACTCCTTGTGTACTGCAAAGTCATTGGGACTTAGTATATGCCTGTCACATGGAAAGAATCCTGTTCCTCAGAAGCCTTTTGTAACATTTTCCATTGTTATTGCTCTGAAGCAGACCACTCCAAATAACCTCAATCAAAAATGAGGTTGCCACTTGACCTTGGTTATTTTTATTCCTTGGGGATAATGAAATCCACACAAGAGGCTGTATTTTATATGAGAAATGGGGTGATAAAAAGATGATGCTGGTAAGGTTTTTTCCTTACTTTGTCTATCACACACATGTGATATGATGCCCATCAAGTATTAGCACAACAGGATCATTACCAGATGAATTAAAAAACTACACATAATTTCCAAACCACTTAGTAACAATCCGAGTCTGAACCCACCTGCTATGGTGGCAAGATGAAGTCACCCTAATATGCCTAATATGAGATAGCATCTTCTAATATGGGATACTGTTGTGTATAGGGATAACCATAGTCTAGCATATTAGGAATAAGTCCTCTTATGCTATAAACCTAGCCTCATACTTACACTGTTTGGTTTGAAGGACAATTCATCATGGTGAATGAAACAGTACTTTGTGAGGAATACAATCAAATGAACATTGTCGCAAAAGCTACTCGACTTCAGATATTAAAGCACTACAGGCACATACTCAAAAAAATTTGAAATTCAACATTTTTAAAATTATGTATTCTTGACAACATCCAACTCCACAATGGTCTTCTTGTCACTGCTCTATCCCTCAGTTACTGTGAGCGCTAAGTTCTGATACCTCCCAGCGAAGCTCTGCACTTACTTCACTCAGGATCTACCTCTCTTACATTAGCAAACTCTCCTGTAGTAGACACATTCACTTACATTCAATATCATTTTCAGTAATGATAATATCTTTTTGGTAAACTGAAACAATTTCAAACCATAACTAAATAATAATTTTCTCAAACTAAATTCTCATTGCATTAAGGTAAAGATTAGAACATTCTGTCATCTGTAGTTTCACGTCTACAGACCGCCAACATCACTGCGTTCTCCTTTCCTTACAAATTGCAGAGAAATGAACCACACTTTACATTGGAAAACCATATTCTACACTTGTCCAGGCAACTGGAAGGTTGTGCAGTTTCATAGCTGCTAATCTCTTTTGGCTCATTATACACATCCAACTGGATTTTAATATGTATAGAGTGACAGAATTTAAATGTTTTATTCAGAACCACTATAACTTAGTTTTCCCAGCATATTTGTAAATTCACTTGAAGACAAAATCTTATGAGCTCACTGTTAAAAATTTCTCTCTTACTCAGTTTCATCTTAATGATTGTAGTTGCTTCTTCTGTAAATAGTTTTAGGCATACAGACAAAACGTTCTATGTGGGAACTTAATTTGGACCTGATTGTTTTCGACAAAGAGTGATAGTGAATTTTATTGTTCCCGAATGAAAGCACAAAAAGATTGCTGTTGAGCTTGGTGCTCACATTTGAGTGTGTAATTTCACAAAAAATCTATCATTCAAGTATGTCATTTCATTTGTGGCAACGATTTGAATAACTACTTGTTTAGTTATTCTCTACTATGTTTGAAATATGAGCTTCGTAAAAGATAATATTTTGCTAGAACCCTGATCTAAAATCACTTCCATCTGAACATAATACTTTCTCACTCTTTCTAAAACAAATGCTTTTTAAATTACTCTGATTAGTTTTATTCAACATCTGGGAGTTTTTGAAACTTTTTTTTAACCTCTACTATGATAGTTCTTTCAAAAGACTAAAAATGATATGCACTAGTGTTGTACTGAACAAGAACTGAGAAGTTCGACCATTGCCACCTTACCACAATGGGGACATACAAAAATAGTGGCCAGATGGTGCAACGGGTCTCTGGTTCACTGAGTAGTATCACATGAAGTATCTTGAGGTACTGATACTAAAATAACAGCATTTAGGATCTATTGCCAGAAAACAATTCAGATATTTGATTAAATCTGGTACTTTTTACCACGAGGTGTGTTCAACGCAAAGCACCCACTTCCTGTAGAACCTAATACTTGCCTTGTTGTATAGATGTCTATCAGTAAGATGTTGCTCTGCAAGTGGATAACATTCATCAAGAGTGATATTTAGTATTCACTGTCCAGTTCATTTTATCTCCAATGCAAGTAACAACTGTGTCTGTTATATACCTTCCCTGTCCAACCTAACTGGAAGCAGAATTGTCGGAATACTTTTCTCCCCATGAATCAGATTTATCTATGTGCCACAGATATCCACTACTGTTGAAACTGCTTTATAGGACAAAACTACACAAAAAATAGTAAAAGTCTAAACATAACACACAAAACTAATGTGATTGTGGTATAAGCTGATTAACTCATGCTTACTTATCACAGATGTCACATTTGAAGGCCTTCTCGCCAGTATGCTTATGATTATGCCTCTTCAACTGATTTGATTTCCGAAAACTGGCATTGCAGTAGTCACACTTGAATGGACGTTCACGGTTATCTACTGGAAACAACTCACTGTTCCGAGATGTTTGTTGGTCAAAACCTGCAAATGATAAGAGGTATGTTGTAAATCTTGGTACTGTTGATAAATCATTAGCCAAACATGTAAGAAACCAAAACAAATTACAAAAAATTTCAAATTAGCAGTCTTCCTGATTCTCTGTGTGTTAAGTGACC
Source organism: Schistocerca americana (assembly GCF_021461395.2). Classification (NCBI taxonomy): domain Eukaryota; kingdom Metazoa; phylum Arthropoda; class Insecta; order Orthoptera; family Acrididae; genus Schistocerca; species Schistocerca americana. The sequence continues at coordinate 245,709,886 of NC_060119.1, read as the reverse complement.
TTAAGTAAAACTGAAGAAACACTTGCACATGTTGCAGTGTTCAACACATGTTCAGTTTTAGTAGCATTACTCAAAAGTATATTCAGTAATAGCTATATCTTTAGCACATTGGCTTTCGATGCTTTACTCCAGGCATCATTAGTAGAGAACACACTAGACGGATTTTTCAGAAGTATTTATATTCTTTAAAGAATCGATTATAAATTTTTTTATAGTCACAGATGTTACATACACTTTGCCTCAAATGGTTGGAAATTTCACTGTGTTTCCTTTTTTTGTTTTTCTTTCCCATAAACGTTTACATACATAAGAGCTACGTATTTCATTTAAATGTTTTGTGGACATTGTCAATGTCATACGTCCTTAAAACATAAAGAACATAAACAAAGATTACTCTACAATAAGGCTTCTGTCAATCATTACTTTTCGATGACTGTTCAAAATGATCTGAGACCTTTTGAATTAACCTCGTTTTAGCATTAGCCTGCAACTATGTTTTAAAAACACCCACCATGTTTCATTTTGATGTCTGCAATGAGTGCTTTAGTGCTCCAATGAAATGTTGATTATATTTGTATAGCAGCCGATATAGCATATTTAACATGTTTCTTGTCTTCTGGTGCTTTTTACTTTTGGGGAAAAGAAAGTTACTGTGACAACATTTAGTAATAATTTAGTAAATGGTAGACAAAAACACATCAATTATGACTGAGATATATATATGAATCAAACAACGGAAAATCCAGAACAGAATAATTACAATATTATTGTCTTATATTGGAATCAAATTACCTACAGGGTAAAAAATACTAACAGAGAGAGGGGCTGGCCAGTACTTACCTCAACTCAGTACAGCCGATAGATACACATAAAACAGAACTGAAAATTTACGTTCCTAGCTTTCGGAACAAATGTTCCTTCATCGGGAAGGGAAGAAGGGAAAGGAGATTCAGTTACTCACAACCCAGGTTATGAAGCAACAGGGAAAGGAAAATAGGGAGGGTAGCAAGGATGGAGTGCCAGCTTCAAACCAAAGAGGATGCATACAGAAGTAAAGAGGTATATAGTATAAGGATAAACACAACTATGTAGGATGAAAAGATGCGTGAATGGCTAAAGAGGAAAGGGAAAGAGGAGAAGACTGAAGAGTGAATGGGAGTGAGGTTGTTTAATGTAGGTTCAGTCCAGGGGGATGGCTGGATGAAAGGATGTGTTGGTGTGCAAGTTCCCATCTCCGCAGTTCAGAGGGACTGGTGCTGGGTGGGAGAAGCCAAATGGCACATAAGGTGTAGCAGGTTCCTAGGTCCCTAGAATTATGCATTGAACATTACCAACACAATTTCTTTCCTTCTTGTCCTTCCCTCCGTGTTTTATTCCTTCTTATGATTACTACTTCAACTTTAGTTATTTAATTTCCCTACCCATCAGTTACCCACTATGTACCCTAATCCTATACCACATTATTTACATTCATTCCGGAAACATGCATTCACCGTAGTCAAACTGCAATCCCACATACTTTTCCTCCGGTCCTGCTTAACCTTTGGAATTACCCCTAAAGGGCTTACCTTAAAAGTTCCCATCTCCGGGTGCAATTCCTCCTTCCACCAGTCTCTCCTGGACTTCCAGAACCTTCAATCCTTAGCCCTAACCCAACTTGTCCTGAATCTCTACACTATTTCATGTAACCACCACTCCCAACAGCTCCATCTCTCTTCAAAGTCCTCCACCTCTCAAACTCTTGCTTGGATAACACACTCAGGAACATCATCCTAGAAGCCAGCTGCAAACTTGAGTTCCATGCCACACACCACCTGAAAAAACTATCCACAGTGCTAGTGCAACACCTAAGAAGTGGGGTCCCTCTCCCTATCCTTCACAAACACCAACCACAACAGAACCTTCAACAAACCCCTCTCATAGCCAATGAACCTAGCCTAGCCACCCTACTGAATCTCCCCATCCCAGCACATACCCCACACAGACCAAATCTCAACTATAACCACAGTCAAATGCCACATATCACCAGTCCCAATTCAGTCCTAAACCTCTCATCCAGATCCCTCTCTCCTCCAGAGACATCTGTTCTATCAAAAGGCTTAACCTTTAGCCCCACACCTAAATTCAACCACACTGCCCTGGTTAAAGATCTCCTCTCATTCACCCGGAACCTCAACTGGAAATATCACTTCACTACCCAAACACAGCCCCCAAATACTAGACCCAGTGTTGAACCCTGTCTAGAACAGATCCGACTGCCTTCTCAAAGGGATCCTCCTCCCCTCCCCCAAAACCATCCCTTGCAGACATTTCAGGAATTCCTCACATCCAGTGTTGCTTCCCAGTCCTTCTTGAAAAACATCCAGACAACCCCCAACATCACCCCAGCTGAATCCCGTGCCATTAAGGAGCTGAAAATAGACCGCTCTATTGTCATCCTCCCGGCGGATAAAGGCTCCACAACTGTCGTACTTGACCGTGTGGAGTATGTGGCAGAAGGACTGCGTCAACTCTCTGACACCTCAACCTACAAAGCTGTTACCCAGGACCCCATTCCCTCCATCCAGACTGAGCTGCAAAAAATCCTAAAAATCCAAGGTCCCTCACAAGGCCTCACAACGGCTTCCATAGACTTACTCACTCCACCTGAGCCACGTACCCCTACCTTCTACCTATTACCCAAAACCCACAAAGAGAACCATCCTGGCTGTCCCATTGTAGCAGGCTTCAAAGCCCCAACCAAACGTATCTCAGCTCTGGTAGACCAGCACCTACAACCTATCACCCGCAGACTCCCATCCTACATCAAAGACACAAACCACTTCCTAGAACGCCTCAAATCCATTCCCACTCCTCTCCCACCTGAAACCTTTCTTGTCACCATAGATGCTACATCCCTTTACACAAACATCCCACATACCCATGGTCTCTCTGCCCTTGAGCACTACCTCTCTCAATGCCCACCCGAAGATCTTCCAAAAACCTCGTCACTTATCACACTTACCAACTTCATCCTCACCCATAATTACTTCACTTTTGAAGGCCAGACCTACAAACAAATCAGGGGAACGGCCATGGGAACCAGGATGGCTCCGTCCTATGCCAACCTCTTCATGGGCCGCATGGAGGAGGCTTTCCTGAAGACCCAACCTTAATTTCCTCCATAACCTCAACTCCTTTTCGAATCTGAATTTCACCAGGTCCTTCTCCAAAACCCAAGCCACCTTCCTGGATGTTGACCTTCATCTTGTTGAAGCTCACATCCACACCTCTGTCCATATCAAACCCACAAACAAACAACAGTACCTTCACTTTGATAGCTGCCATCCTTTCCACATCAAACGCTCCCTTCCCTACAGCCTAGGTATTCGTGGCAAACGTATCTGCTCCAGTGACGAATCCCTCAACAATTACACCAATAACCTGACCAGTGCTTTCCTCTCCCGCAACTATCCTGCAGACCTTGTCCACAAACAGATTTCCCGAGCAATACATTCCTCCCCATCCAACAACAATGTTCCTACCCCCAGACCACACAGAAGCATCCCCCTTGTCACCCAATATTATCCTGGCCTCGAAAACATCAACAAATTACTCCGCCAGGGATATGACTTTCTCAAGTCAACCCCTGAAATGAGATCATCCCTTGACAAAACTCTCCCCACACCACCCAGATTTGCCTTTCGTCGCCCCCCTAACCTCCGTAACATCCTTGTTAAACCCTACAATATTCCCAGACTACCTTCTCTACCCAGTGGTTCCTACCCCTGTAACCGACCCCGCTGCAAAACCTGCCCCATGCATCCCCCCACAACCACCTACTCCAGCCCCGCTACTGGTAAAATATACACAATTCAAGGCAGGGCTACGTGTGAAACTACACATGTCATTTATCAACTGACATGCCTGCACTGCACAGCCTTTTACATCGGCATGACAACAACTAAACTGGCTGAGCGCATGAATGGACACAGACGAACTGTTCGCCTAGGAGATGCCCAATACCCAGTAGTGGAGCATGTCCTCCAGCATAATTCTAGGGACCTAGGAACCTGCTACACCGTATGTGCCATTTGGCTTCTCCCACCCAACACCAGTCCCTCTGAACTGCGGAGATGGGAACTTGCACTCCAACACATCCTTTCATCCCGCCATCCCCCTGGACTGAACCTACGTTAAACAACCTCACTCCCATTCACTCTTCAGTCTTCTCCTCTTTCCCTTTCCTCTTTAGCCATTCATGCATCTTTTCATCCTACATAGTTGTGTTTATCCTTATACTATATACCTCTTTACTTCTGTATGCAACCTCTTTGGTTTGAAGCTGGCACAGTACTTACAGTAGAATATCTTTGGCTTCCCTCTGACAACCATGCCTCCATCCTTGCTACCCTCCCTATTTTCCTTTCCCTGTTGCTTCATAACCTGGGTTGTGAGTAACTGAATCTCCTTTCCCTTCTTCCCTTTCTTTCCCCTCTCTCCTCCCCGATGAAGGAACATTTGTTCCGAAAGCTAGGAACGTAAATTTTCAGTTCTGTTTTATGTGTATCTATTGGTTGTACTGAGCTGAGGTAAGTACTGGCCAGCCCCTCTCTCTCTTTGTTAGTATTTGTTTCACATCTTTATATGAGATTTTCCATTAATAATTTAGATCACCTACAGGGTAAAAATATTGATAATTTCAGTACTGAATTTACTGATGGATATTATGAAACAATTGAGTTCTAAGATCATGGGTTTAATGTGAACAGTCCGGCACACTACTCGTAAATATTTTTCTCTAAGCAGCATTGCTACATGCCATGCAACACATCACAAACCTAAATATAGTTTCGATGTACTGCATGGCTTTCGCATCCTGGTTGGGTGCCAATCACAACATGAGGCAGGTTCTGAGAGCTTATGACAATGACACTCTTGTGTGTGGTGTGGAGTCATATTGTTGAATCATACAAAAGTGTACAAATTTTCTGAAACCAATCTACATATGAAGCTGTTAAGCTGTTTGTTGAATTATTTTCCTCAACTTGAATGAATAACTGTTTGTAACGGAACAATGTTACAGTTACACTTATGTAGTGTGCTGTCAATATTTTCTTTGTGATTTTATTAATGGTTATTTGAATATGCAGAAGGGGATAAAGATGTCGCAGAAAGGTTGTAAAAATATGTTGTGATTAGCAATCAAACATTTATTTCCTGTCACTTCATTAAATAACTAAATGAAACATTTTTGTAAAGTCTGAGGACCTCCAGATGGAATAATGCGTTGGAAAGAGTGGTATTCAGTAGTGAAATAGGAAAGCCATTAGGCCAGTAAGCTGGCTAGTTTTTCCCTGGCATATTTCCATGTCTGGAAATGCCTTTTATGCACGAGAAGTGCACAGAGCCACACACAAATGACAGTGTCAATATAGGGGTCGACAGGTGGCCTTGTCATGTTTCATTGCTGGAACACATTTACTTGGAACAAGGAGAACAGAAGACAGACTGAAATGAGAAGTAACCATCAAGCAGTGGTTACGTCTAGCCATGTAATGGTGCACTCTTCAAGTTTTGAATATTTTGTTTAAATGTTGAATATTTTGTGGTAACATTGGTGCAATTTAGGGTTAACGGGGTTAATTAGTTATTTCATAGTAATAAGTTGTCTTCGGTAAATTGTAGTAGTGGATGAAAGATATTTCCAGACAAAAATAAGATGGTGCAAGAATTACATCATAGCACATCAAGAATGGTTTCCAAAATGCAGACATAATGCCACATTTGGTCTATCGAATTATTGAGAGATATGAATAAACCATAAACAATTGTGCACCAAATTCTTAACTGCACTGCTTCAGGCAAGCAAAGCTACCAAAGTTGTATTTTGTGATTAAGTTTTCAAAGGAAAACCAAACTAGTGTTGAAAATAACTGTGGTGAAAGTGTTTTTTTGAGTTAATACAGTAACAGTTTAATTTTAAAGTGTAAAGTTTTTATTTTAAGTACCTTTCATTTACTTTGCTTAAATCCTATCTTAAAAACAATGATTATTAAGCATAAAAGTAACTGCATTTAATATAATGTTTAGTGTCGTATATTTATGCAAGAATGTGGACACACACAACTTTGATGGGTCGCACTGTTGCAGTACATACATTCATTTGTTTAGTTTACCAAGACTAAAATAGACAGGGAAGAATGACTACCTTCATTTTCATTTGAAAAGCTATGTAACGTGTTTACTGAGAAAACTGATTTGCTGAAGTTCTTGTGAAATGACACACTTTATCCAAAAGTAAACTAACTGATTCTTTCAAGTGAAATGAACAGAATTATTTTCAATATTCTGTCTATTCAGGACTAGTGATCGGAAGTAGTAAGAAAACTACTCATTTTTAAAAGGAAATTTCTCAAGGTGAATTAGTCTTAGTTCCTGACTCAGCACAGTGCTGTAGTGTCAAACATTGGATATCAGACAGAAATTTAAAGGTAATGATAGGACATGAAGTGTTAAACTTTGTTCCTTCATAAAACAATACCCTAGTTTTTCACTAAATGTCATGGAAAAGGTACAATAGTTAAGAGATAATCCTAACATATTTACATGTGGTTTAAGTTTGTGAGAGACTTCTGTTTAAATCTAAAGTGTTCTCAAAGAAGAAGTTTACTGTTCTTTTCAAATACGTAGATAGACACTACATAAATCACTCAAGGGCACAGCAAGGTCACAGTGTTGCAGGTGTGATGGGGCAATCTTAACAAAAGATGACAAAATTTGGGTGAAGCGCATGGTCCAATACAGCTCGTTGGTTCTGACCAGTGATGTACTCGTTGGTTCTGACCAGTGATGTACTGTCTGATATCGTGAGTTTATGATTGAAGGATGTCAACAGCCTGTTATTAAATGTTTACCATTGTCTCAGTAACTGGTGTAAAGTAAACTGTTCACTCCAAATATGTTGTGATTTACAAGGGTGTGGCTACATAGGAACGTAAGAACACCCCTTAAATTATTGCTAGGGAAACAAGTAGTATCTTATTTATTATTTTTGTTATTATAGTGTCAAACTCTTTCCCCCACCACTCCCCTCCCCTCCCTCCTTCCTTCCCAGATGGTACAACCTCCCAATGCTTCACCTAGCAGTCCTCTCCTGTGTACCCCATTTCTGCACACTCCCATAGGCAGGACAAGCACCTTACCCCACACCCATCCCTCACCCCCCTACCCCATACCTTCTTCTTACCACCACCACCACCACCACCACCACCACCACCACCACCACCACCTCCTGAGCTAATTACTGCTCACGTCAACATCAGATGCAATCAGGCCCAAGTGCCTGGAGACCGTAACCTCCTGTTTCTATACAGAAATTTTCTTCATTGTGAATGACATATTAAATATTTTCCTGTTTTATGCGGCAGGAAATAGTAAGTCATTCACTGATCTAATGGACGCTATAGGCCCATCTGAAAATGAGTTTTTTCAGTGTTTTGTTTAAGGCACACTGTTGTTTAGTGTTCTGTATTTACTCTGACAACATATCTTTTACTTGTACATACAGTCGCTGGATGGTTTGGTAACCTGGTGGGGTCCTTTAACACCGCCACTGGTATGCCTGCAGCAAGGAAACCAAAGCTGAAGAGTTCCAGGGCTTTAAAACAGTGCAATGTTGCCATTTTATAAGCTGAGAATGTGCTGGCACCTCATAGATAACACACATCTGCAATGTGTAGTCCCCCCCCCCCCCCTTTCCCATTCCAACCAAATGATACGTTTTTACTAAAAAAAAGTCTTACTCCAATTCAAATTCTCATTTAACTAGACTTACTCAACCACTGGGCCAATGTCTCAGTGACGTGCATTTTAAACAAGAAGGCACTGTGACAGCAGCTTCATCCAAGGCATTTACTGCGAATTTTTATGATAAACCTGTGTGTGTTTTACTTTTACCGTATTTACTCGAATCTAAGCCGCACTCGAATCTAAGCCGCACCTGAAAAATGAGACCCGAAATAAAGGAAAAAAAAATTTCCCGAATCTAAGCCGCACCTGAAATTTGAGACTCGAAATTCAAGGGGAGAGAAAAGTTTTAGGCCACATCTCCAAATCTAAACAAAGTTGGTCCATTGTAATATGAGACACAATTTAGTTCGAATGAATGACGATACACCTACAGCAGTTTGGTTCAAGTCGTAAGCTTAGCAGTTAAGCTTTACCAGGTAGCCATTGTTATGCATCAGGCGCTCCGTTCGTATTTATAAGCGTACCCTTCCTTTTTCACGTGCTTCGTCTGGTTTGAATCGATTGCTTATTTTGCTTTGATCTGATAAGTGCAGTTTTCTTTGTAATAGGTGTTTACGTCACTCTAAGCTGAAAATGCATTACTGTACTGTGTCATGCATTGTTTGTCGCATTCTGATAGTGCGTGTTTACGGCCTGTCGCCGCTCACGGCATGGCTTGCTTTTGTGCACGCTAAAGCCGCTTACAATTAAGAAAAAAAAAAAAAGAGAGGAATCGTCTCATTAGCGAAACAATGGCAAGAGACTGCTATTTGTTGTTACTTACACTGCTGCTTTCTTTGATAATGATCAACAAGAACCAAATAATAGACCGCGTATGATAGAACATGTTCTGAATGAGAGTTAGGTGAAAATTTTTCTCCGTTTGAAAATCTTTGCGGCCGCTTCTTTAGTACATCAAATTCTACACAGAAATTAGAGTAATCTTAGATTTAAAAATCTAGTCAGTTGCCGTGCTTCATTTCTGACTGTATCACTACTAGGCAAAAGAATAATACAAATATAAACATGACACGACACGTATATTCTTCCGCGTTTGCTGTTGTCTCACTCTAGTTTCGTAGTTTATTAGGCAGACAGGATTTAAATGAGATAGCAGCAAACACGAAATAATACATGGCAAAATGTTTATATTCGTATTATTCTTGTGGTAAAGAGAATACTGCATGTGATTCACATTTCATCAGGTTCCTATTAGCAACCATCTCTTCTCACAGGTAGGAAAAAATTCAGAACGTAGAGTTGGCCATATTGACAAACATCCCAAACAGTCTTGCCAGTCGGATTTTCGTAGTACATTGAATTTCTGCAACATCTGAAGATGAACAATACGGAGTTTGTATTTACTTCGTTGGATAATGTACGAAAATGTTGTGGTCGAAACTCGGAGCGGAGAAAAAAAAGCTCGTTTACCACCTTTCTTTAAAATTTATTTACTGACGCAGAGGTTTTGGCGCCAGTATTTATCTTTGTGCCTACAAAGCATGCCTGTGTAGCGCTACATTTATTTGATGGCAGAAGTTAGTGGCGGCACCTACCAATATTTTTCAGAACTTCCGCTTGCTTTGCACTCGATTCTAAGCCGCAGGCGGTTTTTTGGATTACAAAAACCGGAAAAAAAGTGCGGCTTAGATTCGAGTAAATACGGTACTTACTATCTATGTGTCAGTTAACAGTGTCAACTTAGTGTTTGTAAGCAACTATTATGTTTCCTATCCTGCCTGTATGTTGTTTTATCAGAATGATGTTACACAATTTTATGTCTGTTACTGATATAGGTGTAATTCCTAACAATATCAGACACATTTTTAAATTAACCCTCGCAATACCAAGGGGGAGGGATGTACTTTATGCCCACCTTTTGAAAATATTTTATTCTAGTAATGTATTTTATGTTTTAAAATTTTGAAAAAAAAAAAAAAAAAAAAAAAAGGACTGGCAAATAAAAACTGGGAGGGGGCACGAAGATCCCACTCATGGAGTGTAAGGAGGATATGATGGTTACAAGCCGCGTCACAGGCCTTATGAAGATCTACATCTACATTGATACTCTGCAAATCACACTTAAGTGCCTAGCATTATTTTATTACGATGATCTTTTCTCCATGTGTAGGTTAGCGCCAACAAAATATTTTCATTTTCGGAGGAGAAAGCTGGTGCCAAATTTCGTGAGAACATCCTGCCACAACGAAAAACTACTTTGTTTTAATTATGTCCGCCCCAACTCCTGTATCATGTCTATGACACTCTCTACCCTATTTCCTGATAATACAAAATGTGCTGCTCTTCTTTGAAATTTCTCAACATTTTCTGTTAGTTCTATCTGGAAAAGATCCCAGATCATACAGCAGTACTCCAAAAAGAGGACAGACAAGCATAGTCCAGGCAGTCTCTTTAGTAGGTCTGTTACATTTTCTAAGTGTTCAGATTATAAAACAAAGTCTCTGGTTTACCTTCCCCACAACATTTTTTGTGTGTTCTTCCAAATTTAAGTTGATCATAATTGTAATTCCTATGTATTTAATTGAATTTACGGCCTTCAGATTTGATTGATTTATCATGTAAACTGAAGTTTAATGGATCTCGTTTAGCACTCATATGGATGACTTTACACTTTTCATTATTTAGAGTCAACTGCCAATTTTCTCACCAAAGATATACATTTTCTACATTGTTTTGGAATTTGTTTTGATATTCTGATTATTTTCATAGACAATAAACAACAGCATCATCTACATACAACCTGAGATATGGATGTTCAGATCGTCTTCTAAAAGATTTATACAGATAAGGAACTGCAGAGGATCTATAAAAATACCTTGGGGAATGCCAGAAATCACTTTTGTTTTACTCTATGACTTTCCATCAATTACTGTGAACTGTGACCTTCCTGACAGGAAATGATGAATCCAGTCACATAACTGAGACAATATTCCATAAACACACAATTTCACTACAAGCCGCTTGTGTAGTACAGTATCAAAAGCCTTCTGGAAATCTTAAAATACAGAATCAATTTGACATCCCTTGTCAATAGCTCTCAATAAATGTGTGAGTAAAGAGCTAGTTGTGTTTCACAAGAAAGTTGTTTTCTAAACCCATGTTGACTGTGTGTAACAGACCGCTTTCTTCGACGTAATTCATAATGTTCGAACACTATACATGTTCCAGAATCCTGCTGCATATCGATGTTAATGATATGGAACTATAATTTAGTGGATTACTCCTGCTACCTTTCTTGAATATTGGTGTGACCTGAGCAACTTCCCAGTCTTTGGGTACGGATCTTTCATTGAGTGAGTGACTGTATATGAGCTATAGCATCAGCATATTCTGAGAGGAACCTAATTCTTATACAGTCTGGACTGGTAGGCTTGCTTCTATTAAATGATTTAATTTGCTTCACTCCTCTACTTTTATATTACTTATGTTGGCAGCTGTTCTTGATTTGATTTCTGGGATACTTACTTCGTCTTCTTTCATGAACAAATTTCAGAAGGCAGTGTTTAGTAACTCAAACTTCCTGGCAGATTAAAACTGTGTGCCGGACCGAGACTCAAACTCAAGACCTATGCCTTTCGCGGGCAAGTGCTCTACCAACTGAGCTACCCAAGCACGACTCACACCCCGTCCCCACAGCTTTACTTCTGCCAGTAGCTCGTCCCCTACCTTCCAAACCTTACAGAAGCTCTCCTGTGAACCTTGCAGAACTAGCACTCCCGAAAGAAAGGATATTGCGGAGACACGGCTTAGCCACAGCCTGGGGGATGTTTTCATAACTCTGCTTTGGCAGCACTGTCTTCAATAGTATTTCCATTGCTATCGTGCAGAGAATGCACTGATTGTATCTGGCTGCTAGCACAATTTACATGTAACCAGAAACTCTTTAGATTTTCTGCCAGGTTTCGAAACGAAGTTTCATTGTGGAAATTATCATCAGCATCTTGCATTGAAATCTGTGCTAAATTTCGAGCTTCTGTAAAAGATCACTAATCTTGGAGATTGTGTGTTCATTTAAATTTGGCATTCTTTTTTTATTTGTTTCTGCAATAGTGTTCTGACCAGTTTTGTGTACTAAGGGGGAACAGCTCCACCGTTTGTTAATTTATTTGGTGTAAATCTCTCAATTGCTGTCAAAAATATTTCTCTGAATTCAAGCTGCATCTAGTCTACACCTACATTGTTAATTTGGAAGGAGTGGAGATTGTTTCTCAGGAAGACATCAAGTAAATTTTTATATGGTTTTTCGAATAGGTATATTTTTTGTTTATCTTTGGAGTGTGGGCTACAATAATCAATTTCACTACAACAACCCCGTGTTCACTAATCCCTGGATCCGTTTTGATGCTAGTTATTAGCTCAGGATTATTGTTGGTAGCAGGTCAAGTGTTTTTTCTCAACCGTTTACTATTCACTTAGGTTCATGAACTAACTGCTTGAAATAATTTTCAGAGAATGCATTTAGGACAATTTTGGATGATGTTTTATTCGTAGTTCCTGATTTACACTTTGCCAACATACTGAGGGTAAATTAAAGTCACCTTTGAAGAAATCTGTGACACGATGACAGTGCTGAGAGAAGCCCTGCCGAACTGTGGTTTCCAACTGAAGCAGATGATTGACAGGAGACTGTCCCTCCCAAAAGCTGCACTGGTAAGGAGATAAAAGGCCCACGATTCAAGGACCCAACTGAGCCAACGAGCTACCATCCATTTTAATAACTTGCACAGGGCATTGGCCAGGCCAGTAACTATCAAATGCCAGTAACTATCAAATGCCAGTAACTATCAAATGCCAGTAACTATCAAATGCCAGTAACTATCAAATGCCAGTAACTATCAAATGCCAGTAACTATCAAATGCCAGTAACTATCAAATGCCAGTAACTATCAAATGCCAGTAACTATCAAATGCCAGTAACTATCAAATGCCAGTAACTATCAAAGGATGATGGATCCTTGACAGGCTTACAGGCAGGAACCACATCCCTCTCCCTCCATTGAGAAGGGAAAATGCCTTGGAGATAAATACAGTTAATCACTCTGAGGAGATATTGTGATTGTAGAGGACTGAGTTGTTGAAGCAATTGGATATGGCTGGAATCAGGCCAAGAGCTGAATTGTGGGAAGAGGTGAGGGCCAGAAGCAGCTCCCATTCAGTAAAAGGTTCATTGTAGGATTCTGCCTGACAAGGGATAAAATGTAAGTGGGAAGCTTCAGCCTGCTGTTTCTGGAGGAAGAAGGTGGCTGGATAGGAAGCTGACACAGATGTCATCGCAAAATGGGCCATGAGATGTTCCAGCAGAACTGACAGATCTGTACAAAGGCTACATGGAGGGCTTCCACTGACAATCTTGGAGGGTGCAGAGTGTAGTCCACACTCATGACGAAGGGACAGAAGAGCCTATATGAGACATAGCATTCCCAACACACTCACTTGTTCTGTATGATTAAGTAATGGGCTTTGCCGTGAAGATGTTTAAGACAGGCAGAGGAAGGGTGGCACATAATACGTTGCAAAGCACAACAATTAAGACCGATAGCAGTGGCAATGGCCATGATCCACCACAAAACTGGCTGACAGCGAACAGGGCATGTCAAGTGGGAAAAGGCAATGCTGGCAGTGCAGAATATTTTCTCAAACAGATCACAGACGACTTCATCACTCCAACCTGACAAAGAAGGTGTGAACTCGACCTGACAGGTATACAGAGGCCAATCAGCTTGATGGAAAAGCACAGCCGGGAAACCCCGTCATCAGGAGGTGGGAACGGAATGAGGGAATCAACAGGGAGTGGTGACTATCACGGATGTCTTCATGTACTGTCCAGTGCAAGCAAGGATGGATAGAAAGGAGGAGGGAAGCAAGGAAGAAGTGGAGGAGATGAGAGTGAAATGTCACAGAAAGTGGCTTGTCAGTACTGAAATGAGTAGGGGAACATCACTAAGAAGGCACAGGTTTTGGTTCGCAAGAAACTGGTCAATGAGGACCCCCAGGCCTCTCAAGAGGGTGATACAGATTGTAAACCATGACTGCAGAGTCCAAGTGGATCCTAATGGCAACTGCTTCCAATCTGGTATGAAGAGGGGTCCATGTACTAACAATATCTGTACTGATCAAGGTGCGAACACTACCGGAAGTCCTCAAAGGGCCAACCCAGTTCTGGCAGAAAGCACAGAACCCACACAGGGTCAGTAAGTGAGCATCATCAGTAAAATGAGGTTCCTGGAGAACAACACAAGCTGCTGAATGAAAGGCAATAAGGGCTTGCAACTCCAGGTGGTAACAGTAGCATCCATTACAATTCCACTGAGTAAGCACAGAGTGGGTATCCAAATGGAAGGCAAACGGGCTGGAGCCAACATGCCATTGGATCACTACCCATCACCAACTAGGACAGGGTGACATCCATAATAAGAGATCAGACTCAGGCTGCAAGGGGGGAGATGGCACCTTCGGGGGCACCAGGGGGCCTTATCATGGGACTTATGTTTCTTCTTCTTCTTCTTCTTCTTCTTCTCATCCATAGGTCAAGGAGCGTAAAGCATGGAGGGAAAGCAGGCTTCTGTATAAACCAGAACCAAAAGAGAGTGGATGACCACGTCCTGTGGCCAAGATGTGGTAGCAGCTTTCCTGACAGAGAGACACTGCGGTGAGGGGTCCCAGGAGGGACACCTGGAGGGAAGGGCATGGGAACTACAGGGGAGGGGAACAGGATAGGGGGATGGGAACAGAGTAAGGGTGAGGGAGGAGGGGAAAGGACATAACAGAGGCAAATATAGAAGTCATGGACACAGGATGAAGACTGTTTTATTTTTGATGAGCTTCAATCTAAGATAAACAATCAAGGGACTTATATTTCTGGATCTTCTTTTCTATCTTATAAGCTGGGCAATCCGGTGAGCATGGAGAGTGATGGTGGTGACAAATAACACACACAGGTGGTGGAACACAGGGGTTCCCTTCATTGAGCGGGTGTCCACATTCGCCACATAGAGGGTCCACTGTGCACTGGGAAGACATGTCCCTGAAAGCACCAAAGCACCTTCTGGGTGGCGGGCCACATGGCTTCACATCACACGGCACACGGATAACACACAACCTAGACCTTCTCCTGGAGGGTATCTCCCTCAAAAGCCACATAAAAGTGCTGGTACTGAAGCAGTTGTCCTTACGACCTCTCTGCACAAGCCAAACAAAATGAATGCCTGTCATTCCAGACTGTCCCGGAAATCTGCATCAGTTCGGAGGATGAGGTCCCTAAGAAAAATGTCTTGCTGAACCATACTCAAGGACTGGTGAGGTGTAGTGGACACCAGGACATCGCCAAGATGAGCACAAGCATGATGGGCTGCAGACTGGAAGTATTTTTGATCAACAGGAAATCGGGCTGCATCTTACTGAGAGACTCCACTTCATCAAACTTTTGATATTTTCTACAAAAAATAACAGCTTTGTGGTGGTGAATGTGTCCCCATCAGTCCTAGTGCAGACCAGGTAGTGGAGTAAATGTTTCAACCCAAGCTGGTGAGCCTGGCCCTCCTCCCAGAGTACAGCCAAGGCAAGGAAGGCCACAGTGCCATAAAAAAACAGCATTCAATGATCCATTACAAACCAGAGAGACAGACATATGCAAAGCATGTGCCTTGACCTGCCCAGCCACAGTGAGGACCATCTGGCATGGTGGCCATTATCAGGAGTTCCGAAATCTCCAGAATGACAAGCAACCACTCCTAAGCATACATGGGCAGGCAACAGCTCAGGTATCAGAAGTGTGATCCCTGTGTTGCCAGGTGGCTGCCAGGTGGATATGTATGAGCCTCACTACCTCACAAACTGGCCATATGTGGTGGTGACCTATTGGGGTGGATTGGGGGGGCTACAGCGGGGAAGAAAAAGGGGATGAAGGGAGGGGGATAATAAGCACCGCAGATGCTAGGGATGGAGTTCTTCCCCAAATGGCTCACACTACGGAGAGAAAATTTAGAAGCGGAGGTCAATCCCCAAAGGCGGCCAAAAAAAAAAAGAAAAAGGGGGGGGGGGGGGGGGGGGAATAGGGAACAAAACTGCAAGGAATAAAGGAAACCAGATGAAATGAAATTGGTTGACATAAGTAACAACAATACGAGAGTGGAAAGAGAGGGCAGCGGGGTAGGAGCAAGGACAGGTAGGAAGGGACACAGGGAATGAAGAATGGGCTGCAATACCTCGGCGCCCCGTTAGTGCCATGCAGGAACTCATGAAAGAACCGTGAGCCCCTTGGGGAGTGAGGCTTTCAGATGCCTAGAATGGAATTATCTTGCTGACATACATTGACTCCAACAGTTACGCATCTATGGTGCAGTTCAAGGTTTGCCTGTAAGTGCCCAGTATATTTTCAATGACTTTCATCCCTAGTCCAGTCAGGTTCTGTTCAGGAGTACCGTGGATTCTGTACCTGTATCTCATAGGCATCTTAACAATTTGCAATCAATATCTGGAATGAAGATGGCTTAAACGTTTGAAGAGACACACACAAGGGCATTTGTGTCACGGTTCCTATTTCAATGCTTTTTTTGTTTTTTTATGTAGGAAAAGAAGGGATAGCCATCACTGCATTTTAGTCTTTGTAATAAACTTTATTGTACTGCTGTATCTCTGTTCTAATAAATTATGTTGCAGTGACATTCTGATGTGCTTCCTTGGGCAATTTTGAAATTGTAAAAACGAAAAAAATAAAAAAAAAAAAAACTGTGTCACATGACTATTTCCATTTGATGCAGCTCACATTAGAAGTAAGCTGTGCTCACTACACAGGTATTCTTAGTCTATGAAGCTACAAAAATATATACATATATTAATGAAGTCATGACACTTAAGTCTCACTAATATAGGTGTTTACCTGTTGTTGTGATTATGATTGGGTCCTGTAATTTTACCTCTGGCATATTATTTGAACCAGTTTTAGAGTTGTCACCATTTTTCTGTTTAGCTGCATCTTCTTTTTCATGTGATAATATATGCGCCTTACGACTACCTGACGTCCGGAATGATTTATTACAGATATGACATGAAAATGGTTTTTTACCTGTGTGCATCCTGTAAGAGGAAAAAAGACATTAAATATTTTTTATAACATTAAGATACAAAAGACACACAAAATTCAAACCAGCATAAACAATTCAGTAAAACAAAGTCAGTATCTTTGCATATTCACTCAACTGTCAACTGTAATGTTTATGTTAGATTATTACAGGCACATATGAATCCTTGAACTGGCAATGAAACAATTACTGATTGATTTTAAACCAATTTAATTTATTTTACATAAACTTTAACAAATTTTCCAAACTACTTTCACATCTTATGATTTCTTCCCATTGAGGACAAAGTTTTGTAGCCTATTTTGCAAGGTAATCTTGAATCAAATCATGTGTCAGTATCTCATAAGCTCATATCCAATGTAGAACAATATGGTATGACTTCCAAAAGCTAAATAACATGGCATCAACCTGGGCATCATTATCTTCACATGTGAGATTCTTGTGGTCTTCAAAAACTTATGTTAACATGAATCACGTTTCCATCATCCAACAATGAAATGGAACAAATTCTGTTCAACTTGAATCTGGTTCAAGGTGCTGGACATGGTGGTCATGTGTGCATGAGGTGGACTTGCTGGTGTGGAATGTGTATTATATTTTCTTTTCTGAAGAAGGCTTTGGCTGAAAGCTAAATGTGAAACTATCTTTTCATTGTGGCTGTCTGCATCTCCATGTATAACCTTTATGGTGAGTAGCAATCTATCCTTTTTCAATGTTGTTGATATTCCAAACTGGAGTTTCCATTCTTTGAGCATAGACTGGGAAATCTATGGATTCATTTGCAAGGGGTACAGACAGGAGTGTTGTGGAGTACTATTGAAAAAGTTTTCCAAAAACTGTCCTGAGCAGCTAATTTGAAAGCCCAAACTCACTTGAAATATTTTACATCTTGTAGCTATAAACAGGCCTGATCTTATCGATGAGCAAATAGGCAGTTGTTAGCTCCCACTTAGACAATCAATGGACATTGTTTAGTTTCAGTACGATGGACGTAATAGAATTATGGGCGAAGTTTAAATGGATTGCAATTTGTGCTCTGGAGAAGTACGTGCCAAGTTAAATGGAATAAGGATGGAAAAGATACACTGTGGTTTAATAACAAAATTCAGAAAATGCTAAGAAACTAGAAACTTTTGCCCTCTCAGTTCAAAAGAGGAAGCACAAATAACAACAAGCAAAAGTTAGTACAAATTTGCACATCTGTAAAAATTTCAATGTGTAAAGTATACAACTACCACCGTCACACTTTAGCAAAAGATCTCGCCGGGTATCAGACTAAATTCTGGTCCTATGTGAAATCGTTAAGCGCGTCAAAGGCTTCTATTCAGCCACTTGTTGGCCAGTCTGGTGGGGCACTAGAAAATAATAAAAAGAAAGCTGAAGTTCTAAATATCACTTTTAAGAAATCATTCGTGCATCAGACAAACATGTCATCATTTTGCCACCGCACAAACGCCCTTGCAGAGGATGTAGTAACAGGCATCCCTGGCATAGAGAAGCAACTGAATGTGCTGAAAACAAATAAATTGCCTAGTCTGGATGGAATCCCAATTCGATTTTACAAAGAATACCCTACGGCATTGGTCCCTTAGACAATTTTCATTTATTGCAAATCTCTCCCCCAGCGCAAAGCTCCAAGTGACAAGAAAAAAAATCACAGGTGAGTCCTGTATATAAGAAGGGTAAAAGACCGGACCTGCAAAGTTACGGACCAACATCCTTAATATTGGTTTGCTGCAGAATTCTTGAGCATGTTCTCAGTTCGAATATAATAAATTTCCCTGGATGGAAAGCTTCTGTCCACAAATCGGCACACTTTTACAAAGTATTACTCGGTGAAACTCTGCTTGCCTTTTTCTCACACAATATTATATTAACCATGGGT
Organism: Schistocerca americana; assembly: GCF_021461395.2. Classification (NCBI taxonomy): domain Eukaryota; kingdom Metazoa; phylum Arthropoda; class Insecta; order Orthoptera; family Acrididae; genus Schistocerca; species Schistocerca americana. The sequence goes on along the minus strand of NC_060119.1, from coordinate 245,691,130 downwards.
GAAGGGGAACAGGCAGATTTCAAAAAAAGCATTCTGACACAGTGCCCCACTGTACACAGGAACGCGAGCATACAGGACAGGTTCTGAGGTGAGTGAGTGGCCCAAAGACTTCTTAAGTAGTAGAATCCAGTACAATGTCTTCGACGGCAATTTCTCATCAGAGAGAAGAGTATCATCAGGAGTATCCCATGGAAGTGTGATATGGCCGCTCTTATCGCCTACACATAAATGACCTGATAGGCGAGTTGAGCGGCAATCTGCAGCTGATTGCAGAAGGATGCAAAGAGGATGCAAGATGACTTGGACAAAATTTCTAGTTGGTGTGATGAATGGTAGCCACCTCTATATGTAGAAAAATGTAACGAGTACGAAAAACAATCCTATAATGTTTGAATACAGCATTAGTAGTGTGCTGCTTGACCCAGTCACATCAACCAAATATCTACGTCACTGTTGCAAAGCGACATGAAATGGAATGAGCATGTGGGGATTGTAGTAGGGAAGGTGCATGCTCAATTTCAGTTTATTGGGAGAAATTTAGGAAAATGTGGTTCATCTGCACAGAAGGATGTACACAGAACACTAGTGCGTCCCTTTCTTGAGTACTGCTCAAGTGTCTGTTATCCCTACTAGGTTGGATTAAAGGAAGAGAAAGCAACTCACAGGTGGGCTGCTAGATTTATTACCAGTAGATTTGATCAATACATAAGTGTTATGGTGATGTTTCCTGACCTCAAATGGGAATCCTTGAAGGGAAAACGATATTCTTTTCAAGGAACACTACCGAGAAAATTTACAGAACTGGCATTGGAAGCTGATTGCAGAATGATTCTACTACCGCCAATTTACATTTAGCGTAAGGATCACGAATATAAGAGAAAGTATGACTTGTACTGAGGCATATAGACAGTTATTTTTCCTACGCTCTACTTGCAAGTGGATCAGGAAAGGAAAGGGCGGGTAGTGGTACAAGGTACCCTCTGCCATGCACTATACAGTGGCTTGTTGGGAGTAATTAAATTTCCTCATTAGCCCTGGCTGGCCCTCGGTTGGCTAGTACCAGATACCGACCAGATGCCAACACTGATCCATGCCCTTTTCATGTGTTGCTGGGTAAACTCCACTCTCACAATGGCAATTCTGCCCTGGTGACACTCTGCCATGCACTATACAGTGGCTTGTTGGGAGTAATTAACCCTTTTAGTGCCAAATACGATCTGATCGTGATCCAGATTTTCGGTGAAAAATGCCAGTAACGATCTGATCACGATGCCTTTCTCATTCGCTAGGAAATACTAACAACTTTGCCTTCAAGCGCGGAAAAAATGAATGAGAAAGGCATCACGATCAGATCGTTACTGGCATTTTTCGCCGAAAATCTGGATCACGATCAGATCGTATTTGGCACTAAAAGGGTTAAATTTCCTCATTAGCCCTGGCTGGCCCTCGGTTGGCTAGTACCGGATACCAACCAGATGCCAACACTGACCCATGCCCTGTTCATGTGTTGCTGGGTAAACTCCACTCTGACAATGGCAATTCTGCCCCAGTGACACTTTGGCTTGGCGTCAGTGACAAGGTAAAGATCCAGAATAGTGCCAACAGAAGCACCCCATCAATCACGAGGTTGGTAATGGTTACGAGAGGGATGGTGCGAACTGGACAAGGCAGTGGAGCCTGGCGCACTGCCTCTCTTACCAGCCATCTCTTGACCCGAACAGACGTTAATTTCCTATCCTCTTGGACAGCCTTATCCATTCAGTTTACTGGTGGTCTTCCCAGGCACTGATGTATCCATTAGCCTTTACCAATAATGCTTGAGAATCGGAAAGTTTAACAGCATGTATCATCTGTTCTTATTTCATCCATCCTCTTAATCGGATGCCCATTACATCCTGACAACAGTTACATAAGCCAACTTGTACAGGCCACTAACAAGGACCAAAAAAATGTATCTCCCTATATATTTACTGTGTTCCTACTATTTTTAATTGCACTGAAACTGATAATTTATGAAGCAACACAGTTATATATGGCCAGTGCACTACTGTTTTAACTTTCCATAAGCCTCATTAATAGTTTGCAGGCAAACCTCCACATACTGCTACAATAGTTTACTATTGAACATTTATGAGCAGTAAAAACCTAATCACAAAGTTCACAGCTCTTGAATAATAGAAAGGTACATATGGAGCATGGCCTAATGGTGTAACACTTATTTCAGAGTTAAGTTGAAGCATTATTGTTATTCTAACGAACACAGGTTTCTCGTCTGAAACTAGGCTGTGGACTGACTGTCTCGGCACGAAAAATCGGGTTCATTTATATCCTTAAAGTAATAGGTGCTGAAACTACACACTGTTCGAAGTTAAATTAACAGAAATTACAATTAAAACTTTACTCATTAAATTAACTGAATACATCGAAAAATTGGTTTTTTTTTTTTTTTTTTTTTTTTTTTTTTTACAGTTTCTTCTACTACAAGAGTTATGCCAAATTATTTGTTTAATCATAAAATTAACAAATATCATTATGCAAACAATACTTTTGACAATACTGTTAATTACTTTGGAACTAATTAAGGGCTAGGTTTGCTAACATGTTTTCAATTAGAGCCAAACAGATACTTTAAGATTACTACTATTTTGTCTTCCAAATGTTTATAATTACTATGGAATTTATATTTGTTTATAAGTCAACAACAGAATTTAAGTTACGAAACAATTACTGATTTCACCCTATAACAGAGATACTAACTAGGAATAGTCAAAATAAATTATAAGATCAATTACATACATAAAACTAAGCACAAAATTAGATCTGGTGTTATAATCTTTACAACTGAAAGCCAATCTTTCTCTTTTATGAAAATGCAGATTATATTCACTTATGTTAATGGTTATTGGTTAAAAGTGAAAAAATCAATTCAAACAACGCAGATAGCAAAACAAGAGAGGAAGTAAAAATATCCCAGCTTGCTTGGTCACAAGGTAAGTGAATAACATTCTTACAAATGGATGATAAGTATTTCATAGTGGCCAGAATGTCATCCCTCAGCACAGGTTTCAGCATTTGGCAAACAGCACAATTACAACAAATCCACGCTCAGCACAGAATGCAGAGAGCATCCCTGAAGCTACGAATGGGTTAAGAACAAATATTAAATGTATGTGCCACAACTAAAGTGCAGCAGAGCCATATTATGGGATTAATTGTGATCTGGGGGTGTAACAGATTGGAGGGGGCACGTGTGAAGGGTAGAAGAGCAAGGAAGGGCAAGTTGCCGGATTGTCGCCTCCTCCATAGGTCTGCAAACAGAAGAGCAAGCAGGCGATTCCTTACTCTTATCTACCTCCTTACATCAGAAGAAACAACTACAGCATATTTCAAACAGTTATACTGACTCTCTGCCATGGGCCTTGTAAATCACTGGTGATGCAATGTGCAGATACGCCTGGGGGATGCTTATTTTCAACGAAGTGTATTAACATTGCATAGAATCCATAAATATTATAAAAATGGATATAGGTATGTGTGTGTGTGTCGTCCCTTCTTTTTTTGGGCGCAAAACTGCTATGGTCACTAGCGCCCGGTCCATGACCTAGGAAACAGTAAAAAACGAAAATGGAAACCAGCAGCAACGAGAACGAAACTCAAAAAATTGGAGAAACAAAAAGCAGAAGGAAAGCTTAAAAATCCACTACAGAAAGGGTTGGTTGTCCCCATAAAAAGCTTCAAATGACTGACGTCATCTCACTGGCACTAATAAACTCGAGAACGCGATCGGCCGAGCGCGTGTCATCTGCTAAAATGGACGATATATCAGGCGACAGCTGTAGACGGGCGCGTAACGGAGTAAAATAGGGGCACACAATTAAAAGGTGTCTTACCGTCCACAGCTGAGAGCAGTGGGGACAGAGTGGGGGAGGATCGCCGCTTAAAAGATGTCGGTGGCCAAAAAGACAGTGCCCTATCCGGAGTCTAGTCAAAATTACCTCCTCCAGACGACGCGTTCGGGAGGAAGAGGTCCAAGCACAGGGAAGAGCTTTCACGTCCCGCAATTTATTATGGGGAAGTGTCGACCAATGTGCGTGCCACAAAAGAACAACACGACGACATAAAACGCTCCGTAGATTGGCGAAGGGAATCGATCGAATAGCTGGCCGAAGAAGAGAGACTGCAGCCTTGGCCGCTATATTGGCCGCCTCATTTCCACAGATACCAACGTGTCCTGGGAGCCAGAGGAATGCCACTGAGACGCCCCCCAGGTGGAGCAAGCGCAGACAGTCCTGAATCCGGTGGACCAGAGGGTGGAAAGGGTAGAGAGCTTGGAGACTGAGGAGAGAGCTGAGAGAATCTGAACAGATAACACACTGTATCCGCTGATGCCGGCGGATGTATTGGACAGCCTGGAGAACAGCATAAAGCTCCGCAGTATAAGCCGAACACTGGTCGGGAAGCCGAAATCGATTTAGGGTGTCGCCAACAATATAGGCACTCCCTACACCTAACAATGTTTTCGAGCCATCAGTGTCAATAAATGTGGCTTCCTTCATTTGTGCACATAGAGCAGCAAATGCCCGACGGTAAACAAGTGAAGGGGTACCATCCTTGGGAAATTGACAAAGGTCACAAAGCAGGCAGATCCGGGGACGGAGCCAAGGCGGTGCTGTACCGCAAGTTGTCAAGAAGGTTTTAGGAAAGCGGAAGGAAAGAGAATGGAGCAGTTGACGGAAGTGGACTCCTGGTGGTAGTAGGGAGGAAGGGCGGCCTGCGTACCCTTCATCCAAGGAGGCGTCGAAAAAAATGTCATGGGCTGGATTAGCAGGCATGGAAGACAGATGGCTAGCATAACGACTCAGAAGGACTGCTCGCCGACTGGACAGCGGAGGTTCAGCAGTCTCAGCAAAAAGGCTTTCCACAGCGCTGGTGTAAAAAGCTCCAGACACTAAACGTAATACACGGTGGTGGATAGAGTCGAGACGCTGAAGAAAAGATGGCCGAGCAGAGGAGTAGACTATGCTTCCATAGTCCAATTTCGAGCGCACTAAGGCGCGAGGGAGAAGGACCACTCAGTCCGCTCCCCAGGAGGTACCATTCAGGACACTGAGGGTGTTGAGGGATCGCAGACAGCGAGCCGAAAGATAGGAAACATGGGAGGACCAGCACAGTTTTCTGTCAAACATAAGACCCAAGAATTTAGCGACGTCCGAAAACGGAAGGTTGACAGGTCCTAGATGTAAGGAGGGTGGAAGAAACTCCTTACGTCGCCAAAAATTAACACAAACGGTCTTACTGGGAGAAAAACGGAAGCCGGTTTCGAAGCTCCAAGAGTGGAGGCGATCGAGACATCCTTGAAGACGTCGTTCAAGAAGGCTGGTCCATTGAGAGCTGCAGTAGATCGCAAAATCGTCCACAAAGAGGGAGCCCGAGACATCAGGAAGGAAGCAATCCATAATTGGATTTATGGCAATGGCAAACAGTACAACACTTAGCACGGAGCCCTGGGGTACCCCGTTTTCTTGGGAGAAAGTACGGGAGAGAGTAGTGTTCACCCGCACTCTAAATGTGCACTCTGCCATAAATTCACGAAGAAAAGGGGGCAGCCGACCTCGAAAGCCCCAAGAAAACAGTGTGCGGAGGATGCCTGTCCTCCAACAGGTATCGTATGCTCTCTCCAGATCAAAAAATATTGCTACTGTTTGGCATTTTCGGAGAAAATTGTTCATGATATAAGTGGAGAGAGCAACAAGATGGTGAACTCCAGAACAATGCTTTCAGAAACCGCATTGGGCAGGTGTTAAAAGACTGCGGGACTCCAGCCACCAAGCTAAACGGCAATTCACCATATGCTCCAAAACCTTACATACACTACTCGTGAGAGAAATGGGGCGATAGCTAGAGGGGAGATGTTTGTCCTTTCCAGGTTTTGGAACAGGAGCGACGATAGCTTCCCGCCATCGTCTGGGAAAAGTACTGTCGGTCCAAATTCGATTATAAAGGCGAAGGAGGTAACGCAGACTATGGGTTGAGAAATGCAGCAACATTTGGATGTAGATACCATCCGGTCCTGGGGCGGAGGAGAGAGAAGAAGAGAGTGCATGTTGGAGTTCCCGCATGGAGAAAACAGTATTATAGCTTTCGCGATTTTGAGAGAAGAAAGCAAGAGGTTGCACTTCCGCTGCATGTTTCTTCGGGAGAAACGCTGGCGGGTAATTTGAAGAGCTCGAAATCCCAGCAAAGTGTTGACCCAATGAGTTAGAAATTGCGACGGGGTCCACTAACGTATCACAAGCGACAGTGAGCCCAGAGACCGGGGAGAAACTAGGCGCGCCTGATAACCGTCAAATCCGACTCCAAACTTCCGAGGAGGGAGTGAAGGTGTTAAATGAGCTAATAAAGAATTTCCAGCTTGCCTTCTTGCTATCGTGGATCAAACTTCCGAGGAGGGAGTGAAGGTGTTAAATGAGCTAATAAAGAATTTCCAGCTTGCCTTCTTGCTATCGTGGATGACGTGACAGCATCGCGCACGCAACTGCTTATAGCGGATACAGTTGGCCAAAGTAGGATGGTGGCGGAAAACGCGAAGAGCACGTCGCCGCTCACGTATTGCATCACGGCATGCTTCGTTCCACCAAAGAACTGGGGGGCGCCGGGGCAATTCAGAGGTGCGTGGTATTGAATGTTCCACAGCTGTAAGAATAACGTCTGTAATATGTGTGACCTCATTGTCGACGCTAGGAAAGTGGCGGTCATCGAATGTCGCTAGAGACGAAAAAAGTGTCCAATCGGCTTGGGCAAAGTTCCAGCGTCGCGGGTGCATATATGGCAGTTGAGGCTGCAGTCTAAGGACACATGGAAAGTGGTCACTCGAGTGTGTATCATCAAGGGCGAACCATTCGAAGCACCGAGCTGGCGGAACAGTACCGACCGAAAGATCCAAATGAGAGAAATTTGTCGTGGAGGCAGACAAAAATGTAGGGACCCCAGTGTTGAGGCAAACTAGATCCGGTTGGTGGAAGATGTCTAGCAATGGTGAGCCACGTGGACAAGGATGTGGAGATCCCCAAAGTGGGTGGTGGGCATTGAAGTCCCCAAACAGCAAATAGGGGGGTGGAAGCTGACCAAGAAGATGAAGGAGATCAGCTCGTGCCATTAGTGTGGACGATGGAATGTATACAGTACAAAAAGAAAAGGTATATCCAGAAAGGGAAAGACGGACAGCGACAGCTTGGAAGGAAGTGTTTAAGGGGATTGGGTGATAATGGAGAGTACCATTAGAAGAATCATGAGTCCTCCATGGGCTGGAGTGCCTTCAACAGAGGGGAGATCAAATCGGACAGACTGAAAATGGGGGAGAACAAAGCGGTCATGGGGACGCAGCTTTGTTTCCTGAAGACAGAAGATGACCGGCGAGTAGGATCTTAAGAGGATCGACAATGCATCCCAATTTGCTCGAATGCCGTGGATATTCCAGTGGATAATGGACATAGGGTGAACAGAAAATGGAGGAATGTGACCAAGGTTGCCGTCAACTCAACGACTGCTCAGAGCTTGCGACCGACAGCATGGAATGGCATTCAGCCGAAGGCAGAAGATCCTGATCCATAAGTTGTTCAGGAGCAGCTCCTGCCACCAGCGATCGGCCGGTTGATCAGCCGCCAGCAGTGCGCCTCGGCGACACAGAAGATGGCTGAGGGCAATTTCCGCCAGGTGGTGCTGTAGATGAGACACGCCTTGGCGGAGAAGGAGATGAACTGGGTTTTGTATTAGCCTTCTTGGAAACATGATGTTTAGATGAAGCAGGAACCGATGGTTGTGAAGTTGGGGTACGTAAAAAATCTTCACGAGTATGTTCTTTTTTCGAAGTCTTGGTGTCTGACTTTCGGGCTCGAGATTTAGCAGAACCCGATGAAGGGTGAGCCATAGAGTGGGCAGGCGAAAGGGGTGAGGTTGAACGGGCGATCTTTGCGCTGGCCGATCTGACGACCGTGGCACTAAAGGTGAGGTCGCAAGTCTGCGTGGCCGCCTCCTTTGTTGGCCGAGGAGAAGCAAGGACAGCGCTGTATTTTCCTGTCTGAGGCATGGTGGGCTGTCGACTGGCGAATAATTTTCGAGCAGCAAAGGTCGACACCTTTTCCTTCACTCTGATTTCCTGGATGAGCTTTTCGTCTTTAAAAATGGGGCAATCTCGAGAGGAAGCAGCGTGGTCACCCATACAGTTGATGCAACGAGGGGATGGAGGTGCACAAGCACCCTCATGGGCATTCCGCCACACGTAACACATTTGGCCGGATTGGAACAGGACTGGCTGGTGTGACTGAACCGCTGACACCGATAGCAACGCGTAGGGTTTGGGACGTAAGGGCAAACGGAAATTATCTCATAGCCTGCTTTGATTTTTGATGGGAGTTGAACTTTGTCAAATGTCAAGAAGACAGTGCGGGTTGGAATGATGTTCGGGTCAACCCTTTTCATAACTCTATGAACAGCCGTTACGCCCTGGTCAGACAGGTAGTGCTGAATTTCTTCGTCAGACAATCCGTCGAGGGAGCGTTTATAAACGACTTCACGTGAGGAATTTAAAGTGCGGTGCACTTCAACCCGGACGGGGAAGGTGTGGAACAGTGAAGTACGCAGCTATTTTTATGCCTGGAGGGCACTGACTGTTTCTAAGAACAAGGTGCCATTCCGTAATCTGGAACGAGACTTTACAGGACCTGCAATTGCGTCGACACCTTTCTGAATAATGAAAGGGTTGACCGTGGAGAAGTCGTGACCTTCGTCAGACCGAGAACAACAAGGAACTGTGGCAACGATGGAAGAACTGTCTGTGGCTGAGACTCAGTGAACTTACGCTTGTGAGCAGACATAGTGGAAGATGAGGAAACCATTGCGGAAGAATCCCCCATGATTACCGGTGTCTCCGATGGCGAGCTCCTCCCTTGTGGGGGCCCTCTCTGAGGGCACTCCCGCCTTAGGTGATTGTTCACACCTCAGGTCACACCTCCCGACAAACGGACGGAGGGCCCAATCGGCACTTTCAGAAGGTATCAGCTCGGGTAATCACCCCTCCCTTGGCCTGGCCGTTACCAGGGGGTACGTACGTGCCCTACCTGTCTACCTGGGGCGGGGAATTACATGTTACCCCATCACCGGCTACGCACGAAAATGCGTGGGTCGGCCTTCAGGCACGCACGGGGAGGAAGAAAGAGAAAGGGAAAAACAAAGAAAGGGAAAGGAAAGAAGAGAGGTCTCAAACGCCGCAGCGGAGAAAAGGGTAAAGAGAAGAGGTAAGGAAAAGAGAAGGACAAAGGAAGGATGAAGACATACAAGCAGAGAAGGCGAAGAATGCGTTACATTTATGAGCGTCCGTCTCCGGACGTAGGCACAAACCATACTTCCAGAGGGGGAGAAAGGGAAGGAAAGAGCCAGAGGTGAGGGGAGGGGAGGGGGGGGGGGGGGGTGAAGATGGGGGATAGGGAAGGATGCGGAAAAGGAAGGTATGCAGCCCGGAAAGGAAGGAGGGCCACATTAGCTTGGGGTCCCGTGCTCACTACGCACGTATCCGCAAAAAGAGTTGTGGACCCCCTGGGGGGATGTGTCTTCCTAAAACCCTGAACCTATTTAAACCAGAATTTATGCACATATCCCTTACTGTCATACAACAATTGCCGTGGGGGTAAGAATCACCTATCTATCATAGTTCAGAAGACATGATGTCATAAATGAGGTGAGTGAAAAAGTGCCGCATCATGCATGACATTTAAATTTATTACTTATGTGCTGCTAGCTCTATCTGCGATAAAGTCTGCAGACAATAACCAAATATGCTTCTAAATGCACCTACAAAATTATATCATGGTACTAAGCACAGTTTAGAAGATACAACACCATAAATACCGAGATGCGTGGAAAAAAAAACCGCTGCATTTTGCATGAAGTTTTAAGACATTTCTTCTTTACTACTACTACTACAGTCACGTCAACTTCAGTAAGTCCCTGACATCTTGCAGTGCTTTTGATAGCTTTCAAAAGCAAAGTGCAAATGGCTTTAGTTGAAGACAATAGCAGTTCATAGAGCTACGAAGAGGCATTGCCAAAGGGACAGTTACAAAATTGCACTGTAGAAATTCAAAGTAGCTGCATCCAGAGTATAGATTCTGTTTCGTAATTTCGATGGCGTTTCCACGAATACATGAAAATGAATTTTTTTCCATAGTACACTACAAACACAGTTCGTTTCTTGCTTACATTTCTAATAGAAAATTGGCAAAATGAATAATAGGACAATGCCAGGTTTGTCAGTTGGTACAGATATAAAACCAACACAAGAAATGGCTATGGACACAATCTACATAAAGCTCTGTAAATGGTTCAACATTGCTAGAGGGGAAGCTGATTCTTAGTCATCCTGTACTGCAGCTGTATTGTTCTTCCGGGAAACACAAATTTCCCCACCACAAGCACAGCTCGCTTTTTCCTTTGCAGACAGACTATACCTCCTCAGCATTTCCTGTTCAGCTCTGTTACATGAATTGAGAAAGTAGCTTCACTAATCTCGTGTTTATATAGTGGAGTCACTTTCTGTTTATTAAATGAGAACCTATTTACAGCAGTTAAGTGAACTAATACAGCAAAAAAGTTTAACAGTTGGAGCTGTCAACTGAAGAGCCTGTTCCAATTAAAAACATGCTGTGAATACATATCTGATAACTGTCAATCTGATTGTCTCCACTATCACTGTCTAGAATATTTTTCATCCCAGCCTCATCTCTCCCAAAAGACCTACATGCTTAAATTGTCTCCCTTCGCAACAAAAGGTGGTTACCTAGGTCTTATGGAACTCAAGGTATTTTAACAGAAGTCAAGCAAAGCATTACAGAAGATTTTTCTTCTAGATTTGGACATGACTGGTCCCATTCCACCAGATATATTCACACCCTTAGCAGGATACACTGTGCATGTGTTGTAAATGGCTCCACTCAGTGTAGTCCACTCTACCAGTGCTAGCATATCCAGAATGGAAGAGATTCATGCAGTCTATCAGTAACACTATGGCAAAAGATGTGCAGCTTCTTTCTGGTCATTCATTAATTCACCACCAAGTGGCAACAACACAATGAAACAGTTTTACAATACACTATCAATGATAGACAGCAGGAAGGTGCCACATTTACCAATCCCATCCCTTTCCCACCAGCACTACAAAGATTACTGACAACATCACATTCATAAATTACACGCTTCTAAGCCACTGTTCATAGGAATATATTTTATATTAAGCTCATATAACAACTACAAACAAGTATTCATTTAATAAAATGAAATAACTCCACCAGATACTCTTCAACAAGAGCTCAGTGAAGTTATTTTGTTTGCTCATGTAAAAGAATGGACAGTGGGGACGTATAGTCAGTTTCTAAACTAAAAAGTGAGCAGCACTCATTGGTGGGGAAGTTACCTTTCTTGGAAGAGAGCTTCATATTCATAGAGGATAATTAACAATAATTTTCCCCATAGCAGTGTAGAAGACTGTACAGAGATTTACATTGATTCTTTCCATGTAAGTTTCTTGCGTTACTGTTATTAGTAACTCATAACTGTATTCCATGTACAGTTAATGCACTGTGTGGAAAATAACAGATTCCCCAACAAGTCTATAATCTGTTTCACCAGTGATTCATAAGGTGCACCACGGAAGATTCTGCATAATGCCCTGTAGTTGCTTCTTGCTATGTAATGGAGTAGGTAAGAGGGAGGAATCACCTGCTTCCTCTTCAGTTGGCAGACCTATGATAGAGGTGACAGCATGACCAAAATCCAGTGACTTGCCTTCTCACATGCTTCTACCCACCACCTTCAATCAGTCTTACCCCAAAAACACAATTTATCCCTTAATATGACTCTACTGCACTTAAGCATGGTCCAACGTTAATATTTGTTCTTAACCCTCTTCATTTAACAATAAATATTAATTTTTTACCATACATCTAAATGATAGTGATTACTCTGCAATTCCCAATTAAGTACCTGGAAGAGGTTTCATTGTACCAGTTTCAAGCTATTTCTCTGCTGTTCCACTCTTGAACAGCACTCAGGGAAAAACGAACATTTAAATCTTTCTGCGCGAATTCTGACTTCTCTTATTTTGCTACGATGATCATTCCTCCCTAAGTACTTAGGTGCCAACAAAACATTTTCACACTCTGAGAAGAAAGTTGGTAACTGAAATTTCATGAGAAGATCATGTCGCGATGAAAAATGCCTTTGTTTTAATGACTGCCACCCCAATTCATTATCATATCCATGGCACTCTCCCATATTTCATGATAGTAAAAATGAGCTACCCTTCTTTGAACTTTTTCAAAATCCTACATTGATCCTATCTAATGTGGATGCCACACTGCACAGCAATACTCTAGAAGAGGACGTACAAGCATAGCGTACACACTATCTTTAGTAAACTCGTTAAAAGTGTTCTGACAATAAATCATAGTCTTTGGTTCCCTTTCCCCACAATATTATCAATGTGATCATTCCAGTTTAAGTTATTCACAACAGTCTTTAGATTTGTGTGATTTATCGTGTATCCGAAATTTAGCGGATTCCTTTTGGTACTCATGTTGATAACTTCAATTGCCACTTTTCGCAGCACACATATATCTTGTCTAAATCGTTTTGTAATTTGCTTTGATCCTCTGATGACTTTACAAGACAGTAAATGACAGGATCATCTGCAAACAATCTACGAGTGATACTCAGATTGCCTCAGGAACAGCAGAAGGCCTATAACACTTCCTTGGGGAACACCAGACATTACTTCTGTTTTACTTGTGACTTTTTGTCAATTACTATGAACTGTGACCTTCCCAACAAGAAATCAGGAATCCAGTTGCACAACTGAGATGGTAGTCCACAGGCATGCAATGTGATTAGAAGTCACTTGTGAAGTACAGTAACAAAAGCCTTTTGGAAATCTAAAAATATGGAATCAATTTGACATCCCCTGTCAATAGCTTCGTGAGAATAAAGAGCTTGTTGGGTTTCACAAGAATGATATTTTCTGAATCAGTGTTGGCTGTTTGTCAATAAAGTGTCTTCTTCGAGAAAGCTAATACTGTTTGAACACAGTATATCTCACAGAATCCTATTGCAAATCAATGTTATTGATATGGGTCTGTAACTCAGTAGATTACTCCTATTTTCTTTTTTGGGTACAGGTGTGACTTGTGCAACTTTCCAGTCTTTAGGTACAGATCTTTTAATGAGTGATCAATCAATGAGGAGACTTTTTTTTAATAATCTGTGATTTTTCCATATTCTGCCATGAGGAAACTATTATTTCTAAAGAAAAAATGAATAGAACCTTCTTTGTAAAAAGCATTATATTGGTGACTGCAAGATTTTCTTTTTTACCTAATTTTTTTTTGATTACTGCAAGGGAGGGTGGAAGGTGTAAAAACTGTAAAGCGACATGAAGGCTTACAGTAAGCAGGCAGTAATAGTCACGCAGCAATTATGAGACTTGCACTGGATAGACTAGCATGGAGGGCTGCACGGAACACCTCTTGGGATTTACCACACCAAGTTTTCTTTCTTTTACAAAAGTGATATATCAATATTGGTACTCTTGCACTTCTATCTAAAAATGCTTCACTATTCTTCAGGTGGTGTACAGAGTTTGATAAGAATTGAGAGGAATTAATTGTAAGCTGAAGCTTGAATTAAGTCCATGAGGGATACATTGAAGAAGCAACTGTAAGAGCCATCCCTATAGATGGCAGGTCCCACGATCTAATGCCAAACGAGCACAAGAATTTTAAATTGCTCAGTGTTGAGAAAAATACTTTTATCACAAGAGGAAAAAGTCTCCTTACTTTTAACTGCCATTATTGTCTCATCTAGCCTTCAAAGTTTCCAAAACAGTAGCTAGCATTTGACTGTTACTTTTCCTCCCCACCTACATTATTTTATTTTTCCCTAATAAATGTACTCCAGCTTAATCCAAACCATTGTGAAGTACAATATCCATTCTATTTACTCTCTCTTCTGTAAGTGAAAGGACATCCTACACTCCATAAAATAATGTACACGTCAGACAGTTCTTGAGAATTAAAGTATGAATTGTTATCAATACGTTAAGGCAATCTCCCCCCCCCCCCCCCCCAAAAAAAAAATATTGTAGCACATCTAATTCAACTGGTTTTGAGCAGCATATTCAGTAACCAAATAATAGTATGTTACCTATTACACATATATTACTCAGATACATAGTACATATAATTTAGTAATCTTAACATAATTAGCGCCCCCCCCCCCCCAAGCAGAAGCTTATGTGTGAAATACAGATCCCCAATTTATTATCTACATCCATTACCTTAAATGCACATTTAAGCTACTTGGTGCAGAAAACTGCTTGAGGCATATAACACAAGTGTAGTCTTTCACCCCTGTATGTGTCCTGACATGGGCAGTGAGGGTGGACTTCACAGCAAATGATCTGTAACAGTGCAGGCACTGAAACAAAAGAAAACAAAATTTGAGTCCTTTCCAACTTGTACTGATCAATACTCCCATGCATTCAATCAAATGAATATGAATCACAGCTATTATTATTGGATTTTTTATAATGGAATCAACCAATAGCCATTGTAAATTTTTTTTATCTTACTTTATTCTGTGTGAGGTTAGATGGAGCAATTTGGTATTAAAGTTATATGATTATCAGGTTTACGGTATCTTTACAACAAGCTGCTCATTTCAAAACTATATAGCTCAAAACGTATTTGGCCAACGACGAAGTTTTAATAGGTTATAGACACATATACTGCTAGTGGAAATCTCAAGTCACAGATTTTTCTCAATCGCCCAAAAAAAGTTCTTATGATTTTTCTAAAATAACTTTTCTCAGACCACGATAAAAATTAACTGAAACTGTGGGTTTGTTTTGGACGTCTTTTTTTTAGTTCTCAGATGCTACAACCACTGTGATACAAATTTTATAAAGAATGATATTTAAGACTAGTTCTATGCATGTGTACCAGTGGGCGCAGTGGCGGAATAAGGTGCTATGTTGCCAATCACAGGCAAACTGTTTTCCAACAGCCTGGAGGTTCGCGGCAATGATGCATTCATTTTCACAGCTGTGCACAATGTTAATTGTGAGGTCCAGCATGCACAGGATCAATCATAAATCAATATTACTCTTTATAAAATCCCCTCGCATTGTATGGTTACAGTTGTAGCTTCTTACGACGACAAAAGAGACTTTCAAAACGAGACCAAGTTTTCTGTTACTTGTTTATCCTGGGCTGAGAAAAAGTTACTTCAGAAAAAGCAGAACAACTTTTTTTGTGGGCGATTGAAAAATTCTTTAACTTGAGATTTCCTTTGCCAATATATGTGCCTATAACCTATTACAATTTTATTAACATCAGACAAATACATTTAAGATTTCTGATAATGAATAAAAAAAGCATCTTACTTAATGTACCGCAAAAAATTGAAATCTATATTAATGTGAAAAGATAATTACAAGAAGTCCCATAATAAACAGTGTGAATTCTGTAATATTCCTTGCAACAATATTTTTAAAAACTTGCTGTAACAAAGTGCATTGTGATGGTATCCAATCACATACTGACTTGTATAATACTATGGTTCTACAACATAACGATAATTTGTAAGAATTCCAATCCTAAAGAAAGCAGTCGCTGATAGGTGTGAAAATTACTGAACTATCGGCTTAAGAAGTCATAATTGCAAAATATTAACAGAATAATGCAAAAAGTGGTAGAAGCTGACCTCGAGTGAGATCAGTTTGGATTCTGGAGAAATTTAGGAACATACAAGGCAATACTGACTGACTGAGATTAGAAAATGACACACTTAAATTAGTAGATATATTTTATTACTTGAGCAGCAAAATAAATGATGCTGGTCACAGTAGAGAGAATATAAAATGAAAATGTAGGCTGCCAATGGTAAAACAAGTGTTTCTGAAGAAGAGAAATTTGTTTACATCAAATGTGGATTTAAGTGTTAGGAAGTCTTTTCTGAAAGTATTTGTACGGAGTGTAGCCATGTATGGAAGTGAAACATGGACGATAAACAGTTTAGCTCAGAAGATAATAGAAGCTTTTGAAATGTGGTGCTGCGGAAGAGTGCTGAAGATTAGATGGGTAGATCTTGCAAATAATGAGGAGGTGCTGAACAAAACTGAGGAAAAAAGAAATTTGTGGCACAATGACACATTCTGAGACATCAAGGGCTCACCAGTTTAGTAATGGGGGGAAGTGTGGAGGGTAAAAATTGTAGAGGGAGACCAAGAGATGAATACAATTAGCACATTCAGAAGGTTGTAAGTTGCAGTAGCTATTTGGAGATGAGGAGAGAGTAGCACAAAAAAACTGCATCAAACCAGTCTTCGGACTGAAGACCACAACAATAACCATAATTTATGCTAAATTTACCTTGTATGGCTTCTCACGAGTGTGTATCCGAATATGTCTCACAAGATCTGAAGGTTTCTTGAACTCCTTTGAACAGTAGGAACACTGGTGCCATCTGATCCTTCCCACTCGCCTTTGTCTAATTATATATCTCCTGTAAATTAAGGCATTCAAATTTAACAAAATTATTGAGTTTAAAAATATTGTATCATCATATTTCTACCTCTTTTCATAAAGATATAAAAAGTGACTTTATTCTTTCTACTTACCTCACACTTCCATCAAGTGCTTTGTCTGCCAAGGTAATAAGAGAACTTTTCTGCCTTTTAGATGTTTCACTAGACTGGCTTGGACAATCTGTCTGAAGTGTTTCTTCTCTTACTGCTTCTGAAACACGTATTTGGCAAGTATGGAATCCTAAATTGTCTAGAAGATATGTTTAAAGGCTCTTAACTGACATAGGTTTCAAATGAAACACACTGCTCATACTCAAGTATAACACATGCAAAGTATAACACATGCAAAGTCAACACTAATGTGAGGTGGTGTCTCCAGGAAAGAATTTTCAGCATATTTATACCTGGAGGAGATGTTTTATCAGATAGACCACTTTTCATTAAAGCTTGCTGCAAAATGTCTTTAGGGTCTGCAGCCTTTTCTTCAGTTTTCTTTGATGGCCCCTCTATCGCTTCTTGTAATCCTTGCAGCTGTGTCATGACAGCATTAACATTTACCTTCATGGCTTCTTCCGGATCAAGCACAGCACAAACCTGTAATGTTCAGTGCATTATTACAACCTGTCATAGTTTTTCCACTTGTATTTTGTGGCAATTATGATCAACTCAAAAGCTCATCAAGAAAACAAAAATAACATTGAATAGGGGGGGGGGGGGGGGGGGCACCGAGAATTTAATCTATACTAATATTACAAATGCATAACTAGTTCTGTGGAGACATTAAGTCATAGACAGGCACAAGAAAGACTGCTAAACAAGTGAGCATGGAAACAACAACTTATACATATGTGATGCTGTCTCTGGCTGCTGAGGCCAGACTGACCTGGCAGTCTGGTCTCAGCAGCCAGAGACAGTTGTCATGTACGTATGAGTTGTTGTTTGCAAGAATGTGTGCATGTATGTTGTCTAATTCAGAACAAGGCTTTCTGACCGAAAGCTTACTTGTTTAGCAGTCTTTCTGTTGCGCCTGTCTGCAGCTCTATATCTCCACTATATGGTGAGTAGCAATCTATCCTTTTCATAATATTGTCATTGTTCCATCCTGGATTATCTATTGTTTGATTAATTAGCTCTGTTATGCTTTCACGATTAAACTGCTAAACTGTCGATTTAATTTGTTATAGAGATAGCGAGCATGCTGAAGAATAACATACACTATTTTAGAAATTGTTTAGTAAAACTATATTTACCGAATTGGAAAATATAGTGTGAAATATGGAGACAATTACTCTTTGAGAAAGCTAGTGACTTTTTAGCTGTCACATTTATGAAAGTTGTTTTTCATAATATGATTCAACATTATGAATACAATGCTTATTGAATCCTAAAAGTATTAAACTCTTACTTCCATACTAACATCAGTCAGAAGCCCATTGAATTTTAGCCGCTGAACTGAGACACTCTTAAGACTCACAATGACAGTATCATTTAAATGCTGTACAATAAACAGAAAGTTATTGTACATTTACATATTGAATGAGGGAGGCTTTTAGTGAGTCTGTATTTGATTATGACGTGCTAGTGCAGCTGCAGGTAACAGGCAGACATGTGGTCTTGTGGGCCAGTCAACATGATATTGCTGCTATTCATGCCCGACGCAGCACCTCCACTGCATTACATGCAGTTGTATTTCATTATGGCAAGTTAATGGGGGAGAAAACCTTCCACCTTTTCACAGTATTTTTACACCAATGAGTGATTCAGCATACACAAGTACACTGACTTCACAGCAACTATCCGTCAGGAGATTGGAGCAGAGTTTGGTGAATTATTCATCAAAAATTCCTACTATCAGATGTCAAATGCACTTGATTGGATGTAAACTTAGGGAAGGTTGTAACTTGCGGAAGGTTATAACTAGAGTCATGCTGCACAATATCAGTCTAATACCAAATCCTCTCTGAAGAAAATATCAGTTACAGATACCCTCACACAGATTCATTTGTTCTGATCAAAATGCAATTTGGTCATGGAGAAGGAAGAAACTGGCTTTAATTGCTAAGGTAAGTCCTACCATGATCAACTGTAATGTCATTTTACAACAGAACTTGTGCACATTCACAGAGACAAAACACCAGTTGTACATTTGGTATAGGGATCGTTTCACTCACGAACTATCTATCACTGGGTCTTGGGTTCGATTCCCAGGTGGATCAGATTTTCTCCGCTCAGGACTGGGTGATGCGTGTGTGATGACACTAATAATCAATATCACAATGCATGTTGTGAAGGCTTTTTGTCACATTGCCTACAACATCTGGATTCTGAAGATGGGCAAATATAAGGTTGTAACAGGCAGTTATTACAAACTTGTTCCAAGATAGTGTGGGGTAAAAGAAGATTTAAAGAAAAAAGCAGTGTAAAATATATCATTTTTTCTCTCTTTAAATACAAAGTAAGTTTTTCAAAGCATGTCATCCTCCAGCCACTTAAATCTTTTCAACACGGAATTCACTGCAATGGACAGAATGCATTAAAATCAACAATTTCTGATGATAAAGATACAGAAGTTTCACTTCACTCAGTTTTCATGTGCTCCTCTGGTACTGCAACAAAGGAACACAATATACTCTCACACAAAATAAATATTATTGCTGCACAACAGATTCCGAACTATTTAACTGGTGTGGCTATTTGAAAATAGACTTCCAATGGCACTCATTTTGAATGAAATTACGTGGAATGCAACTAATTTAAAACAACTTACTATTGCATGGTTTCATGGACATGTAGAAAGAAAGAAATTAGACTAGGGAACATCAGATCTTCAACACCATCATCAACAACAAATGGAAAATTCCTAAATGGAATTGAACATTTGTTACATAAATGGTTTGCTTCATATTTTGTTATATCAACAATAAAACCATAATCATTAAATTTTACATTACATGGCATGTAAGAGAAAGCATCACCAATACAAAATTGATATTGTAATGTTTTTTAACCCAATGGCTGCTGTTCAATTAAAGATAGTCGAGGGATACCACTTTCCGCAGTCTCCCTCAGCAGTCTTTAATAAAACCATAACTAGCAATTTTAACAGTATCTGATGTTGCAGGTGAGCAAGTACACACGCGTACTCATGCATACATGATGTGCACATGCACCCATTCATATGTGCACATTCTCTCTCTCTCTCTCTCTCTCTCTCTCTCTCTCTCTCTCTCACACACACACACCCACACCCACACCCACACCCACACCCACACCCACACCCACACCCACACACACACACACACACACACACACCTCTTTTTGTAAATGATAAAAGTGAATCAGTGACAGCGTGTTCACAAGATACACTGCATCAAAACAGTTTTTGTGTTTACTTACCAAGATTATCAATTGTTTTTATCACATTAACATTTAACAATATATATTCACAGCAACAATATCTCTAATAACAGAAAATTAATACATGCAGCTTACCCTGTAGTCTGAACAGTGCATACGGCTCATATGCGCATTCAGACTTCCCAGTTTCTTGAAGACGCACGGGCATTCCATACATCTAAATACTTGCTCACCTGACTGAGGTATTGCATGAACTCTGAGTACATGAGCATGGAGATTGCCTAAAAGAAAACACAAAATACTGTAACAATTAATAAACTTCAACACAGGGTATTTTATGATAACATCTAGCACAAAAACTGTGTTAACAGATGTAATTTCAAGTGTTCAATAAAAAAAAATCTGAAAAAGATGTGACACTGTTACAGTGAATATAGTTACTAGAAAATGTGTGTGGTGGTTTACTCTTCAGTCCAGAGAATAGTTAGGGGCAGTCCTCTACACTAGTCTTTTCTCTGTAAGCCTCTTTGTCTCAATGTAACTAGTGCACTCTACATCAATTTGAAGCTGTTTACTGTGCTCAGGATTCACCTACATCTAGATAACCATTCTGCAGTTCACACTTAAGTGCTTAACAAAGGCTTCATCAGAGCACTTACAGACTATTTCTCTACCATTCCACTTCCGAACAGCACATGGGAAAAACAAACAACTAAATCTTTATGTGCCAGCTCTGATTTCTCTCATTTTAAGCCTCTTTACAAGAAGGGGGATATAGAGATACTGTCAAACTAGCGACCATTTCACTTTTATTGGCATTTTCAAAAATATTTGAAAAGATCATGTTCTAGCATCTTTTAAGCATCTGACTGAAAATAATATATTGTCCAAGTCATAGGTTGGGTTCCTTAAGGGTTTCCATGTAGAGAAGACTCTTTACATGTACAGTGAGAATGTACGTAATTCATTAGATAACATATAGAGACTACTGATATTTTCTGTTACCTGTCAAAAGCCTTTGACTGAGTAAATCACAGCATTCTCTTAAATAAATAAGACTATTATGGTTTCACTGGCAGTGCTGCAAAACAGTTCATGTATTACCTAACTAACAGGAAACAAAGAGTGTAGTGGCAAAATACCTGTGGCGTAAGCAATTAGTATTCATCTGATTGGAAATTAATTATATGTGATGTTCCTCAAGTCTCCATGCTTTTTCTTGTGTACATTAATGACCTCTCACCCATCACTTTGCCAGATGCTGAGTTTGTTTTGTTTGCAGATTATAAAACATTCCAATAAATAGCATGTCAAGTACAGATTTAGAAATGACTGCTAATCAAATTTTAACGGACATTAATTAACTGTTTGAAGCTAATTCACTGTCATTAAACACTGAAAAGACCCACCATGTAAAGTTCACAACCTATACAAGATTTTCTTCCAGCATGTGTATAACTATGACAACATGCAGATAGAAGACGTTGACAGTGTTAAATTTCTGTAATTACAATTCAATAATAAATACAGTTGGGAAGAGCATATCACAGAATTGATGAAACACCTAAACGCGTCTGTATCTGCAATGCGAATGATGTCAGATGTAGGAGATATAAATTTAAAAAGACTTTGATACTTTTCTAACTTTCATTCAATTATGTCCCAAGGGACCATATTTTGAGGTAACTCATCAGACTGAGCAGAAGTCTTTAGAATGCTAAAGCATTTTTAATGAACTTTGTTGTAAATAATGTGTGTCTATTTTAAACCAATAACTCAACACAGAGTATCAATACTAGGAATAAGAGCAAGCTACATAAAGACCTAAAATCGCTTACCTCGGTCCAAAAAGGGGTCCAATATTCAGGAACACACATTTTCAATAAATTGCCAGCAACCATTACAACGTGGATTCTGATAAAGCACAGTTTAAACAGTGTTCAAAAGACTTTTTGTTAGGCAACTCCTCCTACTCTATAGATGAATATCCTTACAGGGACTGTTAGACCAGCTTAAGTAAAAATGTCTGTTAAGATTTCAGTTTTGACAGCACTTGGCCACAACAGACAAGATTAGGTATTTTGTGTATGGTAAATTTATTAAAAGTGCATAACTATGTTTCATTCTAAAGTGTAGTACTTCTGTAAATACTGTATTATCAACTTCAGTTTATTGTAACATTTTCACATATTTTGACAATCTCCTGAGTAATGATCACAGAAGTGAATTATATTCAAATGTTCTCTTTCCCTTTAATTTTGTGTTTTATTTTATTTATACTTTCTGACATGTTCCACACCCTTGAGAGTCGACTCATTTCATGGTCTATGGAACAAAAACTAAATCCAATTTAATCTTGTTACAATACCGGAGAACATATTGTTACATTCCATCCTGGTTTTTCCATTGTCTAATCTTGTTACAATATTGTTTGTTGTTAAGCTGTAGAACAGAGTACAGTTACAAATGTGTGACATGAAGTTGTAATGTTTTTATGTGTATTCATTACTGATGTAATTATAGAATATGACACCTGGTTTTGTATCCATAAAGTAAAAGAATACAATAATTACAATATTTTTAACATCATACTTGTGCCTGGAAATTACTTATGGTCGGAATTAGCTAATGACATGATTTAAATAAAGAATGTTTACATTACAGCCTACAATGGACCAGGGGAGGACAGAAAAGCATCGGAATTAATCAAGGAGGGAGGTGAGAGCTTACACTTGGAGATTTATAAACTGATCCAGTTGATACATGAGAAGGAGACACTGCCAGAAGAATGGAAGGTGTCTATAATATGCCTGGTATGCAAGAATGGAAGCAAAATGGAATGTGGTAACTACAGAGGAATCAGGTTTTTGAATGTAATGTATAAGGTACTGTCCATCATTATCCTCAGAAAATTGCAACCATTCATAGAGAACAACATACAGGAGTACCAAGCTGGCTTTCGACCAAACCGATCGACAATAGATCACATTTTCACACTTAGACAAGTGTTCGAAAATCACTGGGAATATGATAAAGATATCTACAGCCTGTTTGTCGATTTTCAATATGCATATGTCAGCATCCACAGGAATAGCCTATAAAATGCAATGCGTGACTTCAAAGCACGGGTTGAAAGTAATGTACCAGAAAATGGACAATTATGCACAGAAGGTAGGGCTCAAAGTGAATCACGACAAAACAGAGTTCATGCAATTAGGAAGAAGACAAGAGCAGGAAGAATTTCTTGAGATAGATGGCAAGAGGTTCAGAGAGTACACCAGTTCAAATATTTGGGATCTTGGTTTACCATGGACAACAACATAAAAATGGACATCAAGGAAAGAATAGCAATGGGAATGAAATGCATGGATATCCTCAGAGAGACACTTGGCTCTAAATCGATCTCGGTGAGCACTAAGATGAAAATCTACAATACAGTGATATGCCCGGCAGTAACGTACGGTTCACAGACATGGAGCATGACTAAGTGAGAAAAGGAAAAAGTATTAATATTTGAAAGAAGAGTAATGAGGAAGATATGGTGGCCAGTTTTAGATAACGGAGAATGGAGGAGGAGAAGGAAAAACGAGGCAATCTACCTTCTGATGCAACAATGAACTATCCTACAGAAGATAAAGAGCAAAAGAATAAAATGTGTGGGCCATGTAGCTCGTATATCAGATGGAAGACAGGTGAAGATGGCACTAGAGGGGAAACCAAACACCAAATGCCCCACTGGATGACCAAGGCAGTGCTGGATGGACGACCTGACGAAGGACCTAGCAGCCCTGGGGATTGAAGACACCTGGAGGAACCGGGCACAAAACAGGAAGGAATGGAGGAAGTTTGTGGGAGCAGAATGTGGTCTGCAGGGCCTGTGATCGCTGGATATCTATCTAGCAAAACTAGTTACTTTCAGAATATCATTTGTTCAATCTAATTCCCTCAATGTTGCTGGATTCAATTCGAATAGAGTCCATTACTCTTGCTTTAGTTATGTTTATGTTCATCTTGTAAGTTCTTTTTAAGGCACTATTCATTCCATTCAACTGTTCTTCCAAGTCTTCGCCGTCTCTGATAGAATTACAATCTCATCTGCAAACCTCAAAGTTTTAATTTCTTCTCCTTGAAGTTCAATTCCTTTTCCAAATATCTCCTTGGTTTTCTTCACAGCTTGTTCAATGTACAGACTGAGTAACACTGGGGATAGGCTAAAACCCTATCTCACTTCCTTCTCAACTACTGCTTCTCTTTGAGGTCCTTCACCCCCTCTCCCCTTATATCTGCAGTCCCTTTTTTTGTACAACTTGAAAATAATCTTTCGTCATCAGTATTTTATCCCTAGTAACTTCGGAACTGGAAAAAGAGCACTGCAGTCAAAAATGTCAAAAGCTTTTTCTAAATTTCCAAGAGCTATAATGGTAGAATTGCTGTTCTTCAACCTATCTTCCATGTGAAATTAATAGTGGAAACTACTGTGGTTCACAGCATTACATATGTACATACTTATTCAGTTTAGACAAAGAATAAGATAAACAAGATGAGGAACATGTAATGAGGGGACCAAATATTAGTTCATGGTATGAACTATCCAAAATGCGGTTTAGGCAGTAGATTTTTCGACATAATTGGGCAGGGACCATACCGCTAGTACGGATTAACCGAGTTCTTGGTTTACCCAATCTCAAAATAATGAGGGCCTATTGTATTAATGCATTGACAAATTAGCTGATGTTAGTTGTGACTTTGTACCAAACACAGAACAAGTGAAGGTTATTGGGGAAGCAGTGTTTGATAATTTTCTAAAAATACCCACTGAATTACAATACTCCTGTTTGCCATTAATCAAAGCTAGCCCTAAGTGTAATCAGAAAAAGATACGGCTAAAATGTTATACAGATGAGTTGGCTCTCATTAGGGAAGAGGTTCTCAGACTGTACTCAATGTATAACCATTGATGTAAACAAGGGCCTGAGCTGGATGGCACTTCTTATAGAGCGTATTTACAATGTAAAAAGAACTACAAAGACAAATTGACCCTGGCCACAAAACCTGCATGTGAACATGACTTGAAAGATGCTACCAACAAATGCCAAACAGCATGAGAAGTCATAAATCATGAAATGTCCCAAATTCACATACAAGGTGCAGTGCTGGACCAATAAGTAGTAAATGATTACTTTCTAACCTCAGTAAGCAATCTGAAAGACAAAATTAAGTAAAATTGAACTTGTGCTTGGGATACTCGTGGTGCTGAGCCACAAAAGAGTCAGGCCTTCCACTGGTATGTTGTCAGCCCCCAAAGTATGGACAACTTGCAAAACTGGCACATCATGGCATACACAACCCATCTTTAGCTGTAATTAAGTCATATCTAAGCAACTGGAGTCAGTTTGTATCAGTTAAAAATATATGCTCCTCACTGAAAGAAGTTTGGACTATGAAGTCACAGAGCATTCTGTGAAGTGAACCAATTTATAAGGTTGTATTGTTCTAAGAGGCAAGGAAAATGGTCTGTTTATTTGTATTGGCTTGAGGAGATCATGAACACTTCATCACACTCATCTATGAATTTTATGTTGGATGAACTAATGTTTGGGGTTCACAAAATATACCTCAACATGAATACGGTGACTTTACACATGAAGACAAAGTGTGACAAATAATTATTACATTGTCAAATTGAATAAAGGAATGGAAGAAGTATTTTAGCAGAAAGATAGCTTGCAAGTTAGACTATTTTAGGGTGAAAGATTTAGTGCTTGTACAAATCATCCTACGTCACCACTGATAACTAAACACATTAAGAAAATGAGGAACATAATGTTATATACTGGGTCATGTAGCATTATTCACATATTATTCACATATCTGATGCTGGAGCATATTTGCTATTTTACCCAAATTCAGGACACATGTAAGGATTATTTGCTTGTCAGCATTAAGTTACTTTTATACCTAGACCAAGAGAGAGAATGAACCAGCAAATAGAAGAAATGATTTGATATACACATATGTGGATTTTATTTATGTCACTTTTTGTATTTGTAGTAGACATGAGTGTAAATGTTATGTTCATATGTTTTATGGAGTACTGTGATTCAGTTAGCTGAAGTTGTCGTATTTATTCACAATAAATATTAATGGGCATAGAAAAGACATTTTGATCTGTTTGAAGTATGTGTTTAATATAAATGATAAAATGAACCTGAATCTGTGACTGCTACTTAAGAGGAATATGTAAGGCTATTAGTAGTGTAAAAAGAATTAATGACTCAAGCCAGTGGTTTGCATATGAGCATGTTAAATTCAAGGACAACAGTTTCTAATGTAAGCTTTCAATATCATTTAGGAGACAATATTAGTGACGATAGTGTATTTCAGTTTTGTGGCAGTAAAAAGGACACGACACGTGTGTTTGTTAGTGTGTTGTAAAATCCAGTACTTGTAGAACTATTGAGCACTACAAAAAGACTGAGCTAATGTGAGTTTAAAAGACTAGGAAAATAAACAGTGGTAATAATTTCCTTTAAACAACCAGCAACGGCAGAAGACAGGAAGAATGGTCCCCTTCTGAAGCATAATCCTATTATATCTCATGCCATTTCCCCCTCAAACCCACAATCCTCCCTCTATCCTCAAGAACCACTCATAAAAGAGTGTCTCGTTCATAACCTAGTACCACCCCGGACTGGAACAATTGAACTACATCCTTCGCCAGGGCTTTGATTACCTATCATCATGCCCTGAAATTAGGGTCATCCTACCCAAGATACTTCCCACTCCTCCAAAAATGGTGTTCTGTTACCCACCTAACCTCCACAACATCCTAGTCCATCCCTGTGCCAATCCCAACCTTTTGCCTCAAGGATCATACACCTGTGGAAGACCCAAGCACAAAACCTCCCCAATCCACCCATCCAGCACTTCCTATTCCAGTCCTGTCACAGTTTTATCCTATCCCATCAGGGGCCAGGCCACCTGTGAAAGCAGCTGTGTCATTTACCAGCTCTGCTGCAATCACTGTACAGCTCTTTTTATTGGTATGACTACCAACCAGCTGTCCACCAGGATGAACAGCAACTGCCAAACTTTGGCCATGAGCAAGTAGACCACCGTGTGGCACTACATGCAGCTGAACATAACACACTTGATTCAATGGCTGAGTCACTGTCTGAGCCATCTGGATCTTTCCCTCCACCATCAGCTTCTCTGAACTGCACAGACGGAGTTATCCTTACAACACATTCTCTGCTACCATGATTATCACGGCCTCAACCTATGGTAACATGCTGTTCCCACACCCTCCAACAAACAGCTTCCAACCCCCTCAGTCCTATCATCTCCTCTCCAGTCTCATCTCCCACCCTGTTTATTTGCAGCTCTCTGCCAATGCATCCACAGATCTTTCCCCACTCCCCCCCCCCCCCCCCCCCCCCCCATCTCCCTGTCCCACAACCTCCTGATGCTATGTCTGTTGGCAATCTAGTCCCTGCACACTCCACCAGACAGTGTTCGACCCTCTCCTCATCCATATAACTACAACCCCTTCCCCTTCCTCACTCCCTCCAGATTGCTAATTCCATCCCACATGATAGTTGCTTCTGGACCAAGATGCTGGAGTTGGTGATCCTATGTGCACGAGGTGTGCTTGCCAGTGTGTGAGAATGGTGTGAGTCTCTTTTACTGATAAAGGCTGTGACCAAAAGCTTTAAGTAAGTCTCTTAATTGTGTCTGTCTGCAGCTTGACGTGTCTTCTTTACAGTAAGTAGCAATCTGTCTTTTCCTACATTGTTGACATTCCTATGATTAGTGAGGCGTTCACAAGTAAGAAATGGTAATACCAAACACAGAATGATGCTACAGCAAACTGCACACTGCAGGTGACAGTTATGAGCTGACCAAAAGTGTTTCAAACCAACTGTTAAGCATGGGTAGCAATGCAACCTGTCTAGAGCACATTCTACACGGGTGCTGTGGGAGTTAAAAATATTGTGATCTATGGACCTCATGAATGGCTTACATCAAAGGATAAGTGATTGTAGGAACACGTGCTTTATCAGGCAGCCAATGCAAAACAATTTGTGCATTTCACAACAGATGGCGTGGACTTTCGGAAGTGTGTTCCAACCGACTATCTGACATAATATAAAGCACTTTGTTTGTGAAATTTGGTGAGTGTGAATGCTCTCATGGTGGAACCATAAATGTCCAACATTGAAAATCTAATTTGTACAAAATATTTTGCACAATGATGATGACAAAAATGAAGAAGAAGAAGAAGAAGAAGAAGAAGAAGAAGAAGAACAGGAAGATGATGATTATAACTTGTTCTTGATTTTCCTGGTAATCTTTCCTCTGGAACTAACAGAGGTGAATGCTGGAATGAAGAAGATGCAGATCTCCCATAAAAACTCACCATGAATTACAAATTATCTTCCACAGAGAGAATACGTAAACCAATCTCTTCATCAAAATGTATCGATATTTGCAATATGTGAATGTTGTTTTTTTTTCCCCTCTCAGACGAAGGGACTGCTATTGTGTTCAGTGTTTTAGGGAAAGAGATTTGTCTTAAATTTTTGATTAATTCACTTCAATATTGTAAAGGTTCATACAATGTGTTCAGTTTTTCTTACATTTTAAAAGCTAAAAATCATAGCTAAATCATACAAATTTACATCATCCTGATGAGGGGAGCCAAGCAGAGGTGAAGTATGGCAGTAATTAAATCTGTAACAGATTCAACTATGCTGCAGCATGAATTATATCATGCCTCATCTGGTTGCATCTTAACTCTTTCTGTTTAGCTTTGGGGTGATAGGATATAATTTTCGTCTTTACTTTTTTTACATGTAAAATTTTCTTGATCAATGATTTGGCACTCACTCAAACAACTTTCAACTCTGTTGCAAGCTAATTTTCATCTGTTACAAATAAATGAGTATAGGAAGAGGCAACTGCATCTTGTCTTTCTCTGTTAGTGTTGGAACTGAGCAGACTGGGCGCTCTCATACTGTATTAGAATGCCTTTCTTACATGCTCAGTTGTAAAGAACACATGGTGTAGAATACATTGCTAAACTATCCTGCACAAAAGATAGAACAACAAAAAAATTCTAGCAGCAGCAAAGCAAGGATGAAGGTGCAGTGATCTGGTTTAGGACTTTTTGCATTCTGTCAAAATCTGCTCATATTAACAATATAATGGAAAGGATAGTTGCTACTCACCAAATAGCGGAGATGGTGAGTCGTACACCAGCACAACAAAACGACTGTCAGAAAGTCAGCTTTCGGTCAACAAGGCCTTCGTTGGAAATAGACAACACACACACACACACACACACACACACACACACACACACACAACCATGATCACAGTCTCAGGCTGCTGAGGCCAGACCACATTAACAGCTCACATTAACTCATTTTCGTCCACTTCACTTTCCACAGCCCTGTCGTCAAGCTTCTTTCCTTTATATAGCCCTTATAGATATTCCATCCTTTCTTGGCTTAGTGCTGGTTTGCTACCTGAAATATTTATGTTCATTCAGTGGCTTCTATTTTCACCAAAGGTTTTTTATTTTCGTATGTGTGGCATCTATCGTTCCCATAGTTATGCACGCTCCTACAGATCTGCATTCATCCTTCAGCCATTCCTACTTTGCCATTTTGGATTTTATGTTAACTTAATTTTTTCAGACTTCCATAATACTTATTGGCTATTTCATTTGCTGCATTTCTTTCTTTTCTTCTTTCACTGATTAATTTCAATGTCAATCCCATAATCCAAGCATTTCTACTGGGTCTTGTCTTCTTGCTTATTTATGTCATTTGTTGCCTAATGCACCCTTTGGAACACTCAACTATCTCCAGATCTTTCAACTTATTCAAGTTCCATACCTTAATTTCTTACATTTATTTTGCTTCATTCTGCATTTTGTAACTAGCAAGTTACTGTCAAGAGTGCAGATGTGCTCCTGTAAATGTTTTGCGGTTTTAAATATGATTCAAAAGTCTCTGGATTACTATTACATAGTTCATCTGAAACTGTTGTTATAACAGGTGTCAGACAGGGTGATGGCTGCCTCCAGTTGTTTTCAACTGTGTTTTGGAGACAAAAGTGAGTGGAAACAAAGAATTAATCAGGAACATAGCTTTGTAGGTACCTGAAATGGCTTGCTGTTAATGATATCAAATTTACTGACAATAAGAAGGAGAAGGAAATGACATAACAATGGAAAGATGACAGAATGTGCAAGCACAATGTTAAAGTTGAGTAAGTAAGTGGTGTGCAAATTATTGGGGGATGGTATTACGTTGAGTAGAGTGGGATTCAAATTTCATACAAATACTGTTGACAATATGGAAAAGTGTGTTGGCAGGGAGAAATATCCGTAAAATTATGAACACCACAAAGAAATATCAATTTTGTAGAAAGTTCACAGTTCTGCTGCAGATAATTTGGACTTCAAAGATGGCACAGACACTGACATAACTTATTCTGTCGACGGGATTTTGTATTAGGAGGTATCAGAATAAACAACTCATAATATGCGGGAGCAAAATGACAGATTCAAAGACGCATTCTACAATAAATATTTACATAAACAAGAAGCATCTGAATTAAATCAGTCATTGGTTGATTCAGATGAAACATGGATTCATACACATAATGCTGTAAATAAGTGTTGTCACAGTATGCAAAGAGTATTGTCAAACAGAGGTGCTAGAGGTGCTCATCGTCGTTTAATTACTATGCTAAGAAGGTTGTTGGCATATGGACATGTAGTTTGTGGCAGTACTCCACTTACAAGAGTACTGGAGTGTGTTCTATTACCAACCTCCCCCTCCCTATTTCTCTGACCTTAACATGACAGTACTGGCAGCCTGGTCATGTCATCAGTTTGCTTCACCAGCTAATACTTAATATGGTTGTTAATGGCCACTAGCAAACAAAATAAAGAAGAGCTGCATTTGAAACCTTGGAACCTCGCCACATATCTTTCATATGCACAAAGTACGTAACTTACCAAAATAAGAAACAGTGCCTTATTTCTGCTGTAACTGAAGGGCAAGTGAATTACAGCAAAACCTAGTTTAATTGAAGGAGTGGGGTTGTGGTTATAATTCTTTTTCTTTTCTTTTCTAGAATTGCATACAGGGTCAGATCATATATATAACAGAGGGAAACATTCCACATGGGAAAAATATATCTAAAAACAAAGATGATGTGACTTATCAAACGAAAGTGCTGGCACGTCGATAGACACACAAAATTCAAGCTTTCGCAACTAACGGTTGCTTCATCAGGGAAGAGGGAAGGAGAGGGAAAGACGCTTTTTTCGTCTTTCCCTCTCCTTCCCTCTTTCCTGATGAAGCAACCGTTGGTTGCGAAAGCTTGAATTTTGTGTGTATGTTTGCGAGTACATATATCTAAAAACAAAGATGATGTGACTTACCGAACGAAAGCGCTGGCAGGTCGACAGACACACAAACAAACACAAACATACACACAAAATTCAAGCTTTCGCAACAAACTGTTGCCTCATCAGGAAAGATCCACCAGGCCTCAATCTCCGCTAATTTCAAGTTGCCGCCACTCATACCTCACCCGTCATTCAACAATATCTTTGCCTCTGCACTTCTGCCTCGACTGACATCTCTGCCCAAACTCTTTGTCTTTAAATATGTCTGCTTGTGTCTGTATATGTGTGGATGGATATGTGTGTGTGTGTGTGTGTGTGTGTGTGTGTGTGTGTGTGTGTGTGTGTGTGTGTGTGCGCGAGTGTATACCCGTCCTTTTTTCCCCCTAAGGTAAGTCTTTCCGCTCCCGGGATTGGAATGACTCCTTACCCTCTCCCTTAAAACCCACATCCTTTCGTCTTTCCCTCTCCTTCCCTCTTTCCTGATGAGGCAACAGTTTGTTGCGAAAGCTTGAATTTTTTGTGTATGTTTGTGTGTCTGTCGACCTGCCAGCACTTTCATTTGGTAAGTCACATCATCTTTGTTTTATATATATACACACACACTAGCATCAATTCACAAAGTTTGTTCCAGTATTAACTCACCTTTCTGGCTAAAACTGGCTTTACAGAAGTCACATCTGAAAGGTTTTAAGCCATTGTGCTTTGCCATATGTATCTGAACAGACCACTTCTGACTGAATGCTCTCTGACAAATTTCACACTGCAAAAAATAATGTGACATTTAAAAAGCATATATAAACCACAAAACTGTAAATTTACACTTGATTAGTAACATGTTAACAGTATCAGAAATTCGTAATTTTTAGTATTGTCAGTGATACTCGGGTGTATTTTAGTGATTTCTTGATTTGTGAAAGAACAGAAATACAACAGTATTTATAACTAATAGTCCATCCTGCAGCAGAGTGTACACAGTAATAAAACTTCCTGAAAATTAACTCTCAGGTATGACCTCTGCAGATCATCTGACAGCTCATGGTGTATGAGCTATGACATTTCCATAAAGTAACTGCTGTTTCTATTAAATTACACGAGAGAACGTTCTGGGAAGGAAACAGAGTGAACACAGAATACTATACATACAAAAAAACATGCAAATGCCTTTGCCATTTTAATATAATAACAAAATTAAGAGATTAAAAGTATGCTGAGTGTGGAAACGCTGAACGTAGGGTACAACACTTGGACAAGGAGATAAGTTCAACACAGCCATGACCTCCTTAGGTAAATAACAGCACAGTTATTTTTTGATGTATTCCCCTCTCAGACTGTTGCACTTTATTAAACTTTTTTCAAGTGAATAGGTTTCTACCAAATACTACCCCCCCCCCCTCCCCCCTCCCCAGCAGGGCTGCAAAATATAAACTTACGTATGTCACAAACTTATCACTGAAGGATAAGGTTTCCAGGCACAAATTTCTTTAGATGTGAGAACATGTGGAAGTCAGAGTGCCAAATCTGGTGAATAGGGTGGATATTTGGACAACACACACTTCAGACTTGCACTGTCAAAATCACATTTATGGGCAGTTGCTTTGTTCTGATGAATGATAATTAAGTTTTTCTTTGTGATGCTGGTCTCTTCTCACACACTTTGTATTGGCCCAGAAGACTTCCATATTAGTAAGCAATAAGAAAACACTCTTTTACATCTTAGGAAAAAAAGATGAATTCCTTTTTCAAATGCAAAATGACTTGCCTATTTTTGTCCTGGGCCATTTACTTTTGCCCACTATGTGACTTTTGGTTCCTGGTATGAAGATGCTGAAGAAAGCCTCATCTACAGTAGCAAGTTACTTCTCAAAATTGACCAAATACTGCTGAGAATTCTGTTTTCATGTTTGCTTTTAGTCAGCATTCAAATGGTTCAAATGGCTCTGAGCACTATGCAACTTAACTTCTGAGGCCATCAGTTGCCTAGAACTTAGAACTAATTAAATCTAACTAACGTAAGGACATCACACACATCCATGCCCAAGACAGGATTCGAACCTGCGACCATAGCGGTTGCTCGGCTCCCAACTGTAGCGCCTAGAACCGCACGGCCACTCTGGCCGGCGGTCAGCATTCAACAAATACCACATATCCTGCGCAGAGTTTCATTATGTGATGTATATTTTACCCTTCTGTCTAATATGCCTATTCAGCCATAATACTCCAGCAATAGGTGATAGTCCAATAGTATAGTGTAGTGTGTGTGCTTTCTCCATGTTTATATCTGTGGTTACATGTCTAGGATGTCCTTACATAAATCATCAAGAACATTAAGTATGGTCATTTCTAAACTCAGTTTTTTTTATTCCCCCTCCCTTCCTTCCTTCCTTTTATAGTCTTCAGTCTTCTAACTGATTTGGCGTGGGCTACCATGAGTTGCTCGCCTGAGCTAATGTATTCATTTAATTATTTCAGAGTAGCACTTGCACTTGCAGCTACCCATTTATTAACAGTCGAAAATGAAGGACAGAACTCCTTTCAAGCCTTCATAACCATCTTTGATACTTTCTATGAGTAATAAACTCTCCAAAACAGATATTTTTAAGATAACACAGTACGTCAATTTACTGAAATGAAACCTACATAATGTAGCCACTGTAAACAGCTGTATAAACATCACTATTCAACACATCAAACTGGCACTCAACTTACGTAATTGGACAACATAAACCAGTGTAACAAAGGACACTTACACACTTATTTTGAAATGTTTTTGAATGGTCAGGTATTTACTGTATGAATGATCTCAATTAATATTCTTTTCCAAAACCAAGTAAACATATTACCTTAAATGGTTTCTCGCCAGTGTGGATCCGCAAATGTCGCACCAGCTGAGATGGTTTCTGAAATGACTTGCTACAAATATTGCACTTGTGTATGTATGAATTTTTATCTCTCCTTCGTTTATGACTTTTCCGAGACAAACAAGCTTTTACCTAAGGAGGAACAAAATAGTCAAGTTTAGTTAGGTGAAACACTGATGGTAGTTTGACAGCTTATAAATTTTAAGTAGCAGACATTTTACACGAATACGATTACATCAATTTTACTGAAAAATAGTGTAAAACATAATAGTAAATGGTATATTTAACACACAAATGTAAGTCTCATGAAAATGTGTAGAAACATTTAAATCATTGGCTTATCACTTCTGTGCCTCTCATTGATGATGACGATGATGATGATAAAGTAGTAATACAAGCTCACACTGCAGGATATGGAAGGGAATAAGCAGTCTACTTTTAAAGGAACTGCATAGGTTTGCTCAGTGGTTCTTTCAATATAGGGAAATCACGAAAAAATGTAAATCTGGGTGCTCAAACTGTTAGTTTAACATCAGGCCTCCAAAAATCCACATTTTACCAGTCAGTCCCAAAATGCGTATAATCGAAGGGAATCTTCTTGTTAAGATGCAAAATGTGTAATTTAGCATGTGACAGTTAGGTTTTGTGGCTCTTTCCATTTTTATGGTTTTATTCATAAAAAGAGGATTGTATTTTGCCTCCAGCAGAATGGAACAACGGTTGTTGGCACATTGTGTGTGTGCGTGTGCATGCGCACCTGTGGGCACATACACATAAAACTTCCCTTAAAATGTGCAGTCTATTAACAACCCAATAAT
This sequence comes from Schistocerca americana, assembly GCF_021461395.2. NCBI lineage: Eukaryota > Metazoa > Arthropoda > Insecta > Orthoptera > Acrididae > Schistocerca > Schistocerca americana. The sequence goes on along the minus strand of NC_060119.1, from coordinate 245,656,039 downwards.
AAGGCACAATATGGGAGAGCTCAGAACTGTAGTAATCAGCAAGCAGGTCTCGTTTATAGAAGCCAACTGGTGTTCTTCAGAAATCATGAACTGAAGTACTGGGTGGTTATAATTAAAGTGCTGCTACTCACGGGCTGTAACTATTGTAAGGCTGCAAAATTTCGTAACATTTTAATGCGTTAATGTGGAACCAATTTACGCTGGAAAAAATTAGTTCCAATTTTTGGTCACCAGGTGCAAATATGGCACTGTGAATACACAAAATATGTATAAAAAGTTTACCATATGCAATGCATTAGGAATGGGACATCAGCAGAAAAGGTCAAACAAATCAGAAAGGGATAAGGTGATTTTATTGCTAAGTGCCACTTGCACAATTTGTTCAATACAAGACCGGCTATGATGCCAATTTGGAACAAATTTTTTTCCAGCTTAAATCAGTTCCGCATTAATGAATTAGCATACCTACGAAGTTTCACTGCTCTACGATAATTACAGCTCACAATGGACCACTGTGAGCAGCTATACTTTAATTACAACAACCCAGTACATCATTACAGCTACGATAGTCTAAGGTCCAACACAAATCAAACCAATGCATTACAATGAACTATGTTTTATTTCACTGCAGCACAAATCTGCAGCACTTGCTTTAGTGTAGTGTAACGTGAGAGTCTTCAGAATAATGTGTTCAACTATTATCTCTTAGGTCGACAAAGAATCTTCATCAGTGTTAAAAAGGTATTTTAAGGAGTTAGTAAGCGGGGGGCAGCTAACTGTGTAGTCCCTTTATTTTTTTACATGGAAAGAGGAGTGTGCTCTAAACATTGGCAAGATGGAGCTGTGACAGTGTCTGTATTTGTTGTGTAGGCCCACTTATGCTTTGAAATTGGGCTTGGTGGTGCCACAGAACTCAAGGAGAAGAGGACCACTGGTAATAATTACCAAGTCCAGAAACAGAAGAAGAGATAGTCCGTAATCTTTTAACTCTTTTGGCATTGCATGTTTGAATAGAGCCTCTGTTATAAGCTGAACTACAAGAGAGTAGCAGCACAGCGATCTGTACACCCACAATCGTGTGTGTTTTATGAAAGAAGCAGAATATAGAACAGTTTGTTAAAAGTGGAAATTTCAACGACATCAAAGAAGATATGAAAATTTTACTTGTGATGAGCTGGAAAATTAAATAACAAGATAGAACTACCTGGTAATGTCAGAAGCGAAGAGCTTCCATAGCTTGTGAAGCTTGCTAATAATAATAATAATAATAATAATAATTTCCACTACATGTAACTTCAACCTATTTCCCGTTATGTAACATTATTTCCATGACTGACTTCATGTATCATGGCTGAGCTTATGGAATTCAGATTTCTCAGAACCACAAAATTTCACCATCCACGTGTCTCGAACAAGTGTTGTTTAGATGAGTTTGTTATATTAAAATTGGAATAAATGAATCTAACAAAACCAATTTTACAGCAGGCTAGTAAAGTGAAATAATAGAGGCATCTTGGGATAGAACTGCTCCGAACAACTTCATTTATGACCTGTCAATCATATGCTATTCGTAGTAAATGTTACCTTCTTTAATCTTGACTGTTGCCTTTTCATAGTTTCTTGATGCAGTGGACCTGGTATGCAGTGCCACTGTTTCTGGCCATGTGTCTTTGTTTCTGTTTGCAGAGGGTCGAGGACTGTAAGAGCACGCACAACTACCCCAACTCGCTAAAAAATTTTAACATCACTATTTGGATATCTCTATTAAATGTATTTACAACTGTGACTATGGACACCACCAGCTGTGGAATGGAATGATGACAATGAAAATATGTGCAAATTTGTGCAGGACTAGGACTTGAACCCGGATTTCCAGCTCACTGTGAGCAATTGCCTTAGCATTTGGCTATCTGTGCTCAACTCGCAGCCAGACCCAAACTTTCATATTGCATCAACCATAAATGTGAGATATTTGACTTTAAAGTCACTTGTCCAGTGTCAGCAGATATATATGATATTGCAGTGCCTGTGTTATTCCGAATTATGACGCAAAGTTCCTTTTGGACATAAATGCGTCAGTGTTATTCTGAATTCAATGCAAAGTTCCTTTGGAAATGCATTCATATTCAAAAAAACTTTACAACATAAATCAGAAAAACATAGGCACTGCAACATCGTATTTGGATATATCATTTTTCAGTCTTATACAACCAAATTCTCCATTTAATTCAGAGGAGTATGAGCTTACACTTATTTTATATATTGTCTGATAAATATAGGAATCCTCCCCCCCCCCCCCCCCCCCCCCCCAATTTTTTCTCCCACTTCTACACATTTTAGCTGCCAGAATGTACTCATGACGTTTGGAAAAATCTACTTGATTTTCTGTGAGTCAGTGCTCTGAGACGCACAATACATAACAGTTTTTTATCTTACAAAACTGTTTCAACACTAATACAGGGTGCGGCACGAAAAACCGGCCTGTAAAATTCTCTTCTGTCAAGTCTGAATAAAAATCCCCCAGGATTCCCAAATAAACATCACTGTTCACTGTTGTCTCAAAGACTATGGGCTTTATAAGGCGTGTGGTGGAAATGGTACACCAAACACCAACCTTCTTGTAACAAAAGGGTACCTGGAGGATCGCATGTGGATTTTCTGTTTACCAATACCGGTTGTTTTGGGAACTTATGTATCCAGACAGGTGGAAACATGCCTTGCCACTCATGAATTGATGAATGTTAGTGGATCCAAGACACCACAGGCAACATTTCTCAACAGCCATGAACAGAAATGCCGTCTCTTCTGTAGGTCAGGCTCCTTCAGTTCCTGTATAACCATCTGGTACGGTTTTAACTTCAGTTCCCTTATAACATGTCTGAAACTTCTCTCACTCGCATGAACTTGTTGAGTCAATTTCCTGAATGACTTACAAGGACTTCTTGTCATTATCTCCCGCACTTGTCTCTCTAATTCAGGTGTGCAGACAGGTGGTGGCCTGTTCCTAGGAGCACTTTGAACCGATCCTGTATGCTTCCATTTTTCAATCAATTTCTGTGTGGTGCTTTTTGCTGGCACAGAACAGCCAGCAAATTTCTCCTTTGTTTTCACAAAAGATCCAGTGTGAATGAATGCTTCAATCGCTGTTCACTTAAACTGCGTCTATGGAGTATTGTAACAACAATTTAAGTTTTTGATTTGTTATGTTATGTCTCCCATAAGTCCAACCCCTCGTCCAAGTCGTGGGAGATGGGCAACGGCACAAAGTAGGGGACTGCCTATAGGGGCGATGTACAGCGGGGACTTCGTGTGCCCCAGGACCGCTACGGTAGCTGAGAAGGCCCTATGGGAACCTTGAAACGTGACGGCTAACGGGGCTCTGGTGAAGCTGCGATAGGCCTAGCAAGCCAGTAGTGGATAAATCAACTGCTTTTAAAAAGGGAACATGCCTCGGATCACGGAATGGATTTAAAGGAAACCGACCAAGCAATGGAAAAGGACTACGAGATGGTTTACGACTGGGCACCTTAAACGTAAGGACTCTAACTGGGAAGTTAGAAGAAATTGTAGAAATGATGGAAAGGAGGAAATTGGACATCTTGGGACTTGCTAAGACTAGGTGGAGAGGAGTTGGTGAAAAACCACTAAGTAAAGGATGTAAACTGTACTGGATAGGGAATGAGAGGGGAAGAAATGGAGTGGCAATAGTGGTCAGAGAGGGTCTGCAGGAGGAGGTGGAAGGTATCAATGATCGAATGATAAAAGCCAGAGTACGGGTGAAAGGAAAAAGCATTGATATCATTCAAGCATATGCCCCGCAGGTGGGGTGTACAAAAAAGGAGAAGGAGGAATTTGAAGATGACATGCAAAAGCAGCTAAATGGAGGAAATCAGATTATAATAGGGGACCTCAATGCACACGTTGGCACTGACAGGAAAGGATTCGAGGAGATAATGGGACCAGAGGGCTGGGGGAACCGAAATAGAGAAGGAAAATTGTTGCTGGAATTCTGCAAGAGGAATGGGCTGGCGATCGCAAATTCCTGGTACAAGAAGAGAAGTAGCCACAAAATAACTTGGTACAGCGGAGACTGGTCCCAAACTTCAGTAGTAGACTATGTACTAGTGGATAGGCAGATGATGAGCAGCCTCACAGATGTTAAGGTCATTCCATCTGAGGCCTTAGACAGTGACCATCGGCTGTTGGTAGCCACCCTGAGAGAGAAAAAAGATAGGAGGGCAGCAGATATACAGGAGAAAAGGTTGAAGACATGGATGCTGAAAGAGGATGAACGGAGGACCCAGTACCAGACACTGATCAGGAAGAAGCTGCCAAAGGAAGATCAGAGAACAGTGGAAGAAGAATGGGGAGATTTTAAGAGGGCTCTAGTTGAGGCAGCTGAGACTGTGTGCGGAAGAACTAGCACAAAGAGGAGAAGTAGGGAAACCCCATGGTGGAACAACATATGTAAAGAGGCAGTACTTCGAAAGAACAAAGCCTTCAGAGAATGGTTCCAGACCCGAACAGAGGAAGCTAGGGTAAAATATAAGGAAAAAAAGAAAGAGGCACAGACCATAGTAAGGGCGGAGAAGAAGAAGTGGATGGAAAAATGGACAAGAATGTTAGAAGAGGACAGTGAAGGGAACAAAAAGTACTTTACACCATGGTAAGAAATAAGAGGAACGACAGAAGCGAGTGCCTGAGGATCATGGATAATAATGGAAGAGTTGTGGAGGAAATGCATGAGCTCAAAAAGATTTGGAAGGAGTACTTTGAAGATCTGTTGAATGCCGCCAAGCGGGTAACTAACAGCGATGGAGAGCCTAAGGCAGCAGACGATTATAATAGTGGGGAAATTGATGATCTAACTTGGAATGAAGTGGAAGAAGCCATAAAGAGGATGAAAGGGGGCAAAGCACCAGGTTGGGACGAAGTAACAGTGGATATGATACGAGCAGCAGGAGAAGTAGGAACCCAGTGGCTATACAGAGTGCTGAGGGTGGTGTGGAAGGAGAACAGAATTCCTGAGGATTGGAAGAAAGGAATTATAGTCCCGATCTTCAAGAAAGGGGATAAAAGGAGATGTGAGAACTACAGAGGAATCACCCTGCTATGCCACTGTGGAAAAATCTATGAAAAGATCCTGGAGAAGAGAATAAGAAGCAGTATTGAAAGTAGACTGCAGGAGGAGCAGTACGGTTTCAGACCGGGAAGATCAACAACAGACCTCATATTTGCGGTAAGGCAACTGCAGGAAAGGCACTATGAGTACGGGAAGGACTTAATCATGGCCTTTTTAGATATTGAGAAGGCGTATGACAGTATCTGTAGGGACAAGCTCTGGGATGTGCTGAACGCAAAAGGGATAGATGAAGAGATAACACGAAAAGTCAGAAAAATGTATGAGGGAAGTGAGAGTTGTGTGAAAGTGGGGAGGGAACGTACTGCATGGTTCAAGCTGGAAAATGGGCTGCGACAGGGAAGTGCACTTTCGCCTTTATTGTTTATTATTGTTATGGATGAAATCCTACAGCAAGTATCAGATGCAATTGGAGATCATAAAATGAAAGCAGTGCTTTTTGCCGATGACCTGATGTTATGGGGAAATTGCGAGAAGGAGGTGCAAGAGCAGTTAGATGCATGGGAGGCAACGACAGCACAATATGGAATGCATTTCTCTGCAAAGAAAAGTGAAATAATTGTCACAACAAGGAAGAAGAACAGGCCAAATGTGGATATAACTTGTGGAGGGGAAAAACTACAAGTGGTAGAGAACTTCAAGTACCTGGGAAGCGTGATTGAAAGTAAGGGGGGAAACACAATGGAAATAAATGAAAGGTGCAGAAAAGCAGGGCAGTTCTACAAATGCATTAGGGGGCTTATTTGGAGCAAGGAGGTGCCACAGAAATCCAAGGGAATTATATACCAAACCTACTTTGTCCCATATTGGCATACGGAAGTGAGACATGGGTAATGCACAAAAGCGACAAAAGTAGAATACAGGCTAGTGAAATGAAGTTCCAGAGGAGCAGGTTGGGTGTAACAAGACGAGACAGATTGCGAAATGTGTATGTGAGGGAAAGACTAAAGGAGGAACCAGTACAGGACAGGATAGAAAGATCAAGACTGCAGTGGTATGGACACATGAAGAGAATGGATGAGGGAAGAATTCCAAAGAGGATGTTTGATCTGCAACTGGAGGGGAAGAGGCCCAGAGGAAGACCAAGAGATAGATGGGTGAAGGGAGTGAAGGAATGTGTGATGAGAAGAGGAGAGAACTGGACGAAGGTGGAAGAGGGGGAATGGTGGAAAGACAGAACACGATGGAGAGGCTTGTGTTCCCGACAGACCCAGCCAGTGGCTGGAAACTGTCCAAGATGATGATGATGTTCCAAGAATGTTTTTATAACTGCAATACAAGCCACATTGTTCGAATGTAGTCTGTTTCTTGTAACATTGTTGCATTTTGGATGATTTCTTCTAGGACAGCACTCATATTTTGTTCCCAGTTTTATGATTACAGTAACTGTGATGCCACTACTTATGTCATTTAATATACTAGTTAATATCCTGCCATGACTGTCCGCCAAAAGCAGCACACTGTGTTTATTGCCTTGTTTGTTTGTTTGTTTGTGTGTGTGTGTGTGTGTGTGTGTGTGTGTGTGTGTGTGTGTGATTTGAATTGCCACTCTCTTTAGCCAGAAATTTAGTTTTCCATTGTTTAAAAAAGTGTTTGTTGTTGTCATTAGTAATACTATAGTCAGTGTCTACTTTTGTGTAAATATGTTTTCCTTGAGGAGTGGGATGGCTTCTCGTTGGTGACATGCTCATTACTTCTAGAGTTCTTCTTTGAAGCACTAGAATTTTGATCCTTGTTCACAATAAAGAGCTTGTTGTTATCAGCACTTCTACCCACATGTGACACACACAAACACAATACAAGTTGACCATTTTCTGTTGGCAATTATTTTCTTACTACTTCATGTGGTTTTTATATTCTGAACATGTTGTAGCCATCCTCAATTGTAGTGTCTGGTTGGTCATTTGCAGATGAACTTTTACTGCTTTTATTTCTTACACTTTACCCACTTACTCTCAGACCTGCAATTTTACAGACTATAAGATGCCTCAGACTATAATACACACCTTGATTTTTAAGCAATTTAAAATAAATAAATATTTCTACCATTTTTATTATTAGACTGCAAAGCCACAAAAAAACTCATAGCTTATAAAACTGAACTGAACTCCAAAAACTATTCTGCCCTTTGCACACGAGATAGTCTTCACTTCCATTGAGAGTATTACGAGGGTGAGTCAAATGAAAATCTTAAATTTGTAATAACAAATCGAAATTTCGTGCCGTTATCCTGTAAGTTGGTAATCATGCTACAAACAGCATGCAGTATGGCCTGTAGGTGGCAGCATAGTGCAGAAGCACACATACTGTCACAGTATTAGTATAAAGATGGCTGCCCCACTTGCGACTTGCACCAGAGAAAAACAGCTCCATATTCGGTTTTTGCGTAGTGAAGGTGTGAAACCTATTGAAATTCATCAACGAATGAAGGTTCAGTACAGTGATGCATGTTTGTCACTGCACCAAGTCTACGAATGGAGTAGGAAGTACGCAAATGGTGTGACTTCAGTGGAAGACGCTCCTCGTCCAGGTCAGGCACGAGTTGTGACACCACAGAATATTGCAGCAGTTGAAGGCATAGTGAAGGAAAACCGCTGAGTGACACTGAATGACATTGCAGCATGTTTACAGATTAGTCATGGGTCAGCACACCACATTGTGCATGATGTGCTACAGTTTCATTAAGTGTCTGCAAGATGGGTGCCACGGCAGCTGACTCCTGAAATGAGAGAACGACTTGTTGATGCTTGTGAAGAGCTTCTTCGGAGCTTTGAACGAGAAGGTGATGGCTTCTTTGCAACAATCGTTACTGGAGACGAAACCTGGGTTCACTTCCACCAACTGGAAATGAAGAGGGCAAGCAAGGATGGCGCCATTCCTCATCACCAAAACCAAAGAAGTTTCGAACAGAACCATCAGCAGGGAAGATTATGCTGACACTCTTTTGGGACAAAAAAGGCATCATTTTGGGGCATTACATGCCTAGAGGGACCACTGTCACCAGTGCATCATACACAGATCTCCTAAAAAATCATCTGTGGCCTGCAATCAAATCAAAGCGACATGGATTGCTGTCAGCAGGTGTCCTTTTGCAACATGACAATGTAAGGCCCCACACTGCCCGTACAACAGTTGCAACAATCACAGACCTGCATTCTGAGTGTCTTATTCGTCCACCAGACCTTGTCCCAAGTGATTGCCATATGTTTGGACCACTCAAAGACGCAATGGGAGGAAAGAAGTTCCATTCTAATGAAGAGGTATGCCACACGGTTGTGCGGACAACCAAAAGAATTTTTTTCTAAGGGAATTTATTCACTTTGTAAGCGCTGGAGGACTTGCATTGATCGTGGGGGAGATTATGTTGAAAAGAGATACAGTTTTGTACCACTTCTGCACAATAAATAATATTTTAAAAAATATTTAATGTTTTCATTTGATTCACCCTTGTACTTATGCCGCACTTCCTGAAAGATTTACTAGTAATATCTTCTCTCACCCTCGACCATGACTTTTATCCACTGACACACTTGTTTCATTTTAAGTTGTTTTAAAGCTCCCTCCAGTGTGAATTCATATTGAGTTTCATCCATCATCCATTTTTTCCATTCCTCTCTCATATACACTTTAACTGCTTTATTTATCGAGACATCAGAATGTTGCAATTGTGAAGTAAGTCCTTCTGGAATAACACTAAGCTCTGTATTTTCCTGTCTCAATTTCTTTTTCACGGAATTTTTCAAATGACTTCTAAACTGATTTACCATGAGAAGAGAAATCTTCTTCAGTAAAGTAACTTTCCTTCACTCCCATACTCTGCTAATCCCTAATTTCATACCAGTAGTGTACATCCAACACTTGTCATGTACATGAACACCACCTGGCAGTATTTCAAAAAGCTTTGGCATTGTTTTGTGCTTGAAAATAATCATTGGATCAAGTTTAATACCATCAGCACAACATGAGAGGACAACAGTGTAGCACATTTTTTCATGTCCAATTGTCTGTATAGTCACAGGTTTAGCACCATTCCTGTCAACAGTTGTGTTACTTGCCACATCAAATGTAAGAGGAGTTTCATCCATATTTGTTATTTGGCTTTCAATGTTGAATAATAAAGTGATAAAAGGATAGTATTTTCTCGTCATTCTGTTGTGGCATTTTCTGAAATATTTTGGTTTGGGTTCACACGTTAAGTCCATGACACTTCATAGCACAAACAAATTCCCCCTTAAAATCTGTTAAGTTCCACTGTAGCACTAGCTTACAAGCATGTATTTGAATCATTTTTATATTAATTCCAATGCCATTTTGATGGTCTCCTTGAATCCATTTCAATATGTCATCATCTAGTTTTGGCCACTTTGCACTCAGTCCATTATTTGCACAGTATTCCTCATCTTTTTTTCAGTTGTTCTTTACTAGCCCGCCAAACGCGAATGGTTATTTTCTGTTGGTGGAGGGCCGAAATGCCACTCAGCTGCCCTGTTTCCCTGTTGTTCCGAATATGCTATTACTTTCAATTTATAGAACACATCATAGCAATACCTTTTTTTCCCCCCATTACGAAACTAGCTACTAACAAAAACATTGTACTGTTACCGATAACACAAATCACTTTTGATTCAGATTCATTGGCACTGTAGACTGCAATGCGCATCATAGACTAGACAGTAATCTGGGTTTGTGATGGCGGGCTGGGAGGAGGAGAGTGTTAGCAAGCTTGTGAATCCTCGCAATTCAGGTTCATTGCATTGGTGCACTGCTGCTGCCAGCAGAATCCAACGCTGCTAGACAGAGAGATTTCCTGTGGCATCGAATATATGGCCATTTTTAAGATTTGTGGGAATTTTAAATTAAACACTGGACATTTTTATATTAATTTTGAGTTTAAGAACACCTGAATTTTGGAGGCAATTTTTTCTTAAGGAAAAGTGTAAAATATGGTAGACTATCATATTTGGAGATGTGTGCACTTTTTTGCCATTTCCTTTTGGATAATGAAACACAGAAATTAACTTCAACAGAAATGTGGTCAGAGTCGCAGAGCTATAAATACAAAATTCAACAAGAGTGCATGAGTAGTTTTAATTACAAATAAGTGAATACAAAAGTGAGAACGCTACTAGCAACAACATAGTAAGTACAGTATCATAACCAAAATTGGCAACCACTACAATTGTACAAGTTTATGTGCCAACAAAGCTTTGCAGATGAAGGGAGTGAAAGAATGTATGATGAGATACAAGAAATTATTCAGATAGTAAAGGGAAACTAAAATTTAATACTCATGGAGGACTGGAATTCGATAGTAGGAAAAAGAAGAGATGGAAAAGTATTGGGTGAATATGGAATGGGGGTAAGGAATGAAAGAGGAAGTCGCCTGGTAGAATTTTGCACAGAGCATAACTTAATCATAGAACACTTAGTTTAAGAATCCTGAAAGAAGGTTGTATATGTGGAAGAGTTCTGGAGACACTGGAAGGTTTCAGATAGATTATAAAATGGTAAGACAGATTTAGGAACCAGGTTTTAAATTTTAAGACATTTCCAAGGGCGGATGTGGATTCTGACCACAATCTATTGGTTATGAACTGTAGATTAAAACTGAAGAAACTGCATAAAGGTGATGGAACCTGGATAAACTGAAAGAACCAGAGGCTGTAGAGAGTTTCAGAGAGAGCATTAGGGAATGATCGACATGAACAGGGGAAAGAAAAACAGTAGAAGGAGAATGGGTAGATTTGAGAGATGACATAGGCCAGCAGAGGATCAAGTAGGTAAACAGATGAGCGCTAGTAGAAATCCTTGGGTAACAGAAGAGATACTGAATTTAATTGATGAAAGGAGAAAATATAAAAATGCAGTAAATGAAGCAGGCAAAAAGGAATACAAACATCTCAAAAATTACATCGACAGGGAGTACAAAATGCCAAGCAGGGATGGCTACAGGGCAAATGTAAGGATGTAGAGGCATATATCAATAGGTGTAAGATAGATACTGGCTACAGGAAAATTAAAAACACCTTTGGAGAAAAGAGAACCACTTGTATGAATATCAAGAGCTCAGATGGAAAACCAGTTCTAAGCAAAGAAGGGAAAGCAGAAAGGTGGAAGGAGTATACAGAGGGTTTATACAAGGGCGATGTACTTGAGAACAATATTTTGGAAATGGAATAGGACATAGGTGAAGATGAAATGGGAGATATGGTACTTTGTGAAGAATTTGACAGAGTACTGAAAGACTTAAATCAAAACAAGGATGCTGAAGTAGAGACGAGATTCCCCCTGGAGAAAGCAAACTTATCTTCACTTAGTTACATAATACTGTTATGTCGGTATCAAATTTTAATTTATTTCCATATGACCAGCAATTAAAAATATAGAGACAATATTTAGTACAAAAAAGGAATTCAGTATTCATTAATTAATACTTTGATTTGTTAATACATATGGAATTGAAATATAAGATTGAAAAAAGTTGCTAACAGCGAGACTCAAACCAGTGACTTTATGGTTACAAAATGTTGGCGCTACACATATAGGTACCGACTACTACATCGGTAACCTGGAACTGTATTGTATGCAAGAGAGCTCATAAATTGCCCAATATTCAAGAAAAATTTATTAAGTTTATAGAGAACTGCATCATACTGCTTTAGGAAACTGATGTCCAGGCACTCACCTTCAAAACCTGTACATAGAAAGAATACATAAGAGGGCCAGTCTATAAGGTCCTCTCATTACAAGAGTACTGTATGTGTGTCAAACTAAACTGGTATCAAATGTTTGATGACTGTTTGAACCGGGCTCACAAACTTTCGAAATTCAAACTTATCGCATTATGTAATACAAAATTTGTGAATCTCTCAGCTGAGTTTTAGAAACAAATTAAGCTATCGTAAAATTGAAATGTACCTTCCCTTTCCAATCTTAAATTCCTTCTTCATGTCAACATTCTCTGAAAAGGTCATTTTAGTTCGAATTTTTAACTTTCTGGACTTTATACTGTTATGTCGATACCCAGTTCCAGTAGTAAAATGCCCATTAAAAATTTGCATAAAGGAATTTACCATTCAGACTACATTTCACATTAACGTGTTATCCGATTTATATTTGCAAATAAGGGGAGTAAGCCATTCATTAATAATTCAACTTTGAAATTTTGTGATATGAACTGTGCAGTCACGTTACACCACAAATTATTGGAAACTTACTTCTTCACTGTTTCTGAAAAACTATGACATTTATTCATAATGATTACTTAAAAGGATATGTCTACTTGAGAGCTATCCTAGAGACCAATAACAATATCTTAGTCAAAATAATTTGTTCACAATTAACTAAAATTTAATTTAAATTGTTGTACTGTAAAACTCATTGAAATTGTATATGAAATTAAGTAAACTCTTCCAAATTGCATATCAGAACATGCAGGCCAATATGTGGCCCATTTTTTGATGTAAGTAACAAACATCATCGAATGACTTAATTGTTGTTTTGTAAATCTTACATTTAACAATGTATTCAATTGTTTTGTTTCATACAAAAGGATGTAGTGCATGAGCCACGCAGGTAGTCAGTCAGAGTCAGTAAGGATGTAGTAGTTGAAGTAAGGGACAGTTGCGAGAGTCAGTGAGTCTGCATAATTGCCTTTTGGAAGCTGTTTGTGAGAGACTCTTTCGAAGGCTGTCAGCCGACAACATGTATCTACCATCAATGTATATACTATTCAGTTATAATACAAAACAAGGAAAGTGATATACACTGTTTTTTACTAAAAAATTAGTACATCAGCAATGACAAATTCGGGACTTTCTGAAGCAACACCACCCAAGCATATCAAAGTTGAGTATCTCATCATAAGCAGCAGCTAAGTTATTATGTGAACTTTTATTAACTGTACTTGAAATTTTCTAGTTTTCACTCCTCTTCGTAGTTGTGAATGGTGGAGGCCCAAACTATTAAATTGTCCCGATGGTATGACTGAGCATTCACGATTACCATTGTCCAATTATAGATAGAACTAAAAACTGTACATTTTATTCAGATTCAGCAACAGTGGTAATTAAAATGCTTCCCTCCTCTCACAAACTAAGGGCAGCATTTTAAAAGATTGTGATCTGAGCATACAAAACAGATTAGAATGGACTCCAGGTAGTCCAGCTGCCCTTCGATCCCGAAGCAAGGTTACTAGCTGTGCCCCAAAACCTTAGAAGTAAAAGTGGTACAGAGAATTCTTTACACAAATTCATTTAATTTCACTTTAAAGGTTTATTTTTTAACAACTTAAACACACTCACACTCTTAAATGTTACCTTTGATGAACATTATTTGTAAATGCAAAAGTGGAAATATAAACACACATCAGCCCAGCCCTCTTTTCTTTCTGTCCTTCTTTTTTTATTCAGTTATGTGGAGGGGTTGGACCAGGGGGGCGGGGGGGGGGGGGGGGGTGGGGGGGGGGTGGGGGCGAAATCTTCCACTGGAATGAGAACTTGCATTATAAGAGTCTCACAGTAAGACAAGTATTAGTCTTAGAAATTTTGTATATATGAGGGGCAGTCAAATGAAAACTGAACACCTACCACAATGGGGCCATGGAATAGTTACATTTGAAAGTAATCACCACATGTTTTAAGACATTTATCCCACTGGGAGACGAGACAGTCAATTTCTTTTTTGTAGAATGTGGTTGATCGTTGACAGATCCACAACCACACTGCGTCTGATATGAGAACAGTAACAAGGAAAATGGGGTAAGGAGAAATTTATGGGGGAAGGTGGTGTAGCAAGTGCAAGCACAGCAAACATTAACGAAGTTGTAATTATACCAAATAAATTTAATAAAAATACCACTTTTTGCAAGGTCTGGAAATCAGTTTGCATTTAGCTGACTGTCAGGAGCAGTGCCATCAGGAACAGTACAGAATACATATCGTTATTGTTGTTGATACGTGGATCCTCAGTTGCTGTTAAATATTGTATTAATGAATCTAAGGTTAGGACCATTTGTATGCAACTGAATAAAGCCAATATTTGTTTTGTCAGACACATTTTGCCTCACTTTACTAATGTGTCATCGGCGGCCTGATATACATATATATTTTCCCATTATATGCGGCACTTTTAACTTACATGTTGAATAGTAGAATATTCTAAGTTCAGAATGCTACATACAAATGAAAATTTGTATGTATTTCAGGCTGCTGGTGATTCCTTAAAAAACTGGCACAACACATTTGGCAAAATAATGATTATGTTCATACAGTGAGGCATTTGGATATGAGGAAATAATATAACCTATCTCCAGGTAGGTTCAAAAAATGGCTCTGAGCACTATGGGACTTAACATCTATGGTCATCAGTCCCCTAGAACTTAGAACTACTTAAACCTAACTAACCTAAGGACGTCACACAACACCCAGTCATCACGGGGCAGAGAAAATCCGTAACCCCGCCGGGAATCGAACCCGGGAACCCGGGCGCGGGAAGCGAGAACGCTACTGCACGACCACGAGCTGCAGACGATCTCCAGAGGTCTATGTTTCAATACCACATCTGGCAGTTGGGACAACCAATGTATATTGCTTGTAGGTAGCAAATAATGAATTAAGGGAGAGTACCTTTTAGGCAACCAATTGTTTTTCTGGCCAAACTCTACGCTACATTCCAGATCATGTTAGCATCTGACCTTATGCCTTATTATATAGTCTTTTGTAACAACAATGCAGTATAACCCTACTTTTACGTTCCTGGAATTGACATTTTCATACTGTTTACGACATTTTTTATCAGTCCCGTCTTCATTCTAATGAAGATATCATGACCAATCACAACCATTTCCCAACTGTCTCTACTGCGCAAATGCAATTTTGTGATTGTTGTGATCATTGTGACATTTTCGTCGAGCCATAGTTAGCATGTTTTGGCGTATGGCCCCTTGGAGCTCTAGTTGACACCGTCATTCACTTTGTGTTGCTCAAATATTTTTAGTTTAAACATAGCGCCAGTTATGTATTTTATTCATGCTGGGCAAAGCGTGTTTTGAGAATTTATTTGGTTGTTGAGTGCAGTATTTACGTATGTATTTTTTGTTATGTTACACAAACAACTTGAGTGATTTTTGCGCTCTGTGTGTGATTTTATACGTAACTGAAAAGGCGCAGTACCTGATAACCTCAAAAAGATGACTAAAGTGGAAGAGTTGCTGAATAACACACATTCAAATACCACACAAAAACCGAGCGAGGTGGCGCAGTGGCTAACACACTGGACTCGCATTCGGGAGGACGACGGTTCAATCCCGCGTCTGGCCATCCTGATTTAGGTTTTCCGTGATTTCCCTAAACCACTCCAGGCAAATGCCGGGATGGTTCCTTTGAAAGGGCACGACCGACTTCCTTCTCCGTCCTTCCATAACCCGATGAGACCAACGACCTCGCTCTTTGGTCTCTTCCCCCAAACCAACCAACCAACCACACAAAATACATATTTACACTTGACAACGAGAAAAAATTCTGGAAACGCATCATGCTAAGCATGAAAAAATACGTAACTAGCATAGAATTTCATTATTTAAATAATGAATGACAGCTGCAGGCTTTTAAACACATCGATTATGACTTACGATGTTCAGTCAAATGTTCCTACTTCCCAGACACCAGACAGTTATCAGTTTCAGTTAAACCAGTAGTTTTTATTACATAAATAACCTTCATTAGATAATGATCAAGTCCCTGACAAGTCTTTTGATGCCTGTTATATACACATATCATAAATAAAGTGCAAGGGGGTATCCTGTATGTAACTTTTACAGTGTAAAATGTTATTTCCCACAGTTTACGTTTTCCCACATTTTACACTTTTTTTTTTTTTTTTTTTTTTTTTTTTTGGAGACCCTTGAAAAAGTGTAAAAGCAGGGTTTCACTGAGTAAGTATTTCAGGCTGCTGGTGATTCCTTAATAAATTGTGGCAAAACACATTTGGTAAAATGAAGCCTATGTTCCTACTGTTAGGCATTTGGGTATGTGGAAATACTGTAACCTATCCCCAGATAGGTCTATGTCTCAATACCACACCTGGCTGTTGGGCCCATCAATGTATATTGCTTGTAGGTAGCAAAATATGAATTAAGAGAGAGTACCTTTTATGCAGCTCGTGGTCTTGCGGTAGCGTTCTCGCTTACCGAGCACGGGGTCCTGGGTTCGATTCCCGGCCTCGAGATGACTGGGAGCTGTTGTATTGTCTTCTTCATCATCATCATCATCATCATCATCATCATCCATCCATCCATCCATCCATCCATCCATCCATCCATCCATCCATCCCCATTACAGTCGGAGGAAGGCAACGGCAAACCACCTCCGCTAGGACCTTGCCTAGTTGGTGGTGCGGCTCTCCCGCATCGTTCCCGAAGTTCCTCGGAATATGGGACTTCATCATTACCACCTTTTATGCAGACAATTGTTTTTCTGGCCAAACTCTACCCTACATTCCTGATCATGTTAGCATCTCACCTTACACCTTATTATATAGTCTTTTGTAACAACAATATAAGGAAAATGATAAGACTGCTACTCACCATAAAGATGACATACTGAATTCAGAAACACACAACAGGAAGGCTATTACACATTTAGCATCCAGCCATGCCCTCCTTCAGAAAAGTAATAGTTTTGTCATGGCTATCTCTTCCCGGGATCTTGATAATTCTGATGGAATTAGAGATGGGTCATTTATGAAGGAACAAGTGCAAAGGAACAGTTCACTAAACTGAATGGAAGAGACGAGGAATAACTTCTAAGTCATGGTCATTCACCAATCTCTTCAGGTTGGTTTCATTTCTGCCTCGGTCTTTTTCTGTCCGTATTTTTTTCAGTGTGTCACTGTTTCTAGCTCCACTGCTTTTCGTTCAGCTTTAGTTTCTGTCATTCACTGTGTTCTCCTGTTCTCGATCAGTCTGAAACCATTCTTGAAGTCTTTACTTCTAGTTCTTCATCCACACCTTTCACCATCCATGACTGGCAATTTATAAGGTTGTTATAATTATGCCAACAAATCCCGAATGTAGGCATCGAATTCCCATGTATAAATCTTCTAAGCATGTAAGTGAGAAAAAGAATACAAGGGCATGAAATTAGATTTAAAGTTTGTCTGAAGTCACTAATTGCTCTCATTATCGAGTATTGTCTGTTTTAAGTTTGAGCTAGTTTTTTTACACATTTCAATTTTTATGGTGTCGTATCCCTGAACTACGTACCGTACCATGACAAAATTTTGTACGTTCATTCAATGGTAGAGTGGCACATGTTGGTACTGTCTGTAAAATGTGTTGCGAGTATACTAACTAATAATGAAGCAATAAATTTAAACACCATGCTGATGTGACAGTTTTACTGCGTGAACAGTGAAAATATAGTAAATGATAAACTTTATTTGTTTCATCATTTTGTACAGTGTGTCAGCAAAAAACATTTCTGTAAAAGTTTGGAATTGTGTGTAAAATTTGTCGCAAGTCACTAAGTGCTTTAATTCTCACATACTGGATGAATATGGTCTGGGTACGCGCACATTGTGAGTTGCGCTGCCTCAATAAATAGGGAGCAGTCTATCCCCCCCCCCCCCCCCCCCACACACACACACACAAAATTGGACCATAGATTTGTGCTGTTCAAAAGTAATCACACACACACACACACACACACACACACACACACACACACACACACACACACATATACAAATGGACCATAGTATTGTGCTGTTCAAAAGTAATCACATATGTTAAGACATTTGTCCATGGGGAGATGAGACGATAAATTCCGGTTTTGTAGAATCAGTCGGCCACTGGCGGATCCATAGCTCCACCCAATCTTGCACTTCCTCATGCCACTGAAATTGATGTCTGCGCATGTCTTTCTTCTGGTCACCAAACATGTGAAAATCACACAGTGAAAGACTGACTGTACGGAGGATCATACATGCTTTCCCAATCAAATTGCTTAAGTGCAGCCTCCATCCGATCAGCAGTGTAGGGGCAGGTGTTCTTGTGCAATGGGCCCTCCACTTGTGAATTCCTCAAGTGTGGAACTGCAATCAATGCACAGCATGATGAAGGCATTTTGCAGAAACTGCAACGTGCCATAAGGTGAAAACACCCAGGAATGTTGTTGAACAGAATCATCTATGTTCACGTCATCTGTAGATTTAGAAACAGCAACTGACTATGCTAACTGCAATATAATATTTGAAACTCTGAAGGTAGCAGGTACAAAATGCAGAAGTGGATAGCTATCTACAAGCTATATAGAGCTCAGACTACATTTATAAGAGTTGAAGGACAACAATAAGGAACAAAATATTTGTGGTTTGGTGACGATATTGTAATTCTATCAGAGACAGCAATGGACTTGGAAGATTGATTGAACAGAATATGCTGCGTATTGAAAAATGAAGACATTAGACAAACATAAACAGCATGTATACACAGACAGCAAAAAGTAACATGCTTTGGAAAGATCTTCAATGTGTGGCAACATGTACACTGCATATTGTCAATATTCTGAAGAAATAAATACAAATTCCAGTGCTTCTAAAAGACTGAAATAGAGACTCTGATGTGCTTTGTCAGCTAGTCATAGTTCACTTAATGAGATCTCGCCAGTCAATGACAAAAGATATTCAGAGTATGGGACATTTGATGCAGTCAGCCAATAGCGACATCACAGTTCAGTAGCACAAACACATTAATAGGAAAAATTAATGGTTTAAGTTAATATATATACAGTATAACTGAAAGAAAAGCTAAGCTTTCACATATTATAATGATTGTCAATTACTCCCCCCCCCCCCCCCCTCCCTCCTGACAGTGTGGTTAGGCAGAATCCTAAGAGCACAACTTAAATTGCAGCAGCTGAATGTTTCTGACAAGCACGATTATAAGCTTTACTGCTGTGCACTGAACATTTTATGGGTTACCTAGCTGAATAAACATTCTGTAGAGCACTTTAACTTTTCCACGGGAAAAGCAGTTATTACATGTGAAATTGTTCACGAGCTCTCCCTGCACTTTTTATTAAGGGTAACTAAACTCTTTGCCATCACTGTTGCATAATTTGTAATCTATGAAAGGACTAAAATAAATACGAAAAACTAACCTTGAAGCTTGGTCTTTTTAAAGCATGTGTTACCTTTTTCAGATATACTAAACACAAATTTTAAATAATGGCATAAATGGTGGTTGTTCTGAGCCTGAAATTTTTCGAAGTGGCTTGTCCTCAAAGTGTGAAGTTTTAAATTTAATTCAAATACCCCATGATTTAAGAACTTCATTGTACATTCTCAGACGTAACACAACTTATCCTGAGTAAAAGGAAATTTACTTTGAAAGTAATGCTTCTGAAACCACCATTCACAATATTTTCTTGTGACCTATCAGAAATATGAACAGTTGTGATGCCACAGTCATAGAAAGCAGTTTGGTGTTACAAAGTATTGCACAGTCTTTGTCCTAAAGTCTTTGACACATTTTGCTGTCAGCAACACTTGGATGCGCACTGTGTTTTATTGTCATAAAAGGCGCATATTCTTTTGTAACTAAGGTTTTATTTCGGTGTTATTCTCTGGTTTACGTTTTATTGCTGCAATATTATTCTGCATTAGCAGGCTAAAGTAAAATTCTTTGTTAGAGTATCAAGCATCAGGTCTTACTAGTCAAAATTACAAAAATTTAACTGAAAACTGAAACAATGAAAAATTTCCGGATTTCTAGAAAATCCCCATGTTTTTCCCAGATTTCCCGACGTGTATGCACCCTGATTAAAAAAAGGTAACAGAAGTAGCCACTGAATCCGGACCATCTGTATCCTTCCCTCCACCACCAGCTTTCCTGAACTGCACAGATGGGAGTTATCCTCACAACACATCCTCTGCTCCTGAAATTATCAACCTATGGTAACCTACCGTCCCCATATCCTCCATCCAACAGTTTCTGGCCCCTCTCCCCTCACCCTCATTTTGTGCCACCGTCTGCGAACACAGCTGCTTGTCGCGAACACAGCTGCTCGTCTTTTCCCTTCCCAGCTCCTCTCCTTTTCCGCTCTCCATCCCCCCCCCCCCCCTCCTCTCACACCCAGCCCTCCCCTACTCCTTGCCCCACAGACTCTGTCACTGCACCTGGTGGTAGTCTTGTCATGTCTTGTATTTAGATCCTGCTCAATCTGCCAGACAGCGCTCTTCTATTCCCCAACCGGTACCCTGCTATCCCTTCCCCTCCCCTGTCCCCTCCAGATTACTGCTTTAATTCCAAGTAAAAATTGTATAGAGGTCTGAGCTGCTGGAGGTGTGTGTGTGTGTGTGTGTGTGTGTGTGTGTGTGTGTGTGCGCGCGCGCGCGTTTGCGTTTTCCCTTTTCTGAATAAGGCCCTGGTCAGATGCTAAATGTGTAATAGTCTTCTCATTGTGCCTTTCTAAAACTGAACATCTTTACAGGAGAGTAGCAGTCTATCATTTTCCTTTTATTGTTGTTACAAAAGACTACATAACAAGCCTAAGGTCATATGCTAATATGATCTGGAATACAAGGTAGAGTTTTGCCAGGAAAACAATTGGCTGCATAAAAAATACCCTCTATTAATATGTGACTACATAATTTTCTATTTACAAGCAATATACACTGGTTGACTCAAGTGCCAGGTGCAGTAATGAGACAGAAACCTATATGGAGTTAAGTAACATTATTTTCTCTTACCCAAATGTCTCACAGCAGGAACTTAGGATTTATTTTGCCAGATGTCTTTGCCACATTCTATTAAAGAATCACCAGCATCCTGAAATACACACACATTTTCATTTGTATGCAGCACTCTGAACTTAATTATTCTGCTGCACAGGAGATCCCAAGATCTACTCACGGTACCTGACAGTAATCAAATCTTGCTGATTCACCCATACAATTTCATGAAGAGGTGTTCAAATGGTCAACTTAAACCCTGCCCATACTGTTCCGGATTCTCCCTGATATTGGTCTCCTTCCACAATATTTTGGTCCCGAGAAAGTGTTCCACATGCCCTGCAGATGCAAATCCATCGAGAATCACTCCCCAGACCAAATTGGGATTTCGTCTGTGAAAAGAACATTGGACCACCATTTGACCGTCCAGGTGGCATGTTGATGGCTCTATTTTAGACGTTCATTATGTGAACACACACCAGAGGTAAACAGACAGCAGGTCTCCCACAATAAAGGCAACACTCCTGAAGCCCTCTGTACACCATTTGCCTTGATACAACAGGTGCAAGGGATGTCGTGAGATCAGATGCCAATTACAGTGCAGTACTGTCATGCCTTTACAGCCAAATAATGATCCACTCTTTTTGATGTCACAAGTGGTTGGCTGTGTCCTGCTCTTGGGGACACAGTTGCAGTCTCTATAAACCATTGCCTCATCCAAGAAACAACAGAATGATTCACATTAAGCCATCAGACCACATCAGTTTGCAACTCTTCTGCTTCCATTCTTCCTAGGGCTCTCCACAGCAAAGAATCTGTAGGTGTCTTCTCTGTGCCATGTATGTATGTATGTATGTACGTATTGAACTGGGGACCTAGAAATGACGGAGAGGCTTCATCCCCGCTGTAGCCCTCAGTGGTACACAACCCCACAATAGGTTACAGCAGCCCACTCACCCGACCGCTGCCCCACACCGAACCCAGGGTTATTGTGCGGTTCAGCCCCCAGTTGTTTACTATTTCTACAAGAAGAGCTAATGGGAAATGTTTGTGTCAGTCATCCTGTCAAGAACAATTTATTTTAAGTAACATACAAAAACAAGCAGAGGAGAATAACAATTTTATGTTTCAAATACTAAGGTTGTAATTTGGTACCTTGTTATTATTGCGTGAATGTAATACTCGTGCATTTAAATGCTGATGTGAAGAAAGTTGAAGATAAACAAGCTGCTTGTACCTTATAGTGATCTCTCATGTGTTCCTTCAAAGCTGAGGCACGTGTAAACTGACGATGACAATGACGACAGCTGATCAACTTCGAGGTGTTTAACCACTCAGCAGCATGCTCCTTTTTGTGAGCATCTAACTGTGACTGTAACACAAAATACTTTTGTTATAATATAAATCACAGTTCCTCAAATTTATATTAAGGGAAAAATATAAAACAGAATAAATTAACATAAATGCTGTTACCGTCGACTAGGAATACAAAACTGTCATTAAAGTTACTCTTTTAGTTTTGTTTTCAGCAGAATAAATTATGAAAACTAGACTTCCTAATAAGCAATTATAATTCTCTATAGATAATTTCTTGTTATGTCTACCTCTTATCTAATGCATCCCTTTAGCAAGGCTGCCATAAATCTCTCTCTAAAAATATGTCGACAAAGCAGCTATAAAATTGTTTTCTGCTACTAAGATCAAAGCATTCACAAATTCACACATGTGTAGCTCTCACAACATGGCCACTGTCACCTCCAGACACCCAAGAATGACAGTGGGCAAGTGTGTGAATGAGGTATGCATGTGTGTTTTGTCTACATCTGACAAAAGACTTAGTCTGATAGCTGATAATTTGAGGAAGTCGTCTTTCAACGTGCCTGTCTGATAGTCAACACTACCTCTATGTGATGATTAGGAATATAGCCTATTTCTTATTATTGATATAGGTTGCTGTGTTAAGATCAACAAAGATACTTCTGCTTGATATGTGACTATTATAATGGGTAATGTACTACCTTTAATTTAGTAAATAGTCATCACAGTTTTGCCGCCGGCCGACTTTGTGCAAATTCCACAATATTTCCTCGGAGCAATTGACCGACATCTTCAGGTGGTTGAACCTGCCTTGTGGCTAGGTATAACTGACGGTACTGTAACATTGAGCCCCCTATATATAGAACATGTGCATGAAATATGTGCAGACACGGAAATCACACGCGCGCAATGATTTGCAGATAGGTGGTGCATATTAGAACACCCTCTGTTGAAAATCACAGAGCAGCCCTCCTGCACGTGTCCCACGTTTACTAACAGTGCGACCAAATGTTACTCACTAAAAAACCATACTAGACCAATGTTTGATGGGTCTGTTATTCAAAAATCTTTATTGTCTCATCGGGATTTAATAGCAACCAATGCAGGACTCCAGGGTGTGCTCAGTTGGAATCACGCATCGCTGTTGATGAGATCATCAGCTTTTCAGATATGTACTGCTCCTTAATGACGCAATCCCAGAAAGATGATGCTGCGGATGAAACTCCCATCTCTTCATAAATCACGCGATGTCCTGTATTCAGAAAGTGTTCTGCAATTGACGACTCCACCGGTTGGGGGTAGGCATGTATAACGCTGATGTTCATCACTATGTTCTTGTACTGTGCGATATTTCTGGCCTATCATGCCACCCCACACTTGCAAGGAATCTTGCACACACAATGTTTCCTCAGGTTATGATCATCCTTAACCAAACCCAACAGGTTCACCAGTTTTGCAGATGTTCAAAAAACAGACTTAATGTCATATCTTCCGAGGACTCTTCAGGTTCTTGACAACATCACACCAAAATATTCGTGCCATGTCATCAAGAATCTGAAGAGTCCTCGGAGGATATGACATTAAGTGTGTTTTTTGAGCATTTGCAAAACGGAGGAACCTGTTGGGTTTGGTTAAGGATGATCTTTGCCTGAAGAAACGCGGTGTGTATAAGATTCCTTGTCAATGTGGGGTCGCATATATAGCCCAGACATGTTGCACAGTACAAGAACGCTGCGATGAACACCAGCATCATAAACGCCTACGTCAAGTGGAGAAGTTGGCATTTGCAGAACACTGTCTGAATACAGGACATCGCGTGATTTATGAAGAGCTGGACTTTTATCCCCAACATCATCTTTCTGGGAGTGTGTCATTAAGGAAGCAATACATATCAATACAGCTGATACTCTCATCAACAGGGATGCGGGATTTCAACTGAACACAGTCTGGAACCCTGCACTGGCTGCTATTAAATCACAATGAAAAAATCAATTTTTTTCAATAACAGATCAATCATAACGACGGTCTAGTATGGCTTTTTAGTGAGTAATGTCTGGCCACATTGTCAGTAAACATATCATACAGCACACGCATAGGAGGGCTGCTCTGTGATTTTCAGCAGAGGGAATTTGAGTATGGCGCCATCAATCTTCAAATCATCGCATTTGCCTGATTTCAATGCTTGTTCATTCTTCACGCATGTGTTCTATATATGTGTTCTGTATGCTGATACCGTCAGTTGAACCGAGCCACCAGCAAGGTTCAACCACCTGAAGGTGTCGGTCAATTGCTCCGAGGAAATATTGTGGAATTTGCACAACGTCATCTGGCGGCAAACCTGCGAAGACTAACTACTACATTACCCATTACAATAGTCACATACGAAGCAGAAGTATCTTTGTTCACGTCAATGCATCAAGCTATATCAATAATAAGAACTTGGATATAGTCCTAATCATCACATAGATGTAGTGTTGAGTATCAGACACACACATTGACAGAAGACTTCTTTCAATTATCAGCTATTAGACTAAGTCTTGTCAGATGTAGACAAAACACACACCACTTGAAGATGTCAGCCAATTGCTCTGAGGAGTTATTGTGGAATATGCATAACGTCATACGGTGACAAACCCGTGAAGACTATTTACGATATATCTGCTGGGAAAGCTTGAAGATTCACAACTGTCTTTAATGTTTAAAAGGATAATACTAACTAAAACATTACTTTAATAAATGAAACTTGGCAGGAGCGAGTAGGACTTGTGCACCGAGGCTTCCATACAAACCTATGTACTGGACAGTTTATTCCAGCAGGAATTGAGGGTCTACATGATGTTCCCTGTTATTGACATTGATATGGCAAGATATCGGTCCCATGGGCTCCAAGACTTACCAGCATGTTTTAATTACAATTTTAAAGTCAGATAACTAATGAAAAAATATATTATTTTCTGATATTTCTCTTCTACTTGTACACTGAAACCTCCCTTCTTGACATACTTCATGCTTCTATATCAAAGAAGTATCCTATAGATTTTAACAATTTAGTTCGCAAGTACCAAAACATGTGACATAACTGGCTGTGTCTTTTGATTGCACTGACTTAAAAGTTGACTTTTTTTTACATCACCAGGGGACCGTAGAAAAATTTAAAATTGAACAGCAACCATTTCCTGAGAAAAAGGGTCTTGAATAGTCAAACAGACAGATATATTGACAACAAAGTGATGCTATACAGGCTCCATTTTTATTGAGTCAGGTACAGAAACCTAATAATAGACTTCAAACACCTTTTTTCTGTAAAATCTGAGGTCATACATTGACCAATTTGCTTGTGAAGGTGATAATTTCTTGCTGAAGAAAGCTAGAGGTTGCCAGTTGTCGTAATAAGGCTCCATTTGCAGTTGATGATTTATATACTGTAATTGAGATGCTGCCCTATGATGCTTGATTGTGTACAAAATGTTGACAGAAGTTTGTAAAGTCCAAGAAATGACATAATTCTCGAACTGTAGTGCACTGGGGAAACTGAGTATTAGTTTCCAGTCTATCTTGAGGTGCCAGAATTCCTCGTGCATTGACAAGGTACCCTAAGAATTTTAATTCCATTGCTTCGAAGACACATTTCTGCATGTTAATTACTAAACCATTTTCTTGTATTCTAGTGAATAGTTGCCATAGATGTGCTAGATGCTCTGTCTCACTAGATGACATTAAAAGCATGTCTCCAACATAAACATAACAAAACTCCAAATCTTCAGTTAATTCATCCAAGAAGCACTGGAAAGTTTCATCTGCACTGCTCAATCCGAATGCCATTCACAAAAATTTGTATGAAGCCTGAAAGGAGTGCAAACGGCAGTTTTGGGTATATCTTCTGGTGAAATTGTTATATGAGAAAAAACATTGGATGAGGTTGATCGTGGAGAAAACAGTCTTACCGTAGCAAAGTCTTTGAGATTTGGTACAAAATCAGGTACTGTTCTGGTGTTTAGCTGATGAATTTTACTGCCGCCAACTTATATTTCATGGAAAGACCACAAAGGTAAGATAAGAGAGATTAGGGCTCATACAGAGGCATAAAGGCAGTCATTTTTCCCTCGTTCTGTTTGGGAGTGGAACAGGGAGAGAAGATGCTAGTTGTGGTACGAGGTACCCTCCGCCATGCACTGTATGGTGGATTGCGGAGTATGTGTGTAGATGTAGATAGTCACCACATGGACACCACTTGTTACGCTTAGGAACTATGTGAAGTGGAGCAGCCCAGCTACCATTTGAAGGGCAACAGATCTATTGTGCTAACATAAAAGACAATCTTGCTTTGCAGTCTTCAGTTGTTCTGTATACAGATGAGGCCATGCATGAACTGGCAGTCCTGGTATATTGACAATGTAAAGTACCACTGAGTGTCTTACCGCTGCTGGAGTAGGTGATGGGTAGGTAATTTCAGGGAAATGATGAAACAGGTCATTGTATGGTGAATCACCT
This sequence comes from Schistocerca americana, assembly GCF_021461395.2. Lineage (NCBI taxonomy): Eukaryota > Metazoa > Arthropoda > Insecta > Orthoptera > Acrididae > Schistocerca > Schistocerca americana. The sequence continues at coordinate 245,629,359 of NC_060119.1, read as the reverse complement.
GCAGTCACTTTAATGCCAGGACGATTGGCACAGCAGAGGCTCCCATGACTGTACAACCGTGTTGTAGAATCAAGCAGGTGTAAATATTGATGATCTGGGGGGGAGATAGTAAAAAGAAATGAAGCCTGCTCCAATAACTGGGTATAGCAAAGCAGCAACATTGAACCTTTATGATTCTTGAAGAGTGAAGTTTAGATGTAAGTCGATGTAGCCATAATTATTGGTGGAAGATCAGTTTGCGGTATACAGGTGATTGCTAGCGGTATTTCATTATGGAAGGGGAAGAGAAGTGTACACTAAGGTATCAGCACCTCTGTCAATGAGAAATTGCAGCTTATAGAGTGCTCTGTTATAATCAGTTGACAGCCATCCAGTTTGATATCAGTCACCATGGCTACTGACTTCTGGTGATGATTCCCTTGACACTGCTGAGCTTCAGATCCATTTTTTTTGTGACACAAACAGATATTCTCCATGGTGAGGAATGCTTGTATCTGCTGGAAGAGCATGTATGGAGCACCGTATTTGTAGGGCTGAGACTTGCTTAGACAGTTCATCTACTTGTGCTTGAAGTGCTTCCACAGAAGTCTTTATCTGGCGAAGACAGTTGTGAGACCTATCAATGGATACATCTCAACTATTCAGCCAGTAGCTCGAGTAAGAGTGTTGGGATCACCAATACAAACATTCCTGTCTGTGCATCCACAGACAGGAATGATAACCAAATATTTCACAGAATATCATTTATTGCGTTGCCAGGCAGCGTATGAAGATGATAAAGTAGCTGAGATGGTGGGCAGCACCGAGTTCTTCAGTATAGAGCAATTTTTCGAGTCATTTTCTGACCGAAACAAGCACATAACGTGCATGCCTGATAGAGTGACATTTTTTACTGGAACTAGAATATCTTTTACTTCTGTAACCATCTTCTCATTAAATGCAGCCACCACATTAATAGTGATGTGGGTCAAGACAAATTGGCTCTCAAGTTGGGAGGATCAGAGAACTGTATTATCTTACCAGAAGTGTGGCGGTTTCACTGAAACTGGACTACAGATCACATTTGCTGCTGGTAAGTCAGTGATGTCATGGCAGGCATTGATTACATGACACAGTTGCTCACTAATGACTCTACATGGTGTGATTGATGCAAAAACTTGCACAGATGCATTTTATTGTTCCGGTGAATTACAAATTTTTCTGGCATGTGATGTGATTGTTTCAGCACATGATTAGGAAACAAGGGGTCACCAAATGTTGAGTGGCAATGCAGTTTTTTCAGTACACAAAAGAACAGTTAATTACAATGAGCAGGACTGCTAAGAATGCCTGCATCTATAGTTTGTTTTTAGCTCAGAGGCAGTGTGGAGAACCAGAGTTTACACTGCACACAAGAAACACTTAGCAGATGATTCACTGTTCACATTACGGTGTATTTATTTGTTCCTTTGCTACAGTGTGACAAAAGAAATGTTTCCTGTAACTGATAACCACAAAGTAACTGATAACCACAAGTTATAAATTTATGCACAACAATTAACAGAACACAGACACGTGATCATTTGCACATAGCTGGGAACACAAGTGTACGATTCTGTTCAAAAATGTCATCTTAAGCTAACTTACAAGCAATAAAAGTGTTAGATTGAAACAAAGGAAATATTCAAGGTATGATAAAATTGACAGAGTACCTTTACGATTACTAAATTATACCACGTACTGTAAGTAACATTCCAATAACCTGTAATTTCTTTTTTCCTTTCCATTTGCAATGCTGACATTAACTGTGGGGGAAAAAAAGGTGGGAAAACAACATGTAATATGTCTACTGGAAATAAGTCTTTCATACCTGCAGTGAAAATTCATCTCCACATTCTGTGCAGAAAAGACTTTCTTCTTTCTCATGCAGCATCACATGAGCCTTTAAACTTGCAATACGGGCAAATGATTTTCCACATTCAGGGCATTTTGGATCATCAACATTGTGGGTTGCCATGTGAAGAATAAGGTTTGACTGCAAAATAATAAATTTTCAGACATGAACCAACCTCCTGAAATTTTAAGGCTATTATTTGTTATTTCATAGTTAGAACTGTGAACTGTGTTGAGTTACATAAACCAAAATGGAGAACTTATTCTGCTCGACTGAAAAAAATTTATGTAGTAATTTACTATTTTTGGTTTGAGCCTAGAATTGGGAAAGTGCCAGTCAGATTTCATCCTAAGCTGCTGCTCCCACAACTCCTAAATATTTTTCTATTATTCTGGAATTATAGCTGTGGTGACAGACTGATTTGTGTCATAGCTTATGATTTTTGTTAGCATGGGAGTTGGTACAGTTACTGAAGAAATGTTTTCAGCTGTGTATTAAGAGAGAGAAACTAAGCAAGGTAGTGCTGCAATTACAACAACAGATTTGCATTTGGGAGGACAGTAGTTCAAATCCTTGTCCAGTAATCCAGATTTTGGTTTTCCATGGTTTCCCTTAGTGCAAATCCTGGGATGGTTTCTTAGAAAGGAAACAGCTGATACTCTTCCCCATGCTTCCCCTATCTGAGTTTGTGCCGTCTGTAACTACCTCAGTGCCAACAGGACACTAAACCCTTTATACACTACAAAATTTATTTATTTTTACAGAAAATACCTTACTGACTTTTGGGATTACAACAACAATTTTCCAAATGCACTTTGCATGCAACAGTACTTTTAATGACAGTATTTGGCACAGTTTCTCCCACTCATTGCTGCTCTTTCTTTGGATACTTACACTAGACAATTGTTGGCCCAATTGGATCTGTCACATCACTGCTAACTGCCTTGCTTGATAGCAATATTTTGCATGGTGAACAAGACATAAAGTTTTCAAACAACTTATAACAATTCAGCCAGGTAATGGTGGGGTGTACTCCTGCCGAAATACCGGCGATCACTGTAAATATTACTTTGCTGAATTCCGGTAAGTTGTTTGAAAATTGTATACGGCAGGAGAAACTCAGGCCTCACAAGTCATCAAGTATAACTCCACTTCCTGTGTTATTTACAAATTCTTCTAAATAAATAATATTTTTGTAACTCAGAAATTGGCTTTTTCAATTATTGCTATCACAAAGCATCAGTTTATGTAAAAACACGTCATACTTCCATTTAGTTATGTCCATATTTCATGGGAGAAAGAAAAAAAAGAAAAAAAGAAAAGAAAAAAAATGTACTGCAATGTTTTTGCCTTGAAATAAGAAAGGAGTTGCAGGAAACTGTGGCATCCAGCACCAGCAATACTGCTTCCATCATTTTAGTTTTTGAACATACTGCCATTGAACAACAACCTGCAATAATAGTTCACCACCAGCCATTTGACATTCACTGCTGAATAAAAGCCTTTTCTGGACTTCTCCATGCATTGTAGTCTTCAGTTAGTTTCTGCACTTTTCTTATTTATCCACTTTCAGAAGTTCATTGGCACCTTTTTCTGAGATCTACCAAAGACTTTCCTGGATCCATATACCATCCCATCCCATCCCATTGCTGCATATTCTGCCCACTTCTTTTTCCATGGTATTACAGTACATACTACATATTCCAATCCAGAACATTCCCTGATCAGTTTTATTATTTGTTATTGTTGTTGTACCTGAAAAATTTCTGCTTATGGAGTTCATCCACAAAGCCTCTTCCGATCTTCTCTTTTATTCCGCAATCTATCATTCAGCATTTCCTCCCATTGTAGTCCTCGTTGATTCTCATCATCTTTCACCTGGTCTCTACATCTTGTTTGTGGTCTTCCAGTTGGTCTTCTTCCAGATCTTGTCCATTCCAGAGCTCTTTTTGGTAGTCTTTCTTTTCCCCATTCCTTTAGTGTGGCCAAATCATTTCCACTTCTTTCTCTCCAGTTTATTTTAGGAGATTGATCTGAAGTGTGTTTTGCATTGTTTCATTTCTTATCCTGTCCATTCTCATCTTCTTGAGACTCCTTGTAGAATGCACATCTCTTAATTACATTCTACTCAGATCTTTTTTTTTTTTTCAGGTTCAATATTCTGAACCATAGGTTAAAAGTGGTAGATAATATGATGTGTATATCATGAGCTTTGCTTTGGCAGGTACTTTTCAATTCCTAATTACACCTGATACACAGTAACAACTTGGACATTTCCTATCGTCTCCAAAATTTCTTTCTTGATGTTTTCTTTCTTTGTTATCTTAATTTTTAGATATTTCACAGCTTTTACTTCCCTAATAATTTTCCCATTACAACTTCATATTTTTATTTTCCCTGCTGATCTCATTACCTCACTTTTTATAGAACAAAAATCTGCTTCAGTTGCTAGTAATATTTTAGTTTATTACATGACTGGTTTTGAAGCATAAAGCTTCATCTTCAGGTGCCAACAAATAATTATGGGAGTGTAGAACCAGTAACCACAGTGTCCATCTGGACAGCATAACACATAAGTGACTAACACAGATGGCCCAGAAGTCAGCTGACTGTGGTTGTGATGTAGGTGCCAAAGGGGTGTGGAACTAAAGCAGATACTACAAAAGAATGAGAAATGGGGATGTGACATCCGAGGTCCACACATTTATGTTTCCGTAATTTTTGGTGGAAACCAGCAGATGAAGCTTTATGCTTCAAAATCAGTCCTACAATAAATTGAGAAATTACTGGCAACTGAAGTGGAGTTTTATTCTATAAACATAATCCTCAGTTGCGTATTGTTGAATGGATCAAATATTTTATATGTCACTTTCTGTTGTCTGTTTCTTTCATCTTCTAGTTATTGTTCTTCCAAGATTCACTGCTGTCTTCCATATCATCATCATAATATTTTCATACGCTATAATATCTGCTCTTGAGCCCTTTTATGATGTTGTGCATGACTACATTGAAGTGAACTGGTAAGAAAAGAACACATCTCCTTGTTGAACTTCTCTATCTGTTCTAAGCCATTCTGACTTTTTGACATCTATTAAAACACAATTCAGGCATTTGTTAATCTTTTTTTCCTGACTTTTGAGTATTATTCCTTTTGACAACATTCCGACTTTGCCGTATCTCTCCCCTTTTAACACTGTTGTAAGCTGCTTTTTTTTTTTTATATATATATATACATCTGTGAATGCAACTATGATGTCTTTCCCAAATTCCTGTTTCTTTTCTACCACCTGTTTAGCTGTAACATGTTATCTACTTTCGATCTTCCAGACCTAAATCCTTGCTGTTATTTTCCTCTTTATATTGGTCCTATCTTGTTTCTGCCCCCCCCCCCCCTTGGAACCATGGACCTTGCCGTTGGTGGGGAGGCTGCGTGCCTCAGCGATACATATGGCCGTACCGTAGGTGCAACCACAACGGAGGGGTATCTGTTGAGAGGCCAGACAAACATGTGGTTCCTGAAGAGGGGCAGCAGCCTTTTCAGTAGTTGCAGGGGCAACAGTCTGGATGATTGACTGATCTGGCCTTGTAACATTAACCAAAACGGCCTTGCTGTGCTGGTACTGCGAACGGCTGAAAGCAAGGGGAAGCTACAGCCGTAATTTTTCCCGAGGACATGCAGCTTTACTGTATGATTAAATGATGATGGCGTCCTCTTGGGTAAAATATTCCGGAGGTAAAATAGTCCCCCATTCGGATCTCCGGGCGTTGACTACTCAGGAGGACGTCGTTATCAGGAGAAAGAAAACTGGCGTTCTATGGATCGGAGCGTGGAATGTCAGATTCCTTAATCGGGCAGGTAGGTTAGAAAATTTAAAAAGGGAAATGGATAGGTTAAAGTCAGATATAGTGGGAATTAGTGAAGTTCGGTGGCAGGAGGAACAAGACTTTTGGTCAGGTGATTACAGGGTTATAAATACAAAATCAAATAGGGGTAATGCAGGAGTAGGTTTAATAATGAATAAAAAAATAGGAGTGCGGGTTAGCTACTACAAACAGCATAGTGAACGCATTATTGTGGCCAAGATAGACACAAAGCCCATGTCTACTACAGTAGTACAAGATTATATGCCAACTAGCTCTGCAGATGATGAAGAAATAGATGAAATGTATGACGAGATAAAAGAAATTATTCAGGTAGTGAAGGGAGACGAAAATTTAATAGTCATGGGTAACTGGAATTCGTCAGTAGGAAAAGGGAGAGAAGGAAACATAGTAGGTGAATATGGATTGGGGTAAAGGAATGAAAGAGGAAGCCGCCTTGTAGAATTTTGCACAGAGCATAACTTAATCATAGCTAACACTTGGTTCAAGAATCATAAAAGAGGGTTGTATACCTGGAAGAATCCTGGAGATACTAAAAGGTATCAGATAGATTATATAATGGTAAGACAGAGATTTAGGAACCAGGTTTTAAATTGTAAGACATTTCCTGGGGCAGATGTGGATTCTGACCACAATCTATTGGTTATGAACTGCAGATTGAAACTGAAGAAACTGCAAAAAGGTGGGAATTTAAGGAGATGGGACCTGGATAAACTGAAAGAACCAGAGGTTGTACAGAGTTTCAGGGAGAGCATAAGGGAACAATTGACAGGAATGGGGGAAAGAAATACAGTAGAAGAAGAATGGGTAGCTCTGAGGGATGCAGTAGTGAAGGCAGCAGACGATCAAGTAGGTAAAAAGACGAGGGCTAGTAGAAATCCTTGGGTAACAGAAGAAATATTGAATTTAATTGATGAAAGGAGAAAATATAAAAATGCAGTAAATGAAGCAGGCAAAAAGGAGTACAAACGTCTCAAAAATGACATCCACAGGAAGTGCAAAATGGCTAAGCAGGGATGGCTAGAGGACAAATGTAAGGATGTAGAGGCTTGTCTCACTAGGGGTAAGATAGATACTGCCTACAGGAAAATTAAAGAGACCTTTGGAGAGAAGAGAACCACTTGTATGAATATCATGAGCTCAGATGGAAACCCAGTTCTAAGCAAAGAAGGGAAGGCAGAAAGGTGGAAGGAGTATATAGAGGGTTTATACAAGGGCGATGTACTTGAGGACAATATTATGGAAATGGAAGAGGATGTAGATGAAGACGAAATGGGAGAGAAGATACTGCGTGAAGAGTTTGACAGAGCACTGAAAGACCTGAGTCGAAACAAGGCTCCGGGAGTAGACAACATTCCATTAGAACTACTGATGGCCTCGGGAGAGCCAGACATGACAAAATTCTACCATCTGGTGAGCATGATGTATGAAACAGTCGAAATACCCTCAGACTTCAAGAAGAATATAATAATTCCAATCCCAAAGAAAGCAGGTGTTGACAGATGTGAAAATTACCGAACTATCAGTTTAGTAAGTCACAGCTGCAAAATACTAACGCGAATTCTTTACAGACGAATGGAAAAACTGGTAGAAGCCGACCTCGGGGAAGATCAGTTTGGATTCCGTAGAAACACTGGAACACGTGAGGCAATACTGACCTTACGACTTATCTTAGAAGAAAGATTAAGAAAAGGCAAACCTACGTTTCTAGCATTTGTAGACTTAGAGAAAGCTTTTGACAATGTTAACTGGAATACTCTCTTTCAAATTCTGAAGGTGGCAGGGGTAAAATACAGGGAGCGAAAGGCTATTTACAATTTGTACAGAAACCAGATGGCAGTTACAAGAGTCGAGGGGCATGATAGGGAAGCAGTGGTTGGGAAAGGAGTGAGACAGAGTTGTAGCCTCTCCCCGATGTTATTCAATCTGTATATTGAGCAAGCAGTAAAGGAAACAAAAGAAAAATTCAGATTAGGTATTAAAATTCATGGACAAGAAGTAAAAACTTTGAGGTTCGCCGATTACATTGTAATTCTGTCAGAGACAGCAAAGGACTTGGAAGAGTAGTTGAACGGAATGGACAGTGTCTTGAAAGGAGGGTATAAGATGAACATCAACAAAAGCAAAACGAGGATAATGGAATGTAGTCAAATTAAGTCGGGTGATGCTGAGGGAATTAGATTAGGAAATGAGACACTTAAAGTAGTAAAGGAGTTTTGCTATTTGGGGAGCAAAATAACTGATGATGGTCGAAGTAGAGAGGATATAAAATGTAGACTGGCAATGGCAAGGAAAGCGTTTCTCAGGAAGAGAAATTTGTTAACATCGAGTATAGATTTAAGTGTCAGGAAGTCGTTTCTGAAAGGATTTGTATGGAGTGTAGCCATGTATGGAAGTGAAACATGGATGATAACTAGTTTGGACAAGAAGAGAATAGAAGCTTTCGAAATGTGGTGCTACAGAAGAATGCTGAAGATAAGGTGGGTAGATCACGTAACTAATGAGGAGGTATTGAATAGGATTGGGGAGAAGAGAAGTTTGTGGCACAACTTGACTAGAAGAAGGGATCGGTTGGTAGGACATGTTTTGAGGCATCAAGGGATCACAAATTTAACATTGGAGGGCACCGTGGAGGGTAAAAATCGTAGAGGGAGACCAAGAGATGAATACACTAAGCAGATTCAGAAGGATGTAGGTTGCAGTAGGTACTGGGAGATGAAGAAGCTTGCACAGGATACAGTAGCATGGAGAGCTGCATCAAACCAGTCTCAGGACTGAAGACCACAACAACAACAACAACAACAACAACATCTTGTTTCTGATTTTCTGTAAATTTATATTTTCACAAATATCCATGCAATGGTGCGGTAATGCTATTCCTCTGTAATTCTCAGAGAGCATCTTGTTGCCTTTCTTATTAATAGATAGAATAACTGAATTTGCCCAATCAGCAGGAATCTTTCCACAGGTCCATATTATCCTCAGTATTCTATATAGTTGTTGAATCCTGACAAGTCCTGTGTTTTCAATTATTTCCACTGTGACATCATCTATTCCTGTAGCTCTCTCGTTTTTCCATTACTAATACAGTTTTCTCTTATGTCCAACAATTGTAGATTTTTTCTATTTCATCAGGTCATTTATACATCTTTTCCTCTCTAATAGTGTTATTTCTTTTGCCTCTCTCTATTTTCCCTACGTTGTGCTGAGATCGATAATACCATGGTGGCATGAAGTCCTTTACCACCAGTCTTTGCATCATGTCCTAAATTAAATTCCAAACCTCTCTGCAGTGTCACACAAACTGAGGGCATGCAACACTGTTGATTGTGATCTCCACACATCAGATGGGGACATTAAGCTCGGTGACAGCCCCCCCCCCCCCCTCGATGCTCTTTGAGAGCAGTAGACTATGTGCCAGAAATATGTTTTACCCTTTCCCTTCTCTCATCATCTCCTATGTGAACACGACACTGCACTATACACACACTCATTACAGTCACTTACCCTTAACAGATGCACTTATAACACACAACTCTCATACTGCATGAAGGAAAGATGCACACAGGTGTGAAATAAGGGAAAACCTTTCCAATTAGGCAGCTGGACCTGTCCTTTGGGTTCTTCCACTCATTCATGCCATATGACTACCTTATTCTGCCCTTTATATAGGTTTTGGAAGCATTCCTTCCATACTTGGAAAACTACTATTTCCTCCCACACAGCGAGCAGTGTCTAAGGGAGCAGGATAGGTGTAAGCATTGGGAGGTAAGCTGGTTTGGAATTAAAGAGAGAACTAAACTTTTGATTATATTCTGACAGTTGATATACATGAGGGCTCGCCCTGAGAGTAAAGGTGAAGGCTAACTGCCAGAGTAACAACTGGGCCTAAAATAGTGGCACAGGGAATGGGAAAAATGGTATCTGATGTTCATATGGTCACAGGCCAGCCCTGATGAACAGAGGCAGAGGGCACGAGACCGTCCACCCCATGTAAAAGCTGGACCACAAGAGATCATCTGCTCTGACTGATGTCTGGATTCCAAGAGAGTGTAGCACCTGCTCTCTGTGACCCAGGACATTCCAGCGACTACATATGTAACTCGTCTTGCACGCGCCCTATTGGCTAGATGGTGCCGTGGAATTGAGAGTTTCTTCAGCAGACATGCTAGAAAAGTGGCATCATGTAGGACTGAGCAACTTGTACTGGATTTAACTAGCTCTGTTCTGAAAGGCAGGCTGACTTGCACATAGACATTGATTGAAGCTATACTGGGAGAGCTTTTATAAAGGCTTGGCAGGGGCCTTTGAAATATTTTTTTTTTTAAACAAAATACCTAAATATTCCTGGAATAGCATGGGCATCTTGCACAATGGGTTTTCTTTATTTGTCGATGACTTTTTGAAGTATTTTCTTTCTACTTCTTTCCACTACCTAATATGTGACACATCTTTTCAAATCCTTAAAATTAGCTTCTATCTCTCTATGCGCTCTCCTTTTACTTCAAGTGCTTATGCAATTCTCTCATTTCACCATGAAGTTTCTTTGTGTCTGCTGCCTTGACTAATGCCGATTCAAACCCCTTCTGTTCTTCTTCCACATCCTCCCTCTCTTCTTTGGGAAGCAGTAACCTAATCTTTCCCTGTATATCTCTTGGGCATCTATCTTGCAGTTTCGAGTATTAGATTTTTTTCTGCCTTTCTCCCATATTTACCCTTTCTGGATTTCTTCCATGTCCCTAACAATAGTATGTGGTCACTGTTGAGATTAATGCTTAAGTGGTTAAGCCAGGCATCTTATGACTTCTTAGGTTATCATCATAAAGTCTATTACAGATTTCTGTTGTAAATTCCAACTTTATCTGGTTAACTTAAGACTCACACCCCTTTTTATGGTATCTGTTATCAATAATCCATTTATTTCTCGCATACGTGTGTGTGTGTGTGTGTGTGTGTGTGTGTGTGTGTGTGTGTGTGTGGTAGTACCTCCCTTTCATTGTTTCTGGGTTTGTCCACATGGCTTCCTATGACTGTTTTGTATCCTTTTCTTTCAGTCTCTACTCTAGCACTAAAGTTTCCTATAATCACGGTCTTGTTAATGTTACAGTATCCTCCATTGTAGTGATAAACTCTTACTTTTCATCTGTCTTGCATCCAATTTGAGGAAAATAAACCTGTATTATAACGAGGCTATTTCTTCCATCATTATATTAACTTTAACTACTCTGTCACATACATTTTCTACATTAAGTACTTTGATTGCCAGTTCTTTAGCCACTATTATTGTGACATTTTTTCCTCTTTTCTCTCTTCTTGACCACCACACTTCATATCCTTTCTTCCAGCACCTCACTGGCATTCCCTTTTTTGCCTACTTTTCATAATCCGATTATCGATATGTTAGTCTCAGTCATTATCTGTGCGATTTACTGATTTCTTACATCAGTTTCTCAGTATATAACATTAATAGCTCCAGTTGTTATATTTTTCTTCAGAGAGATCTGTATCTCATTGGAACCATATAGGCCAGATCTCCTAAAAGGTTTTGTTATTTTCAATACTGGTTTTGATCCGAGGGTTGTTTGATAGTCGGAAGCTACCACTGGCTTGCTAGGCCTGTCATGGGTCTTTGTGTTAATATTTTGTTGTGCACTAGATGGTCAGTGCCTGACGTGCATTTCCTCATGCAGTATTGTTTATGATTTTCTTTTATTTTCTCTTAAGACTTCTCCCAACTACACCTCACTATTAGTTGCTAGGTAACCCACAGTTTCTGAATGGATTTCACATTAAAAGCCCATGTTTTACCATGCTGTTTAGTCTACCTTTCCAACACACTGCTGACACCCTCTTTCACTTCTCATCACAAGAAAAACAACTCCCACTTTACTAGTGCATGCCGAACACACACAGACTTGCAACATAAGTCCTGTTGTGTAACTTTTACCCGACTGTTTTTATATAAGTTTTACTTATAAACATTACAGTGGGTTGTTAGACAAAATTATTCACAATTCTACTGTAAGAAACTACTATTATCTTGTTTTAAGATGCTCGATACATGTCTTTATGTTCGGGATCACTGAATGTTCACTTGAAAATGTCTTAGTGGCTGAGGTAAATACCTTTTAGCAACTGGCTTTACTATTAAATAACACTAAACTATTCTAATTTCAGACACTTTGGAAGTTTTTCTTTTTTACAACCCTTATTTGCATTTCCAAAAACACTCCAATCCACTTTTATTCTCCCATTTATTTCTTCTGCTCTTCATCAAGTTGTTTTTTAATTTCCTCTAGGACTCATAAGAATGATTATTTTGTAATGTGGATTCTCATTACAGAATCACCTTTCAATTCTGAGCTCCCCACTATCATGGTGAAATCTAACGGAAGCGGTAGCACTGACATATAAATTTTTCAGTATCACATGGTGAACTGATGCTTTGTTTTTCTATGCCTGTAACAATAGATCTCATTGCAATTAATTAAACAGTGCTTTAGATCATTTTACGTAAGTTTATTGAGTTTTTGTTTAATTAAACTAAGAGCAAACTGATTTTGCTCCTACATGTATACCTTGGTAACTAAGGCAGCTATTCTGAACATTTATACAATGTATACCCCGCACCTGCTTGTGTTACGAAAAACTGCGCACTTTCTCGAGCACTGACAGACAGTTCATCACGGACTGTCCATAAGTGTAATTTATAGATTAGAAATTTCTGAAGACAGTGGGTCTCCCCGATTTATTTTCTGAACTATACGAACATTTCATGGAACCTTTGAATGACCTTACAGTTTTCTATGTGTTGTCTGTGACATATTTACTAATGAACTGTGATTTCCATACAACATACATTTCTGTTTAGTTTTTCTTAGTGCTTTATAAAATTCGATAGTACATTTCCACTTTCTCTTGAAGAAAGCTCTGAACAGCTTAGTTTAATTCAGCATATTTTCTTGTGTTTCCATTATTGTTTTCTTGAAAGTCTTGCTTTCTCTTTAACAGATATCTAATTCCATTTGAGAGTTTCCATTCCAATGGAACAACTTTCACATATTTTTGAAAGAAGCCTTGTCATTCTGTCAGAGTCTTTTGGTATCTGTAATACTGTTTTTAATTTACTTTTTCACAGTAAGTGTGCACCTAAATTGTCTCCCTCTTATGCTTCTCTGCAGTAAATCACATGATCTGATTTTAATTCTACATGTTTTATGTTTTTTGTTGTACTGCTGACAATTCTCAAATATTCCAATCGGTCTTTCTTAAAACTTGACTAACCTACCTTTTGAACTTAAGTTCTGCAATCTATTGCACCAAAACAAGGAATAGTAGTAGCAGGTGCTAGTGCTTATTTAGCCAAACTTTGTATTACAGGGTATAGGTAGATTAGTAGTAGGTTATACCCAATGGTTCAAAGTGATTACTTGAATTCCTTTAGTGCACCCTACATTCTTTCACATATAGGCCAGAAAACCAACATCACAGAAATTCTACTCAACAATGGTGCCTCTAACAATGCTACTCATGGCACACTAGGCTTGCCTAGCCTAAAGGATTTGGCAAGACATATGTAGTACTAAATCTTGGTAGTGGTATGTTGACAGCACTCTTGGTCAGTGCTTCAGACCTTGTTTCTGATGATAGGTTCAACACGGTCAGTTTGTTGGTCACTTGCCCTACAGCTCCAACTATTAAACCATCATTTACTTTTAGTTAGTGTTATCACATCCAATTCTTGTACTACTGATCCATCCAAAAATAAGCTTAGAAATAGACCCTTTGTCTCACAATATTATCCTGGTCTTGAATGTGTTAATCAGCTACTTCAACAGGGCTTCCTAAAATCATGCCTTGAATGAGGTTAATTCTGTCTGACATTCTGCACACCACATCTGGAATAGTTTTCCATCGCCCTTCCAATTCCTGCAATTTCATTGTCAGAGCCTATGCTCCTTCTGCACCCATTTCCCTACCTTAGGGCTCTTTCCCTTTTGAGTGGCCTTGCTGTAAAGTTTATCCTATGCACCCTCCTACTACGACTCGTACCAGCCCTGCAACTGGCGAAACATGCTATCAAAGGGAGAGCCACATGTGGAACAACATGTCGTGCATCAGCTGTTATATAAACATTGTTCGGCCTTTTACGATGGCATGACTACCACCAAGTTATTAGTTACGATGAATAGGGACAGGCATAGGGTGTATATTGGCAACACACAATACACAGGTGTAGAGCATGCTACACAACATGATGGCCGTGACTTTGGTGCCTGTTTCACCCCACATTCCATATGGATTCTTCCCCCAGATACCAGTTTCTTGGAACTCTTCAGGTGGGAACTGGCATTACAACATCACCTGACCTTAATTTACATTACTTTCTTTGTTGTCAGCATTTCTTCTCAGTGACTATTCCTTTATTCCCTACCATTTAATTTACTTTTCTATTTCTTTTATTTTCTTACCTATTTACCACCCCCCCCCCCCTTTACCTTTATAACACAATGCACTTAACCTTCCATTCTTTTTAACTTGTGTACACTGTTTTGTCATTAATCTGTCTTGCTTATTACCCTATCCTCCACCTTTAAGCTCTCAGGGTTTCAAACCGTGTCTGGTGCAATCCCCAACAATCAATCTTTCCTTTCCATCCTGTCTACTAAACCTGTCTTTAACTCTTGAGTTCTGGGTGACTTTTCCAAACCCTCTCTATTTCCACCATAAAGGAACCCATCATGACAGTTACCTTATTGGCACTGACAGTTTGGGCCAGACACTGGTAAGCCCCCTTAATGTTCACTCTGACTTACTTAAGGACTTCCACCATAATTATTGACAGTCACCCTACACAAATGAAAATTCTCATCACAACATGCACCCCCCCCTTCCCTCCCCCCCCCGCCCCACCACACACACACACACACACACACACACACACACACACACACACACACACACACACACACATTACTGTAGCTCACCTGAGAATCTACAGTAAAGCTGTTATTCATAAGAGCTACCCATGTGAGAAAGTTAAATGAGTAACTATCAACACTGCAACTAGACATAAAATGAGTACCAAATGGTAAATTGCAGACTTCCAAATATGATGGACACGTTTAACAGCTTACTCACCTCAACATTGAATGATGTTGAACATTTTATACATCTATGAGGTTTATCATCAATATGACACTTTATATGCCTCCGTAGCTGAGCCCATTTGGAGAATTCTTTACCACACGTCTCACAGATAAAAGGACCCTAAAAAGTAAAATAAAAAGTTACTCATATAAGATAGTATGATAGAATATGACTGCTTGCTGAGAGGTAAAAGGAAATTGTGGAATTAATGGAACACTAAACGATTTAATTGCTTTTCAACTGGAGACAAGAGACAGTTAACAATAAGCAACAGAAGATTGGATTAAAATAAATAGTCCAAAATTTGATCACTTACTTGAATGACAGGAACATCAAAAATATCTACGAATAATCTCCCCCCCCCCCCCCCCCAAAAAAAAAAGGTCACACTAAACTTATTACTGTTGTAGGATAAAATTAACTTAAATAATACTTCTGCCACTATTTTAAAAAAGATGAATTTTTCTTTAGATTTTCTCAACAATGAATTTGCACTGGATAAGTCAATTTTTTTTAATTTAGTAATGCATGCGTATAAAGTATTTTGAACAAATTTGAAATTACCTTCCTCATCGGTGGTTCAACATTTGGTTCCTTTGTCTTCTGGTTTTGTGCTGCTTGCACCAATTTCTGAGGATCAAAGGATTCAGCTGTTCCTGCCCCAGGATCAGAACTGGGCAGTTCAAATCTTACAGTTTTTTCACTGACTGCACTGTCTGCTATGTCACTTTCTTTTTGTGTTGTTTCAATAGGAAGACACACTGTTTGTCCAGTTTCATGAATATTTTCAAGGGCAATAGAAACTTCATTGTGATGTTCTTCATCACAAGGTATATCCACAGTTTCCTCTGGTACCTCAGCTGCTTCAATGACTATCTCAGCATCATTATCTGGGACTCCACCAAGAATTACTTGACTAGAAGTATCTGCTATAAGAGCAATCTGAAAATGGAAGTCCAAAGTTACACTGCAAGAACGGAAAGTAAGTAGATGCAGAGCTGGACATATGCAACTGATTAACCGTTTAACAGTAGACATAAGAGATTCCACTAATTAATGCTCTTAAGTATGTTTTCACGTTTCTGAAGCTGAAACCACTGTTTTTATAGTTATGGAAAGTATAGTTTTGACAGAATGAAAATAATTTAGGGGTAAAAGAAACCACTTACTGATACTAGAAGTGTTGATCATCAGCAGGCACACACAAATGAATGAATATTTTGCTAGCTTTCAGACAAGAGCTCTCTCTCTCTCTCTCTCTCTCTCTCTCTCTCTCTCTCTCTCTCTCTCTCTCTCTCTCTCGCGCACACACACACACACACACACACACACACACACACACACACACGCAGTTACAATGTGCCGGCAGAACACACAGTGTTGGGACTGCATTTTGGCAGGTGGATTGGGGTGAGAAGTTGTGTAGGATGGGGTGGCTAGAGGGATAGATGGAGGAGGAAGTGGGGGGAGGGTTTGGGAAGGGGTAGCTAGTCGCTAAGAGGGTGCGGTGTGCAGGATAGGAATGTCAGAGGGACAGGCAGTGAGTGCATGGGCAGCAGAGTCAGCGAGTTCAAATGGCACAACTTGACGTGGCGGCATGGTTTAGGAGGGGTGACAGGATAAAGGAGGGGAAAACTGTTGGGTAGGGGTGCAGGTGCAGTGGGTTAGCAGAGACTGAGGCCAGGAGGATTACAGAAATGGAGGAGGCATTCCAAGGGGTAACTTCCATCTATGTAGCTTAGAAAAGCCAATGCTGGGGGAAAAGCCCACGTGGCACAAGTTCGGATGCA